>NC_136267.1:138852896-139220396 GCF_964187855.1 Myxine glutinosa | reverse complement strand
AAAATCCAAGATGGCCGCCACCATATATATGTCTGAACCTTGTGAGCGAAATATCTTGAAAAATAAACGAACTACTAACTTCTAATCTGGTGTGTGGGACTGTGGGTGTACCTACGCATAAGGAAGAACGCTATTGAAAATGGAGTCACCATGTCAAAATCCAAGATGGCCGCCGCCATGTATGTCTGAACCTTGTGAGCGGAATATCTTGAAAAAGAAGCGAAGTACCAACTTCTAATCTGTTGTGTGGGTGTATCTAGGCATAAGGAAGAACACTATTGGAAATGGGGTCGCCACGTCAAAATCCAAGATGGCCGCCGCCATGTATGTCTGAACCTTGTGAGCGGAATATCTTGAAAAATAAGCGAAGTACCAACTTCTAATCTGGTGTGTGGGTGTATCTAGGCATAAGGAAGAACGCTATCGAAAATTGGGTCGCCACGTCAAAATCCAAGATGGCCGCCTTGCGTCTTCCACTTTGTCAACTCACATCACTTCACCGACGGGGGACCTAGGCGTAACGCTTGTTTTTTTGGAGAAAAAACGCGAATTTGTGAGACACGGCTGCAAATAGGGGAAAAACCGCGAACTTGTGGGACACTTTTCTGCAAATAGAGAAACAGGTCGCATTTTATCAACCGTGAATATGCGGAACCGCAAATAGCGGAACTACGAATAGCAGGGTCCGACGGTATATACAGTATCCAGTATGTACAGTCGGATCCCGACATTCACAGTCCCAACATCCGCGGGTTCCACATATTCGCGGTTGATAAAATGTGACCTGCTTCTGCATTTGGGGCCCTGTGTCCCACGTATTCAGTTTTTTACAGGCGCAAAAAAAAAATACCACAATCTGCAACCATAACTGCTCGAAAACATTTCTTCCATCAGCCAAGCACAAAGCAACTGGACGTACGCAAAAAATATATCTTCCATGGGCGGCGAGCATGACCTGCTTCTACATTCACAGCCCTATCCTTCACATTTTCACGGATTTTCACAGACACTTAAAAATATGTTAGCTGTGCTATAAGCGAGCATCATGGGATGTTGTACCATTCATATTGTAAATGTAGCTTCGCGGGATGTGCCACCATTCATATTGTAAACATAGCTTCGCGGGATGTCCCAACATTCACACTGTAAAAATAGTTTTGCAAGATGTCCTACCTCGATGAAGCAAACATAGCTTCGTGGGATAACCTACCATTCACAATGTAAACATGACTTCGCGTGATGTCCCACCATTCACATGGTGAATATAGCTTCTCGGGATGTCCCACGAACTGCGTAATACACTATCCCCCATGAGTTACTGAACAAAATGAAAACACTTCACTGCATCTATTTGTGCAATTAGCAGCTGCTCCATAAGGCATCATCTGAGCTGTTAGACAATGAAAATGCTTCACCTCATCTACCACCTACTGTGTAACACATTATGCCCCACATGTTATAGAATGAAAACACTTCACCTGATCTATTGGTGAAATTAGCAGCTGCTCCATACAGCATCATCCAAGCTGTTACACAATTAAAATGCTTCACCAAATATATTACCAGCTACCGAATACAGCATCAGCTGATAACATCCCCCACAAACAATGGGCAGACTACTCACCCCTCCCACAGCTACCCACAGTGCCCGCATCACAACTTATGTCCACTGTGTCCTGGGTCTCAAATCATTCTTCTCGTCCCGTTGCTTTGACCTGTGTTTTTGCTTCTCGCCTTGCTCATCCTTCAATCATGGCTCCCCAAGTGCAAGACCAGTGCCGAAGATGTGTCGACTACCAATAGGCAGCAGAAAGTGATGAGCCTGAGCCAGAAAGTGGAGCTGCTTGACCAGCTTTCAAGAGGATAGAGTGTGGCCTCTGTGGGCAGGCATTATGGTGTCAACAAATCCACCATTCGCTACATACGGAAGAATGAGAAGGCGATTCCAGAAAGTGTTGTGGCGAGAGCTGTACCGATCTCCAAGGTGGTCGTCCAGGTCCGGGACATCCACATAGAAAGGATGGAGAATGCTCTCAGAATATGGATAGAGGACAACATGCAGAAGAGCATGTCTTTGAGTGGACCTCTCATTCGTTCAAAGGAAACACTTACTAACGATCATTTGTCTGGTGTGGATGGTGCGAGCACGAATGATGCACTGAACAATGATGGTACAAGCAGCCCCACATCATTCACAGCAAGTAGGGGATGGTTTCACTGCTTTAAGGAGCAAGTATGGTCTCAAAAATGTAAAGCTCACGGGAGCATCCCTCTGCAGACCACGATGCGGCCAAAACGTTCCCTGCTCAACTGGCGAGCCTATCGATGAGAAGGGATACCTCCCAGAGCAGGTCTCAATGCAGACGAGACTGGCTTCTTCTGGCAAAAGATGCACACGACAACTTTCATTTCGAAGTGCGAGGGGACAGCATTGGGATTTAAAGCCGTCAAGGATTGGGTATCTCTTCTCCTTTGTGCAAATGCCAAAGAGGACTGCACAAATACAAAAGGGTATGATGAAACCCATGATGTTGTACCATCATGCTGCTCTCATGGGCAAGAACAATCACATGCTGCCCCATGTTTTGGAGGTCCAACAGGAAGGCGTGGGTGATGGCAGCAATCTTCATGGACTGTTTCCATAATTGTTTCATTCCTCAGGTGGAGAGGTATCTGGCAGAAATAAAAACTTATGTTCAAGGTTCTCCTGCTTGTGGAAAACACTGCTGGCCACCCCACTGACCTGTACGTGGCTCACGTGAACATCGAGGTGATCTTCCTGCCGCCCAACACCACCTCCCTCATCCATACACTCGACTGAGGTGTAATCTCTATGTTTAAAATGTATTACACACACCGCACCTTTTAGTCGATTTGATATTTCCTGAACCTAGAAATGTTCTTTCCTATGAACTTTTTTGTTGATTTGTACTCCCATGGGGTCCTAGAACAAATTCAGCTTGGTTGCCCAAATTGCAAGTTTGGGCAACTCTGGTAATTTGCATAAATCCAATATTGCTGCCGGGCGCCATTTTGAAAATCTAACTTTAAAACCACTTGCCCAATAATGATATGAAATACCTATTTTAAGGGGTCTTGGGGTGTGTAGAATCTATTTATTCTGTTATTTTTTCAATTCAAGGTCAAGTTCAGGTGAAGGTCATTTCAGGTCAAGGTCAAATTTGACCTCTCGGTGGACAACAGATGAAAAGTTTAACAAAATTACATTTTAATAGTTTATTCATGTTCATGCCACAGAATGGATAATCATGTAACATTTGACACATTTGTCTTTGAGAAAGTAGTAATAATTCATATTTGAAAGATCATTATGGATATTAGCCTAGCTTAGATGACATTGAAACTAACACATTGCTTTGACCATTCACATTTCATGATGAGGAAAACTATTGCATTAAGTAATTATGCATAAACGTCATTGTAAGGATGTTACAAGGCTTGGCATTACTGCAGATAAAAGGTGGTTTTAAACAATATGCTATAACCGTAATGAAGTATATATCGGGTATCACCTAATAACCTTCATCTTTACTCCCACTCATCATCGTCTTCATCCTCAATAACCTCATTGTCTTCAGAATCAACAATACCATCGTCAATATTCTCATCGCCTTCACTCTCCTGATCCACAACCTCTTCAAAATCGTCTCCTTGAACATCCTCCCTCTCGACATCAACCTCATCTCCAGTCTGAGCATCTCGTTTCTTAGTGTACAGATTGCAGCATCCCTCTTGACCAGAGCAGTTACAGTATGACGTGCATGAAAGATGTTGTTTGTGACAGCCACATGCCTCGGTCCTGCACTTCTTGCCATGTGCCCTACACTGACACAAAATCACGTCAATCAGATCTGGTGGAGCTGGGTCACCCTGAGAGATGACAGGAACGGGGATGCCATCCCGGATCTCCCATCCAAAGCGAGTGATATCGGCTGACTCGTCGGGTGGGGCATGGTGATCTGCAGCTTTCCACAACATGACCTGCAGATGAGCCCGCAGCACATGCTGCAACAGGTTGGCAGATGTTGGAGGCAGGGCCATGATTTTCGGACTTTTCTCCTTTTTGGTGAAGAGTGTGAAGCGGGCAGACTCCAAGGATGTTCCTGGCGGTTGACCATACAGAGCAACGAAGAAGGGGTTTTGCTGCTTCCATCATATCTGCCTGTGTGGTGCCCACCTTACCCAGGACATCAGCCAAGCCTGGAAAGTCCCCATCAAGCAGGATGTTCAGTGCACGGTTCTTCCCTTTGGCATATGGATATGATGTTGTGTCGCACCCGCTGAGGGCATGCGTGCCAAGCAGCTGCAGACATTTTGGCCCTAGGTCAGCACAGGTGGCTTTGATGTCCAGCACTGTCCGATCCCACCGCTCCATCTGCACCTCGCATTGCAGCTTCGCCCGATGCACCCAATAGACCAGTAGGATAACATGTCTGTGTCGTCACTACACACGGATCACACCATGGCCACGTCTGGCAGCCTCAAGGACATAGGAGATCATGGTGACGTCTGCTTCGTCATGACCGAACACACCATAGTCCGGAGTCTCCATCGCCGAATTGTCTCCTAGATTGAAGGTACACAACACGCTCGCCAGCCTCCGTTTGTTATTCTTGCTCTTCAGGGTTGCATCTCTCTTGGGCAGAGGACTGGTGATGGAGAGCTCATAGTCGGTGATAACTTCACCAGCTCGCCGCATTCTCTCATGATCCTTAGCACAGACGACATCTTGGTACTTGTCGAAGACAACGACCTTCTCAGTACGATCTGGATATTGACTTAAACGACTCTGGATGGACGCAATCAGATCTGAGGGACTGCCACCGTGTGGCCAGACAATATGGTAGAACAGCTGTGAAACATCCACGATAACAATGTCAGGAGCAGTTGGCAAGATCTCAAGCACAACGAGGCGTTTGACCAGACCCGACTTGTTGCCTTTGCGGAGACAACCATAACCATCGATGAGCGATGAAGGTACTACACACAGTTCGTAGGCAAACAGAGGTTCAAGCTCCAGCTGCCGCTGCTGACCAATCATCAATAGCCGGAGAAAAATGTTCTCAAGGTCTATTACTGGCCTTTCATTGTTGCGCTTGACCTTATTCTTGAGAACATCCATAGTCTTGATGGGGCTGCTGATAGATTTGTAGAACCCATCATGGAGACTGGCGATGAATTTTCTCTTCATCTCTTCTCCAATCACAATTGAATCCGCCACATTCACATCAGCGGAGGAAATTTGACCAGTGATCAGGATTGTACAGATGAGGACGGTGATCTTCCAGTGGGTGTGGGTACTTCTCCACCTCCGCATAAATGAGACCCCTATCATATGTATCCAAGATGCGCCGATGCTTCAACTCCTCTTTGTGCTTCTTCTGCGCAGATTGCCCCAGTGTATAAGGAGAGTAGATATAGTCCACGCGGTCTGATACGTGGACGATGATAGGGAAGGCATCAATCCACTCACTTGAATTGTGTCAGATTTGGCAAGAATGTTATTCAGTATAATGAAGATTTTATGGCTCTTAAGGGTGCCTTCACATACACGGATTATTCTTACGAGTCCTTACGGATCGCCAACTCGTAGTCAATCGCAAGCATCCGTAAATAACGGAAGATGATTTTTGACATGTCAAAAGTTGTTGCGAGTTGTGACGAGTTATCTACGGATACCAGCGAGTTATTTACGGATGCTTGTGATTGACTACGAGTTGGCGATCCGTAAGGACTCATAAGAATAATCCGTGTATGTGAAGGTTGCATAATAGTGAATAAATGTCGATAGATATACCCAAACTTACAGAACTTAGATAGGAAACTCGTTCAGTGCATCCGCCATCTTTCTTTATGAATCCTGGGGACTAGAAACTAGTTATTGAACAAACCACAGGCAACCCACTCGGCATTTACGAAAATGACACTTAACATGGCCTTTTGCACCTGATCTTCACCTTGAATTGAAAAAATAACAGAAGAAATAGATTCTACACACCCCAAAACCACCTAAAAGATGTATTACATATCATTATTGGGCAAGTGGTTTAAAAGTTAGATTTTCAAAATGGCACCGGCGGCAATATTGGATTTATGCAAATTACCAGAGTTGCCCAAACTTGCAATTTGGGCAACCAAGCTGAATTTGTTCTAGGACCCCATGGGAGTACAAATCAACGAAAAAAGTTCATAGGATAGAACATTTCTAGGTTGGGTATTAAATACATAGGGAGGTCAAATCGACTATTTCGCCGCATTTTGGAATCGACTCCGACCCAGGGCTTACCGTCGGGCAGTGTTGGAAAGAGTACAACAATGCCCACTGCATCGGCGCCATCAAGTCGTCACTGGATGAGGTGAGACACTCCACCATCAACGCATGCTGGCACAACTTGTGGTCACAGGCAATGAAAAACTTCACAGGACAACACGGAGGAGAGGTATGAAATTGTCGGGTTGGCACGGTAGGTGGAAGGGGAATGATTTGACGACATGCAGCCTGAGGAGTTGGAGGATTTTATCGCATCGTATGGTCACGAGCTCACCAAGGAGGAGTTGAACGCCATTACCAAGGTTTCCGAGGAGGAGGTGACGGGCAGTGATGAGGAGGAAGAGGTGCTGAGGAGGAAGAGGTGCTGAGGTCCAACCTCATGGTCTAGTTCCTGGGTAAGCTTCTGCAGGACATGTGGGCAATTGCCAACAGGGTACAAGATGCTGACCAGGGCATGGAGCGTTACCTCAAATTTAAGAGGGATTGGATGACGTTCTGCTCCCCGATAAAAAAATCTGCACAGAATCCTACGGCAATCTGCCAAACAGCTCTCCATCATGCATTTCTTCTGCACTGGTCCCTCCACAAGACCATCAACACCCTGTCTGCCTCCCTCTCAGTGCATGACTGAGCGACGTCTCCAGCATCCTCACATGCACCCTCACCTGCCTCTCCCTCCGTGCACGACTCTGCGACACCCTCATTTGGGTCATCTTTAGAATGAAGAGTTCACTTGATTTTAATTCTTCTTTGTCATCATTATCATTTGGAAAGTTGCATGTGCTTGTGAAATAAAAATTTGAAACAGTACATATTGTTGTTGTTGTTGTTGTTTTTGTTTAGTTTCATGGTGTGGTATGGTTAAGCACTTTTAATAAACTGTAAATGCATTCTTTCGTTAAATTGGAAACGGTACCTGGTGTTGTCGTGCATTTTTTTTTAAATGAAACTGTAATAACGTGCATTTGCGGATGAAAACATAAAAAAAAAAAAAAAAAAAAACTTCCCTGTGAATCAGGAACCACCGGGAACTTGTAACCTACACTCCGCCCTTTGCTCATTGAAACAATTCCCCAACATTTTCGGTCGCTGTTTGCAGACTTTTTCATGAATCAGTAACCTCCAGGAACCGATAACCTATCCCCCTTTTCCACATTGAAATAATGCCACAACATTCATGGGTTTTACTCGACATTCGTAGATTTTCTGCGATTCTGGAACCACTGGGAACCTTTTCCCCCTTTTCCCATTGAAACATTGCCCTACATTCACGGCATTTTCCAGGAACTAATATCAGGGTCCGACTATATATATATATATATATATATATATATATATATATATATATATATATATATATATATATATATATATATATATATATATATATATATATATATATATATATCAGGAATACATATATATGAATCAGGAACTTCATGTTATCACCACGATTTTTGAGAAAAACGGGAGGAATATTATAATCGGCTCCGTTTGTCATGCTATCTTCTCCTAAACGGCTGGACAGAAATTCACCAAACTTAGTGGTTATGATCATCACATGGGAAGAAGGTGTGAGAGCAGTGTCGTTTTTGGTCCCGTCTCCTGGGGCGGGGTCAAAAGCTGAAATCCCTAAAAATGAAATTATGGGCACATTTTGAATGAAACTTTGTATATGCAATCAACATTGGGGGACGCATGAAATATGCAGTTTTTTGGGGATTTGAACCCAGGTTCATGCTCCAGGGGTGGGGACTTATGGTTAAAGGGGTTAAAACAGGAAAAAATATTTGAACTCAAAATTTCATATTGGGTGGAACTTTTCCCCATCTTCCAACTTTGCTTTAGGTGGGAAGCGTGGGGATCCGCGATTTGTCATCGTCTTCGCTTTATCTAGTTCATGTTATCGGGAGCTTCATGTTCTTCCAGATGGTCTGGCAAAAGCCTTTTGGAGACATCTACAAGTTCAGTTTGTGGTGATGAGGGTGGTGGAGGGGATTGTAAAGTGGCCAAACAATTAGGCAAACAAAGCAACATAAAAGGTAGATTAGGAGTAAAAAGGAAGGTGAGAGGACACAGGAGGGAATTGAAAGGGAATGCTTTATTTCATCTGCAGTGACCAACAGCTCATGAAGTTTGTATTTTCATCTGATGCAGGACGGGCACATTAAGATTCAGTAGCTAAATCAATGAAATAGAAAGCAGGGGAAACACATCAACAGTAGGTAGTGTGACACTTGGAGGCAGAATGGGCATGGGGAAGAATGAGATCAAAGGAGAGGAGGATGACACAGGAGGTGAAAAAGCTGGATACAAGTTCAAACAGCAAGAGGAGAAGGAAACATAAATGGAAAACAATGATGAAAAGCAGGGTGAGGGAGAGGGTGAAAAAACAAATACCCTGCATTTGAAGGGGTGGGGTTGGGAAGGGTTAGTGAAGGTAGAAAATATCATGTCAAATATGGATGGTGGCACTGGAGGAAAGGCACCTTTCAGTCCTGGAAGGGTGGGATTGAACAGACTGAGGAAGTTTATTCCACAATAATCCGAATGAAAATTTGCGATCGATTCGCAAATTGTGATTATAAGACATGATATCAATTTCCATTTGTTCCGAGAGGATTGCGGTTTAAGTACATAATGTGGAATATGGAACTACCCAGACTCTTTCACGAGCTGGCCGTCCGACAAAACTGACCAACTGGGCAAGACACACCTTTGTCAGGGACGTGACCAACAGCACAATGACCTCTCTGACAGAACTCCAGAGTTCCTTGGCTGAGATGGGAGAACCTGCCGGAAGGACAACAGTCTCTGCAGCACTTCACAAATCTAGGCTTTATGGGAGAATGGCCAGACGGAA
This sequence comes from Myxine glutinosa, assembly GCF_964187855.1. Lineage (NCBI taxonomy): Eukaryota > Metazoa > Chordata > Myxini > Myxiniformes > Myxinidae > Myxine > Myxine glutinosa. The sequence goes on along the minus strand of NC_136267.1, from coordinate 139,211,241 downwards.
GCTACTCCAGAGAAAAAGGCACATGACAGCACACTTGGAGTTTGCAAAAAGCCACGTGAAAGACTCTCTCATAGCATGAAGCAAAATATTCTGTGGTCTGATGAGATGAAAATTGAACTCTTTGGCCTGAATACAAAGCGCTACAACTGTCAGAAACCGAGGAGTGGTTATCACCAATCTAACAACATCCCTACCGTGAAAAAATAAGCATGGTGACATTCAAGCATGGTGAATCAAGTGATTGCATGGTGACATGCATGGCAAGCATGGTGACAGCATTATGTTATGGGGATGCTTTTCAGTGGCAGGGACTGGGATACTTGTAAGATAGAGGGAACAATGAATGGAGTGAATACAGGCAAATCCTTGAGGAGAACCTGCTTCAGAAGCTTCAGAGTGCAAAAGACCTCAGACTGCGGTGAAGATTTACATTCCAACAGGACAATAGCCCAATCATACTGCCTAAACAACACTGGAATGGCTTCAGAATAAGAACGTAAAAGTCATTGAATGGCCCCGCCAAAGCCCAGATTTGAATCCCATTGGGAATATGCCATTGCATTGCATTCTTGCATTGCATCTTGAATTCATCTTGAAATCATCTTGAATTGAATCTTGAATTGATTGCATCTTGCTTGGGAATCTTGCATTGGGATTGGGAATTGGGAATTGGGAATCTGTGGAAAGACTTGAAATTGCTGTTCACCGACGCTCCCCATCCAACTTGACAGCGCTTGAGCAAATCTGCAAGGAAGGATGGGAGAAACTCCCCAAAACCAGATGTGCAAAGCTGATACAGACATACCCAAGAAGACTCGAAGCTGTGATTGCTGTCAAAGGTGCGCCTATGAAGTATTGACTCAGGGGGTTGAATACTTTTGTAAATTAGATATTTCTGTATTTCATTTTTTAATAAATTTGTAAGGAATTTTAAAAACATGTTTTCACTTTGTCCTTATATGGGTTATTTTGTGTACATTGGTGACAAAAAAATTAAATTTAATCCATTTTAAATTCAGGCTGGAACACAACAAAATGTGAAAGGAGTTAAGGGGTGTGAATTCCTGTAAGCACTGTATGCTCCATTTTATCCCCTTGACCAGATTCATAATGATATACATTCTTACCTTGATTATCGCTACCCCGTAGAATGCCGATTCATTATAGACGTCTTTGTCCTGGAGAAAATTTTAAATAAAAAGAAATGAGGAAAATCCATAGCACGCAACAATGACCGAGTAAACGCACCCACCACCGTTGTTTGTATGCATACACTCTGAGCAAATCAGATGGAAGTGTGTTGTGTGTTAGACTTGGCTACGTCGGCCATTAGACCAATTCTCAACAATGCAAACAAGATAAAAGCTTCTGCCCAGTTTATCACGTCATTAACTAAAATAAAGTTAACTCGTTCAAGAAGCATTTTGTCAGAGAAGATGGAGAGCCAATTCAGTTTGGTTCGACAGGTTTAAGCACCGGAGGAACTTGCACAGCATCCGTATCAGTGGCGTGCGAGCGAGTATGACCAGGCAGCCCTCGAATTCCCTGAGCTGTTGTTTTACAGATCCGTATTACAGCATTTGTAAAATAATGTTTACCATCCCTCTTATTATTAGCGCTATTACCGAGACTCCCAATGAAGCCCTCCTATACCACCCATGCGGAAGAAATAACACTGTCAGGAACGCATCTCCATGTAAACAATGGTATAATGACCTCTTTTAGCGCATTTTTTTCAATTAGCACTCTTCTTCAGGAACATATCCTGAGCGCTATGCCAGGTAATTACTGTATATATGTATATATTACATAATACATACATAGTTCTGCAAAGCGATGCACTCCTTCAAACTTCCCCGAAGACGATTCACTGTACTTTAGATGTGTAGCAAAGCCACAATGATACCTCCAATTCATCCGGTAGCTGACTCCCCCCTGCACCTCTCCCTAATACCCACAGCGCACAGATTCAGGTACAAATGCAGCAACAATGGTGCTGAATTCGATTTTCATAACTTACTTCCACGTGATGAAACTTTATCGAATGTGCAATGCCCCATTAAGGACCTCATTTAAGCAAATTAATGATTCTTCGAAGAAAATTGCAATCTTAGTAGAGAACACCAACACCACAACTAATCAGAGAGTCTGGTTGAGGGGTACCTATATGTGGTGTGTACAGCACCAACGGTGCCATTCCATTACCTTAAAGAGCCGTCCCAAAGCACCACTCTTTACAAAGAGCATAGAGCGGCTGGCTTATTCGTCTTTGTGAAGGACAATATGCTCTGTGAATCGCTTTGGTGAACAGCATCACTTTTTATTTTATTTTTTCTCTCTACCTCCAATCGGTTCTAACTAATGATCTGGATTGTCATCATTTCAAGCATTTGGCAAGCTGATGAAATTCTTGAGATCTCGATCTCGATCTCGATCTCTCTCTCTCTCTCTCTCTCTCTCTCTCGAAATTTTGATGAACACCTACGTGTGTATGCAAGAGGAAAGAAACAGAGGTAGAAATACAACAATTTATTTAGATTAAGGGGAAAGTGAGAGGGGAAGGTAGGGAAGAAATGTGAGAATAAGAGCTCGGTTGGAAAAGGAAGAGGATGTTTTGAAGGAGAAAGAAAATGAGGATGAGGATGAAAGTGGATGTAGGAGATATAATTATGGGGTACATGATATGTACAGTCATGTGAAAAAGTAAGTACACCCCATGTAAAGTTTTGACTTTTTCAACATATTTCAACATACAGCTATTTGATCTTCATTTCAACAATATTGATAGATAAAGGTGATATAATACATCAAATATCATGAAGCATTTACATTTTGTAGTCCATTGTATAATTTAAATAAACATAAATGCAAATTTCGCATGTGGAAAAAGTAAGTACACCCTTGGCTCTAATAGGTGGTATTGCCCCCTTTGGCAGAAACAACGTCAAGTAGGCGTTTCTTATAACTGTCTACCAGTCTCTGACATCGACTGGGAGAAATTTTTGCCCCCCACTCCATGCAGAATTATTTCAGCTGTGCGATGTTTGAGGGGTTTCTTGCATGCACAGCTCGTTTCAAATCCCCCCACAACATCTTGATGGGATTTAGATCCGGGCTTTGACTTGGCCATTCCAGAACCCTCCATTTCTTTCTTTTCAGCCATTCCTTGGTGAATTTACTGGTATGTTTAGGGTCATTGTCATTTTGCAAGGTCCACCTTCAGCTGAGCTTCAACTCTCTGACAGATGGCCTCACATTATCCTCAAGCACCCTCTGGTACAATGAAGAATTCATAGTGGATTCTATGATGGTGAGCTGCCAGGCCCTGATGCAGCAAAGCTGCCCCAAACTACAATATTTCCACCACCATGCTTTACAGTTGGTATCAGGTTCTTGTGGTCAAATGCTGTCTTTGGTTTTCGCCAAACATGTCTTCTGGTACTGTGGCCAAATAGCTCTACCTTTGACTCATCTGTCCAGAGCACATTGTTCCAGAAGTGTTGGTCTTTGCCTAGGTGTTCATTGGCAAACTTTAGTCTTGCCCTGATGTTCTTTCTGCACAGCAAAGGTTTCCTCCTGGCACACCTCCCATGCAGATCAAATTTGTGCAGCCTCTTTCTAATGGTAGACTCGTGCACTTTGACATCAACAGTGGCAAGAGCTACCTGTAGGTCCCGTGATGACATTCTGGGGTTCTTAGAGACTTCTTTCAGCATCTTGCAGTCTGCTCTCGGGCTAAACTTGCTGGGGCGGCCTGGCCTGAACAAGTTGGCAGTTGTTTGGAATCTTCTCCACTTGTAGATTATCTTCCGGACAGTCGAATGATTGATTTCCAATTGTTTGGAGATCTTTTTAAATCCCTTCCCAGACTCGTAGGCATCTATAACCTTCTTTCTGAAGGCCTCAGAGAGGTTTCTTTTGATCTAGGCATGGTGACGCCGCACACTTCAACAACAGAGCAAACCAAACTAAATGTCTCAGGTTTAAATAAGACAGGTTCCTCCAAGATCCTCTCTAACGATGTTCTAATCATTTGCACCTGAGCTGGTGCACCTGATTCTAATTTTAGGTATTTGAAGTAGTGATTAATGTCGGGGTGTACTTACTTTTTCCACATGCGAAATTTGCATTTATGTTTATTTAATTTATACAATGGACTACAAAATGTAAATGTTTCATGATATTTGTTATATTATATCACCTTTATCTATCAATATTGTTGAAATGAAGATCAAATAGCTGTATGTTGAAATATGTTGAAAAAGTCAAAACTTTACATGGGGTGTACTTACTTTTTCACGTGACTGTAGATAGCCCCTTGTTTTATGTGTCCAACAGATCTGATGTGCCATCATGACCTTGAAGATTGTAGGGAGGGGTGCCATCTTGGTGTTTCTCTGGGTAAATTGATCCGGTGGCATCCATAATCTTCCCTGGGTTAGGGCACAAGTTCGTAATCTGTTCAGGGTGTTGGTGATAACACGCGTACTCTTCATTGAAATACAATGTGGGATTTTTTTTAATGCCCACCAGTAATCTAAGCTAGCAGACACGTCACCTAGCTTGACATCCATACATGTCACCCAACTTCACATCCATACGCGTCACCCAACTTCACATCCATACGCGTCACCCAGCTTGCAAACCATTTGAAGGACGGCGCACTTCATGATGTAACGCTCTGCCCGCGATGCACCAGTCGGACAGTCAAACCCAAGCTAGAGTGCAAAGGCTGTGTGCCATCCTGTCGGAATTTGTTCTCCCTAACCGGTATTACGTCATCCCCTCATTTGTCATCAGGTCGCTGTACGTAACTTTGGGTAAATTGTTTTAGAACCGATGAAAAAGAGGACTATGTTAACTTTATCCATCATGTCAGGCTTTCTTGTACATCCTTATTCCATGTGTGCAACCATGATGTTGCTTCCTTCATTGCATCTGCTTGTGCGACTTTGTCCCTTCAGGCTCAGCATCTTGTCTTATGTACAGTGTTAATACATGTTTCAATTGACTTCGAATCTCTATAACATGGAATGGAATTAGACTTTTGAGATGTGACAGTGCACTCATGGCCAATAGAGCGAGAGTGAGTGAGAACGGCCATCACTCATAGATCCTCCACGTGCTCATGACAGGGCCATTATCCAAGTACAATGGTTGGTAACTTTGATGTCTCTTCTGTCCCATTAATTTGTTTCTTCCTTTTTCTCTGTGTGCCTTTTGTTTTTTTGTTTTTTTGTTTGTTTTTGGCTTATTCATCCGTCCCGCGCTTTTGCTCGCATGCGATTCCGAACAGCAGAGGACTGCTCCGCTTGGCTCCTCGCCCCAAATCTGCCCCGCCGAGCCCTGCCGCCACGAGGCCTGCCGCCGCTTGCTCGGCATTCCCCTTGAACTTATCGCTTCTGGTGTTGTTGGTACCAGCACCAGAAGGTAGTGGTGTTGCTTGCACCTTCTTCTTGCTATCATGCTTGTTCTCTTCATCACCCATCTGCCTGATGTTCCGTTTCAATCTTACCAATCAAAAATGGATCTTTCCCTTTGTCTGTACTGTATCTTCATCCCTGATTCTCTCATTCACACAATTTGTTTTCCTTTTATAATGCTTTGCCTGCATTTGCTCATACCAAGCTCCCCGTTCCCTCCGCGCCAAGCAGGCTCAAGGCTCAGCCCTGCCCCGTGCCTTCGCTCCCTCCTTTTCCCTCCCTCCCTCCCCACCTTCTACCCTTTCCTTCCCTGCCTCTTGTCCTCTCCCTCCCCACACCCAGGCTATGAAAAGTCTCGGAGTCTAAACAACATTGCCGGCATGGCGAGCAACCCCCTCGGGTTCTCTCCAATATCCACGCCGTACTCTTCACCTTGTCCACTACGCCGATCGCGTTCACCAATTCCTTCAATCCTATGATACCAGCAGCAGCAGCGACATCAAGAAAAGAAACCGCTTCACACTCTTCCTTCAAATCACAAATCCCCTGCCTTGCCTGAGAAGAATTGTCCCTTCCCCTTTTCAATCCTCCCCAACCCACCCAACTTCATTCAACCACATTAATCTTCTATACTCGAATCTATACTTGTGCAAATGGAAGTCTCAGTTATTATACTTAAGAAAAAAAGCAACCATTCTATAAATAAATTGCTCAAGGTTTATGTTTTGGAAAGAAACAAAAACTTTTGTTGGAAAGAAAAAGCTTAATTATTATAATACAATGGCAATCTTTTTTCAGAAGGAACAGGCTATTGAAAAAACAGAAAAAGAAGAGTCCTTTTGAAGGAAAGAAAATAAAGGTCCCTTCACTGGAAGGCCAAAGTTTGTTTAAATAATTCTTGCTATTTAACCCATGACCCCATAAACTGCATCAATTGTTATCGGTAAAGGCAAATAGCCCAGATTACTCTTGATTTGACAATATAGCTTGCTCTCTTGTTGCAAACATTGAAAGGCCTGTAGAAAATGGGGAAGAAAGAAATATAATTCCAACTCTAGCCTATCGTGCCAAGCACCTCGCTTTAAGAGAAAGGAATATATATATATATATATCACTCGGAACGACTGTAACCGTCGCATACCCTGCGTTTTGCTTTATATCCCACGTTACGGGTACAAAGGTATTCTTGGTTCGAGTCCCGCACAACCTGGGAGCAGATCGAGCCAAAAATGTCCCCTGGAGCCCACAAACTCAGAGTCGTACTGGCCCTCAAAAAGCTGGTAGAAATTCTCTTTAGAATTGAGAACATGCAATGTCGACAGCAATAATGAGGGTGGGGGGAATCCGGTGTACAGGGAGTGTACAGTGGCAGAGCACAAGATTTTCATTTTTTTAAAGCACCACTTCCACCGGTGGAAGTGAACTGTTGACGGAGGTATGTATGAACCTCAAGGCATCAGAACTGTGCGATATCCTATTAAAATGTACCGAGCAACATCTCCGCCAGAGGTTGACGAATGTTGGGATGCCATCCGATATTCCTTCACTTGAATGTGCTGTAGCCAATGGTCACATGGGTGTACAGATGTATTTTGCAGACGTATGACTATTATATGCATGCCTCACTTTCTGGGCTATATCTTGCGATTTTGCTCCAATAACAATACAGTACTCTCGCCTTTTCAACCGCAGAAATATCTAACCGACTTGCACCTCATTGCTGAGTAGAATCGTGCGAGTTCGGAATCATCATGGTGCCATTATCTGTAGTGTTGATGAAAAGTTTCTGATAAGCCAGAATAACCATCTTGCCTTGCTGGTAACATTCCCAGAAAGCTCCCATTTTGGGATGCCTAATGATCCCGATGGTACTATCATAACTGCTGCTAATGCTGTACTACTCTGCATGCAGTCTCCCGCACAGCACTCTTCTGTGTACGCATGTGTGCGGAGTGCACGCTCGTACACCTAACCCGCTCCAATGTTACCCTAATGATACATATCGCAAGTGTTATTTGAATATGTCCACCAGATAAGTGTATGTCTGCCAGCTCATCTGCCTAACATGTGTGTTAATATTTCAGAATTATAAGGGGCAAATAAAATAGGAATCATGCATTATGCGTACAAGTGCAACAAGAATGCGGAGAACAAAGTGTGTGTGTGGGGGGGAAATGGGGGAAGGGAAGTGGAGGAAATGCAGCATGAGCAAATTATATCGCACAGATATCCTCAGTTAAGTGTAGTGGAAACTTGGGTGAACTGGGACATGGGGTACACTGGGAAATCCTCCCCTCCCCACAGCTATTATTGGCCAGTGACATTAAGGGGCAACACATGGGCACCTACATCATAGCGTTGTAAGTGTCAGTGTATTGACACATCATTGGCCAAGAATAGCTGTGAGAGGGGCTGTCCCAACGCATTTCGGTTTCCTCTGCAGCAAGGAGATGCGTAAAGGTCGATGGAAAAGGAGACACGGACGGACGCATGCACGCACACACACCTTACCTTAATATTCCTCGTCCCAGTGAACTTCACCGCAGCACTATCACCAGAGTATGTTTGGAAACCAAATACTGCAACCAGGCCTGGTGTAACATTGTGAAAACGTTCTTTATTTATTTGTTCATTTCTTTTCAATGCAGACTTCCTTCTAACATGGAGATTAGAAGACGAGGAAGAAAATCGAAAATGGTGTACGCCGAACGTCTTTCCTGCATAATGGCTTCCCTTTTAAGGGGCAGGAAATTTTTTTATTATGCAGATTGGATAATTTTGTAAGATATATTCGAAATAACGTCTTTGATTCGTGGAAGAATCGGTTGTAATGCTGGAAATGTCATTTTGCAGCATCGTCATGTGTACTTCGCACCAACCAAGAATGAATGTCTAGTGTGGCAGGTTATCCTTCTTTAAAACTATGCAGCTACCTGTATTATCCAAGCCACCTGTTCTATCTCGTTGAACAACATCCTTATTCATTCCGATGTCCCACGGTTTGTTATTTTAACAAAGCATTTCAGCTTCCCTTTGTCGGCAAGCTGCCCAGAGCATGTATGAGCAGAGCATGAAATAAATTTTTTAGTGCACATGCAAACTGTGTTGTTCCTCCTACTCTCACTCCTTCACGCATTCAACAATGATAAATAAAGAATAATGAAAGTAATCACTCCAGCTCAGCAGCTTCATTCATCTGATATCATTTTCAGGGTTATTTCATTCAGCGTTACATTCACAGAATTTCCAGGCATCACAAGGAGAATTTGGGGATTGGAAGACATGGCTATCCGTCCTCACAATTCTTATGGTGGATTACAAACGGCGAAGGAATGACCTGCTCCAGCACCAACGAGAACGGCATCGGCAGACGAAGGTGCACCTGCTTCGGAGGTGAACGTGAAGGCCACGGCACGTGGCACGTGCACATTCGTCTCGTTTCCGGTGCCACACATGCCATGCTCGTTCCAACCCCAGGACATCACGGTGTGTTCTGCCATGGAATATAACGAAAGGGTTTCTTTACATTGTGCATTTTTAGCAAGCGTTGTATAATAAATCGATAATAAATAATTACTATCGTACCACTTCACTTGGAAACTTCCTGTGGTTCAAGGGATACATCAAAGAAGATGCTTAAGAATATGGAATGTAATTCTGTATTTCATGCATGCCTCGAAGATATGAAATGCACGATTGTGGGAGGCACAGGGATTCTGATTATGTTCTCAATAATCCGATTCACGATGAAGAATATCAACGACAGGCCAAGGATTCAAGCTCCTGTTTCCCAGCATTAGAGGTAAGTGCTCTTTACTTCATCAAAATATGGCAGCCAGAGATACATTACAAACATATACAGTATATATATATATATATATATATATATATATATATATGACTGCGCAAAAGTTTGGAACTGCTTAAGTAAATAACAAGAATAGTGTCATTTTATAGTATAGGTTAATACCTTGTGTTTCTGCGCTTTGCCTTATTGAGTGCCATCACTCTTTTACCCATGCTTCCTGTATACAACTGAAGCACTCTTACAGGAATATTGTGCCAAATCTCCTGCAGTACATTCCACAGTTCTGTAACGTTAGTTGGATTCCTCTTATTCTTCTCTGTTTCCAGGTAATCCAATATGCCCTCGATGGGACTCACATCTGGACTTGGGGGTGGCCATTCTAACAGGTGGAGCATACCAGCTGTAACCTTGTTCTCCAAATACCATTTTACTATATTAGAAGTGTGTTTTGCATTACTATCTTGTTAGAAGGAGTCCTCTTCTGGCTAAACAATTATTATTTTTTGTATACAAGATCGAGGCTCGCGTAAGAGCTAACATTAGTCACAAAAAAAAACAACTGACACATAAGACATAATAAAGGGAGCGGGAGGCAAGATGGGGAGAGAGGGGGAAGCACACAAGTGCAACAGTAGAGAACAGGGACATCGGGAGATCTGTGGGAGGGAGAGGGCTTGGAGGAGGAGGCATGGGAAGGGGGGGGGGGGGGTGGGAGAGGTATAAAACACATGGTATGTATGTAACATATGGCGAATCCAGTTATTCCCACACTGCTAGGACTTCAAGGAAAGAAGTCGGTATTTCAAAAAAAGTGGATCTGGGGTGAAATTAACAGGGGTAGAAAAGATCTACCTTTTTATAGCGGTTAGCACAGATATATATAGATTATACCCCACAAAGGTTGGGTACGTACCGTTTTGTTGGAAGAGACGTAACGCCGATGCTTTCGATATTTGATGATCATTTTAACAATCGGTTTGTTTGTGTTTCACACTGAATGAAAAACGTAAAGGTAGAGCATGGCGATTGTGATTCGACAATATGTTCGGTCTGAACGGCGTAGGAATCAAAATGGCGGGGTGTGGAGAGTCAGCCGCCACCACCGTAATGACATCAGATGTAATCACATCACCCTGTCATGTGACCAGATCCTCAGCTCTGATTGGAATACGTTTGAGGGGACATACATACATACAGACGGACAAACACTGTTCTATACGGCTTTGCCCTGTGGGCTACGTCGTAAAACACAAACTGTTTCCTGCATATTTTCTTTGTGGTAACTGAATTACGAGCACATGATAATAATAATATGTGGAGCAAAAAGAAAACTTTTTCAATTTCCTAATTTTTTAAATATACTTAAAGGTAACTGTGATAATAAATGGACATTCACAGAAATTTGAATTATTATCTATCGATATTGCACACTTACAACTTCCTAAAAATGTTTAATGAGGAACAGCATCACAAAAGTGAAAAGTGAAAACGACCTAAACGACCTAAACGACATCACAAAAGTGAAAACGACCTAAACGACGTAAACGACATCACAAAAGTGAAAACGACCTAAATGTTTCCACAGTACTGTACATATATATATAATATATATATATATATAATATATATATATATATATATATATATATATATATATATATATATATATATATATATATATATATATATACACAGGGTGATGTGATTACATCTGATGTCATTACGGTGGTACGGCGGCTGACTCTCCACACCCCGCCATTTTGATTCCTATGCCGTTCAGACCGAACATATTGTCGAATCACAATCGCCATGCTCTACCTTCACGTTTTTCATTCAGTGTGAAACACAAACAACCCGATTGTTAAAATGATCATCAAATATCGAAAGCATCGGCGTTACGTCTCTTCCAACAAAACGGTACATACCCAACCTTTGTGGGGTATAATCTATAATATATATATATGTGTGTGTGTGTGCGTGTGCGTGTGCGTGTGTGTGTGTGTGTGTGTGTGTGTGTGTGTGTGTGTGTGTGTGTGTCTGCGCAATGTATATACAGGGTTATTCAAAAATAAGTATACACTTTCAAAAAACTATTCTAGAACTACTATTGAACATACACTACTCACAATAAGTTAGGGATATTGTGTGAGTTTATTTTTTTTATAGGGGTTAGGGTTAGGGTATTGAAATCAAGAATGCTGTGTTTTTTCACACTCATTAATAACCATACAATTAGGGCCAACAACTTTTTTCAACATAATTAATACACAAAATCAACCACCCCGAAGAACCTGCCAATATCCCTAACTTATTGTGAGTAGTGTATGGTGATGTACTTTATATAGACTTTATATTTCCACACCTTACCAACTTACCAACTCTCTATATCACTCCCACATGTGATGCAAATCCAGTTATTCCCACATTTGGAAATGATGCAAAACACATCAACTTTAGGTGAAGCACGCTGTTGTTTGATAACAACATGTGGATTTTGAGAGCCCCACACACTGATATTGTGGAGGTTGCCCTTCCCACTTAAGTGGAAAGTTAACTTTTTAGCTTAAACACTTACCTTTGGCTTAACAACACAGAAATTAATAAAATGACCAAATATCAAGATCTCAGAAATGAAGTCAAAAGATCCTGGAAAATTAAAAGTGCCAAAATAGTACCAGTGGTAGTTGATATCAAAGATATCAAATATCAAAAGTTGATGTCAAAAGATCCAAAAATGATACCGAAGAACCTTACAGAGATCTTATAAAACATCCCTGGGAATATTACCACAAGCTACTCTTTAAAGCTCTCTGGGGCTTAGTGACGATCCTGAAAAGAGCCCTCAGAACAAAACTTTGACAACAAGAAAACTTCACAAATTGGTCCATGAATCGTGATCCCTTATCAAAAGGAATGCTTCGAGCTCTGGGTGGACTCCGTTACACCTCCAGAAACCCACATTTGGAGTTAACAACCAACGAAACACACACAAATACACACACACACACACACACACACAAATACACACACACACAAATACACACACACACACACACACACACACACACACACACACACACACACACACACACACACCAAATTTGACCTGGAGTATTGTTCAGAACGATTTTATCATAGATGAGAGACAGCAGCGCAGATGCTTATATTGAATTCTGAACATATAATATGATGATCAAAAGCTCTCCTGTCTCTCAAAACAAGAGCCTCAACTCCCTTGATGTTGTTGATCAACGTGGCCGGTATTGCAGCACTGGATCATTCTGAAAGCTGTCACTCCCATCATCAAATATTTGCACAAGCCCTCGACAGGCAATCACCACACTGTGCAGCCCGTCAGGTGTAAATTTCAACAGCCTTGGTAGTCTTAATTGACCAGAAATGTCATAATTATTTGTGATCTCACTTGCCACCATCTTGATTTTCAGCACATGCTTTAAAGTGGGAAACGCAATATTTATGACTTTTGATTACCAAGAATTAATTGTTTTAAAAACCAGAGTTACAACATTGTCCCAATAGTGAGTTTAATTCTGATTCGATCTCTAGCAATACCTGTAAGAAAATCAACAAGCAACATATCAATATTCAGCATTCATAGGAATCAGTAATAGATTTGCAACTAGCACAAGCAAGCCTGAAACAAAGGAATAATACGCACCATCTAAGTATGCACAACATTACACAGGATAAATGTCACAGGAATGAATCGTGGCGCTGTCTGTCCGAGTTCTTATATCTGCCACGCAGCGGACAGAGACCGCATAACTCCTGGGTTCAACTGAGACACAAATTCATTACACGGACTATAAACACAAATTTGTTCAAAATAACTTCAGGTAAATTTGAACCATGTCTCATCAATACAATCAAGTACATACAGAAGAAGATATAAGAAAAGCACAGCAGAAGATATAAATGATTTTTATGTTGGAGTGGGAGATCTCTCCTTAGATTACCAAATGCAACAACCCATAAGGGGAAGGGTGGGGGAGAGGGCATTGAGGGAAAGAAATATGGAAAAGAGAAGAGAACGTTTTGTAGATACAATGCAATACAAATCAAAATGAAGCCGAGGCATCAGTCTGCATCAGTGAACGAGATAACAGCTTTTTATCAACTAACTAGCATAGAGGCCCATCAAAATGATGGGTTGGATCAGTTTATTTGATGGTATAGCCTCAAGAGCATGCCAAGGTCAAAGCCTCGGCCTAGTATCAGGTGTGCTTTTATCTTGCGTATGTATTAGGCATCATACGGATGTAAATGAACTCTTGTTTTACTATGCACGCGTTGCACAATACGTGCCGCAAATTTCACCTCCCTTTACCTTAATTTATTATTATTATTTTTAAAAAACGCTTCTGTACACCACCCTTTAGGCTCGGTTTGCAAGCCACCGTCTACAATCCAATAGAAGAGACATAATTACTCTTTTATGGAGAATGTTTCTCGAGTTTGTTTTATCCTCAAAAATAGACCGCAGTGAACACACATCCGTGTTAACAGATTGGCCTTTAAAACCAACCCTTATGAAGGGGGACAGACATCTGTACAAACACACAAACTGACATTGTGTTTAATATTGCAGATAGTTGAGAAGAGCACAAAGTTGTTGCAGAGCAAGAATGATGAAGGGTTAATGCTCAAAATGTCAGCAGCTGCACCTCGTAAACATTCTCTATCAACTCCTAGTTATACATTCCATCGTTTTTGCAGAGGCAAAAATTTCTATTTGTGGGTGAATATATTAACAAGTAAACAAAAGACAACTAAACCATCCATCAGTCACAAGGAGAAGATCGATTACTTAACCGCACTCCAACACACTTTCAATATTTACATTAGGTTTTTAGTTTATTTCCCCCCTTTCAGCATCCTCATTCTGCTGCAGGCTGTTTTGAAAAGTGGAGCCAAGATTTGGCAATTGTGAATCAAGATGAACAACCCCTCTCTATCCCTGATACCGAGTGAAAGCTCGATCTGTATTCAGTCAACACGGTTGCCAAACGAAAAGGGTGTAAGGTGTTTCACCCAAGCTACAGTCCAGGAACACTATGAAAAATATGGAGTCAACCTCAAACAAATTGCAACAGAATGTCTCTCAACTGTATCATACTCAGACTAGCGAGGTACCCGCACTGCACACGTGCATGGGTGGGAGCGCACGTGCAAACAGACAATGTGGAAACAGCGAATTCCAAGCCATAAACCAATAAATTCCACACTCCTGTGACATCTTCAATCAAACAGGCTTGGACAGCCGGTTCGTGAATGACTCGGGTAAAAACAGTGAATGCTAAACCATGGACCAATAAATTCCACACTCCTGTGCCACCTTCAGTGGAACGTCAGGCATGGACAGCCGGTTCGTGAATGACTAAGGTAAAAATAGTGAATGCCAAACCGTGAACCAATAAATTCCACACTCCTTCCTGTTCCACCTTCAGTGGAACGTCAGGTATAGACAGCCGGTTCCTGAAGGGCTTGGGCAAAGAAAACAACTTTTAAAGGTAAGCCGGCATTACACAAGACATCAGAGCCTTTCCTCTCAATCTTCTTGAAATGTTTCTGTCTGCCATTACTCCCTTCACCCTCCTCCACACATTCGCACCCACCTGAATCCTCCTCCGCACTTCTGCCTCTGACATACCATGCCCGGTCACTGTTCTATTCAGATACTCAAACCTATTTCCTTGTCTGATCTCCTTCCCCTCGAATCTGATGTTCATTTTTTTTTCTCTGCTGCCCAACCCAAATCACTTCCATCTTCTCCATGCCCATTTTCAGCCCATGTTTCTCAAATGCCTCCTTCCAATCCCCCATTACTTCCGGCATCACACTTCACCACAACTTCCTCACTCACACTCCACCACAACAGCCAGAATGTCTGCATACACCATTCTTCCCAGAATACCCCTCATGTTCAACTTCTTGCTTACCAGCTCCATCATCAGGATAACCAGGAGTGGGCTGAGAGCGCTTCCTTGCTAAAAAAAAAAAAAATGCTCACATTGAACTCCTCTGACATCCCAGGACCAACCAAAACCGTCACTGACATTTGACGAGGACGGTGGAAAATAAGCCCCAAATCTAGACCGGAGGCTCTGTTTGATGTTTCACCAATGATGACCAAAGTATCAAATCTCTGTCTGTTGTTAGAGTGGCTGGGCTGATGCCTCCTGATTGTGCAACGTCACTTTGTGGCAATGACAAGTACAATACATTTTTCCAATGATGAACTTTTCAATGTGGGTTATTAACTTTTCAAAAGGCTTGCGAATAATGAACCTTTCATAACGAAAGGGTTAAAAAGAACTATCTTCTCCACCACCTACCATACCGATACCTTCTGTATGGAAACTTGGACTCAAGATTGTTTTGGTAAGTGTTACAACGAAATTAACTTTATTATTGTATCACTGTCCAGGATCACTGGCTAACCCCCGCTCTAGCAGGGAAAATGGCCTTAAAATGCATGTTGTTGTTGTTGTTGTTGTTGTTGTATTGTATCACTGTCTTTATACGATACAAGGGGAAAGGTGACCCTCTGAACTGTGGCTCGTATCGAGCGATAAAGTTATTGGAGCATGGAATGAAGGTATTGGAAAGGGTGCTGGAGAGGAGGATAAGGAAGAAAGTGAAGATTGACGAAATGCAGTTTGGATTTATGCCAGGAGGAGGAACGACAGATGCACTTTTTATTGTGCGGCAGTTGCAGGAGAAGTACATGGAGAAGAGGAAGAAGTTGTTTCTTGGGTTTGTTGATCTGGAGAAAGCATTCGATAGGGTTCCACGTGAAGTAGTGACATGGGCATTGAGGAAGTTAGGAGTGGAGGAATGGTTGATCAGAGTAGTGATGGCAATGTACAAAAGAGCGCGCACAGCTGTAAGGACGAAGGACGGGAACAGTGGTGAGTTTGAGGTGAAGGTGGGAGTGCATCAGGGGTCGGTACTAAGTCCACTACTATTTGTAGCTGTGATGGAGGTGCTGGCTCTGAACGTAAAGGAGGGTTTGCCGTGGGAGTTGTTGTGTACAGACGATCTGGTGTTGATTGCAGAAAGTATGGATGGACTGAAGGAGAAGATGAACAAGTGGAAGGAATGTATGGAGACAAAATGTCTGAAGGTGAATATCAGAAAAACGAAGGTGATGGCAAGTGGTAAAGCATGTGGTGAGGTGGAAAGAACTGGGAAGTGGCCGTGTGCTGTGTGCAGGAAGGGTGTCGGAGTGAATTCCATTCAATGTACAATGTGCGCTGAGTGGGTTCATCAAAAATGTAGTGGTTTGAGAGGGTCATTAACCAGTGTGGCAGCTACATTCAAGTGTAAGCTGTGCATAGAGGGAGCTGCAGATGGAGGAAATGTTGAGTTGGATCTTGGAGACGGCGTGAAGCTGGAAGGTGTGAAAACATTTTGTTACCTAGGAGACATGCTGAATGGAGAAGGTGGATCAGACTCGGCAACGGTTGCTCGAGTGAGATGTGCATGGAAGAAGTTTCGGGAACTGAGTAGCGTGCTGACGAGGAGGAGAGTGTCGTTGAAGCTGAAGGGAAAGGTGTATGCTGCATGTGTGAGAAGTGTTATGATTTATGGGAGCGATACATGGGTAATGAACGTAGAGCAGCAACGAAGGCTGGAAAGGGTGGAAATGTGAATGGTTCGGTGGATGTGCAGAGTATCGTTGAGAGAGAGGAAGACAAATGATGAATTGCGAAAAATGATGGGAATAGAGCCTGTGATTGATGCTGTGAAGAGGAACAGGTTGAGATGGTTTGGTCATGTGTTGAGGAAGGATGCAAGTGACTGGTTGAGAAGAATGATGGAAATGAATGTAGAAGGAAGTAGAGGACGGGGAAGACCGAGAAAGACTTGGCTAAAGATGGTGGAAGAAGAAATGCGGGCAAGGGGGTTAACAAGGGGAGATGCAGAAAATAGGGCAAAATGGAGAAGATCGTCATGGGGACCCCGCTCTTTCAGGGAAAATGGCCTTAAAATGCCTGTTGTTGTTGTTGTATTGTATTACTGTCTTTATTATTCGGTAAATAATAATATTATAAATGTCGCTTGCAACTAAAACCATCGTTATACCAAGCATATGGATTTGCTTTTAGGCCGAAACATATGGTTAGGAAACAAAGTGCATTATTTACATAATAAATAATAGAAAAATGACCGCTCGGATAATGAAGGGCAAGGTACGTAACTCATTTGCTAAGCGGGGGGATACCTGTAATAATTAATTTTAAAAATTGAAGGCATATGTAGGACTCCAGCAGTGCTTTCCAATGTATTATGTAATATGTATGCATGCTTTGTTGTTCTCTTTCAGTAAACTGCTACATCAGCTTGGAGTGGTTATTGAGTAGGCCTTCAATTTTCCTTTCCCATTTTCGATTTTCCCACTTTAAAAATAATAGTTTAGGTGGGTTAATATCGGACTGGTTTCCAATACTTCCCCCATGTCGGATTACTTAAAACTTATAAAAGGTCATAAAAGGTCACACTTTCCTGAGTGTGAAACAGTTGAGAGAGTTTCTATTGCAATTTGTTTGAGGCCGCAACCATATAATGCTAGAACATTAAGAATGGATGGTGAACAGCACTTGAGGACACATGGCCCAACCACTGTTAGAGTTTGGGTTCATTTCAACCTTAATACAAAAGGTTTCATCTGCAGTTTCATCTGCAGTTTCATCTGGAGTCTGGAGTTACCGCATAAAACAGCTCCTCGGGTCTCATTGTGGATGTAGAGTATTGGTATGAGGTTCAGGTTTGAGGAGACGGTTCCACCTCGCAGGTTTTTTTGGCCAGTGGTACTAGGTACCAACACATTGGTATTTAATATCAACTAGGGCATGCCCGTACTATATATATATCTAAAATTATATCCCCCCCCTCTATTTACATGAAATGGTTTGGTCCAAAGCGAACGGCTTACGAGTACGGTGACAATCCCCCCCCTCTATTTACATGAAATGGTTTGGTCCAAAGCGAACGGCTTGCGAGTACGGTGACAATCCCCCCCCTCTATTTACATGAAATGGTTTGGTCCAAAGCGAACGGCTTGCAGAGGTTGGTAAAGAAATCGCCATAGCATGCACAAACGCGCAGGAAAGCGAAAGAATCGCAAATTAGTTTTAATTAGTTTTAAAACATAGTTTAACGGCAACATAGTTTGCCAACGTGAAATAAATGAATACGCTCTCAAATGTGCCGTCCGAGGCAGAGTCTGTTCGCCACGTTCGGCACACGTGATAGCTCGCTGCTCTCTGATTGGTTGAATCGTTTTTTGGCCATAGCTCGGTAACTACTTGTCCGATTAATATGAAACCTTGAAAAGGCACATCCTCAGGTCCCCAGCAATATACCTGGCAAGTTTAAAGTATATCGGACCCGTGGTTGTCGAGAAACAGCGGTCACAGACATACAGAGATTACTGGAATTATAGATAGACTAGGGCATGCCCGTACTATATATATATCTAAAATTATATCCCCCCCCTCTATTTACATGAAATGGTTTGGTCCATTCGCAAAGCCAAAGGGTACGGCTTGCGAGTACGGTGACAATCCCCCCCCTCTATTTACATGAAATGGTTTGGTCCAAAGCGAACGGCTTGCGAGTACGTTGACAATCCCCCCCCTCTATTTACATGAAATGGTTTGGTCCAAAGCGAACGGCTTGCGAGTACGGTGACAATCCCCCCCCCTCTATTTACATGAAATGGTTTGGTCCAAAGCGAACGGCTTGCGGAGTTTGGTAAAGAAATCGCCATCGCGTGCACAAACGCGCAGGAAAGCGAATGAATCGCAAATTAGTTTTAATTAGTTTTAAAACATAGTTTAACGGCAACATAGTTTGCCAACGTGAAATAAATGAATACGCTCTCAAATGTGCCGTCCGAGGCAGAGTCTGTTCGCCACGTTCGGCACACGTGATAGCTCGCTGCTCTCTGATTGGTTGAATCGTTTTTTGGACATAGCTCGGTAACTACTTCTCCGATTAATATGAAACCTTGAAAAGGCACATCCTCGGGTCCCCAGCAATATACCTGGCAAGTTTAAAGTATATCGGACCCGTGGTTGTCGAGAAACAGCGGTCACAGACAAACAAACAAACACACACACAGACACACAGACACACACACACACACACAGAGATTGCTGGAATTATAGATAGATGACCAATAATAATGGCTGCTACAGGGGATGTACCAATGCACCTCAGCTTCCCCTCCAAACTCCTGCACACGAGCCTTTGCGACTCTAGGAATATATGCTTCAGCAAAATGGCATTTTAATCTGCATCCAAACCATATCTTGCCATAGAAGAATACCGATTACCTTCTGGAAAGCAAATTCTGAGTTTGAGTCTCAGCTGTAAGGTAAGCGTTTCTGCATTTTTTGACTCAGATAGGATAATATCATGATTCAACTAGAATGACACTCGCTTGAGTGCATACCTCCGCCAAGCTGAACAGTTTACGTCTGATAGGCCAGATCCGGATCCAGACCTGAACCAAAATCGAATCGGCTTGTTCCTGCCACCAAACAATTAGTCCACATAGTTTGGTCAGAACTCGTCCACAACTTTTTGAAATATCGTGCATATCGTGCATATATATATCGGTATTTGGCCGCATCGTTCAATGGAAAGGCATCCGTTACGAATCAAAAAATTCTCGGATTCGGAACTTCACAAACTCAAATCAATTCGTCCTTATCATACAACTAATCTGTCCACAAAGTTTCGTCCAAATCCATTCACAACTTTTTTGAGTTATCTTATTCACAAATTCAGGGTGCGCAAATGCCATTTCATACAAGAGTAAAATTTTATGACAGGGGTGAAAACATAACATCCTCCCACCTTCGGTGGCGTAGGTAACAGAAAAGTACATAACCCAAGGCAAAACATTCTCAATTGTAAAAATGTTGGATGACGAAGAAAATGCATGGAAAGCTGAGTTGAGAAGGTTGTCATAAATGTTTTTTTAAATTCCAACCTACTGCAAGACCATTTGTTCAGCCTGAAAACGTTCTTGCCATCCTTCATACAGGACCGATTTATGAAAAGCACCTCTACTCTGAAAACTGTCCCATTTTTTTATTTTTTATTTTTTTTGTATACTGAATCGAGGCTCGTGAAAGAGCTAACATTTACTTCACAAACAAATCAACCAGACAAACAAAATATATAAAAAGAGGGAGTGGAAGACAAGATGGGGAGAGAAGGGGAAGCACACAAACACAACATTTGAGAGCAGGGAGATGTGTGGGAGGGAGAGGGCTTGGGGGAAGGAGACATGGGAAGGGGGTGGGGGGTGGGAAAAGTATAAAACACAAGGACACCAAGACTTCCAGGACAGAAGTTGGTATTTCAAAAAAGTGGAATTGGGGTGAAATTAGCGGGGGTAGAAAAGATCAAGGTTTTGGATGGGGGAAGACAAGAGATGGTGGTGAACAGCTGTTTTAAAGACCTGGAGGGTGGAGTGGGATTGAAGAGAGTGAGGGAGTTTGCTCCAGAGGTGGGAGAAAAGAGGAATGAAGGAGTGAAGGTGAGCAGAGAGTCTTGATTTTGGCAGTTTAACCATAAGAGGGTTGCAGGCAGATCTTGTGCGACCTGTAGGAATATTTGCGGGACAGAGCCCAGAGAGAGCTGGGGGGGAGGGGGGGGGCAAGGCCAGAGAGGAGTCGGTAGAAGACGGAAAGACCACCAACCTGCCTGCGGTGAGTGAGTGAGAGGCCCTTGGAGTTAGCTTCATCGCGGGAGATTCCAATGATTTTGAATGCTTTGGTTTCAACAGTGTGAAGACGAGCTAGGTGTGAGGCAGGAGCACCAGCCCAGAGGGGAGAGCAGTATTCCATTGAGCTGCGGATGAAAGCCTTGTATGTGGTGAGGAGCTCAGGTGTGCCAAGGAAGGACTTCGCACAATGGAGGATGCCCAGTCGGCGACTGGCTTTGGAGGCCAGATTTGAAATGTGGTTTTCCCAGGAAAGATCATGGCAGATAGTGAGACCCAAAAGCTTGAGTGACAGAACTTCTTGGAGAGGATTATTCAGAAAGTGGATGGGAGGGTTGTCCAGTGGGTCTTTTCAGAGAGACATCGTAAGAGTGTGAGATTTGTCAGGATTGAAAGACATGTTCCACTTGTTTGCCCAGTCTGTGATTTTGTCCAGGTCTGCAGAGAGTGAGGAGGCTGCAGACTGCCGATCTGAGGGATGAAGAATGGAGCGACAGAGAGTAGAGTCATCAGCAAAGAGATAGAGGGGATTTTCAAGAGAGTCAGAGAGATCATTGATGAAGACCAGAAAAAGCACAGGGCCCAGAACACTGCCTTGCGGAACTCCAGCCTGAACAGGAAGAGGAGATGAGAGAAACCCATTCAGGGCCACACGTTGACTACGACTAGAGAGGAAGTCCGCCAGCTATGCGTGGAGATTTCCATGGATACCAAAAGAGGAGAGTTTGGTGAGCAGAGCGGGGTGCCAGACCGTATCGAAGGCACGTGATATGTCAAGGGAGACAGCTCTAATTTCCTGTTTGGCATTGAGGACCTCCATCCATTTTTGAGAAAGCAGAAGCAGCATGTCCAGAGTAGAGTGACCAGGTCTGACACCAAATTGATGATCAGAGATCAAGCCATTGGAGAAGAGGAAAGATTTCATATCTGAAGCAATGATGGATTCCATGACTTTGCTGATAATTGGGAGAAGGCTCATTGGTCTGTAGTTGCTGGGATCTGTTTTTGCACCTTTTTGTGCAAAGCGGTGATGTTGGCAGATTTCCAAGCAGATGGCAGATGACCTTGAGCAAAAGAGAGGGTGAAGAGAACAGAGAGAGGGAGTGAAAGAGCGGAAGAACAGGATTTTAGGACCCGTGGGCTGATGCCGTCAGGTCCAGTTGCAGAATCAGAGTCGAGGGTTGACAGAAACTTTTCCACCTTGTCAGGAGGAAAGGACACAGAGTCCAGGAGCAGCTGGGTACGACTGGGTACGGTGGGTACAGAGAGGGATGGGTTTGGGACACAAGATTTAGAGGCAAACACAGAGTTGAGGCATTCAGCTTTTTCACGTGCGGAGTCAGCCGTGTGGCCGTTTGAGGTGAGGGAGGGGATGGAGGGGGAACAAATACCAGAAACAGATTTGACCAGATGCCACCAGGATTTGGAAGAGGGAGACAGATAAGAGAGTTCGGTCCTGAGAACAGAGAGATATTG
This sequence comes from Myxine glutinosa, assembly GCF_964187855.1. NCBI lineage: Eukaryota > Metazoa > Chordata > Myxini > Myxiniformes > Myxinidae > Myxine > Myxine glutinosa. Next base: position 139,188,770 of record NC_136267.1, on the reverse strand, counting down.
TTTCCTGGCTCTCCTGAGGGTGGACACACACTTGTTTCGGGCTTTGTGAAAGGAAACGAGATTTCCTTCCGTTGGATTTGCTTTCCAGGAGACGAAAGCAAGTTGTTTCTGGGCAATAGCCTCACCACAAGATTCCGTGTACCATGGACGGGAGGAAGGGTATGACAACTGAAGACGAGATGGGATAAATCTGTGCATGAGAGAGAGCAATTTACTTTGGAAGAATTCCCAGGATGAGTTGATGTCAGAGGCGGTAGAGATGGGAGACCAGTCCAGATGATTGATGGCTGCTTGAAGACCGTGCCAGTTGGCCTGAGTGAAATGCCAGAGTCGTCGACGCTGAGGAGGCTCTCTGAGAATGGTCAGAGAGATGTCCACTTTAACAAGCACATGATCAGATGAGCCGATTGGAGCAGAAGAAGAGCAGCAGACATTTTCAGGGAAGTTAGTCATAACCAAGTCCAGAAGAGAAGATGCTCCGTTGACTGAGATCCGGGTCGGGAAATTGACAGATTGTGTCAGTCCCAGTGAGTCACAGAAGTCCTTTGCTGAAGAGACATGGCTGGTGAGAGAGGTAGCCACACCCAGCCAACTGGCATGGTGACAATTGAAATCACCACATATGAGGAAGAGAGAGTTGGGATGGGTAGATAGAAGTTGGTCCATATTATCAGACAGCGAGATGTAGATGGAGTTATCACTGTTTGGTGGACAGTACAACACACATATGACCAAAAGGTGGGAGCGAAGGGGAAGCCGTAGCCAAAGGTATTCCTGGGGGTGAGGTGGAGAGAGAGCAGTGCACGGCGAGTGAGGAAGAGAGTTTTTTATAAAGATAGCAACCCCACCTCCAGGACGAGGCTCAGGTCTATCATACCGGAGGAGGGAGTAACCTGGGAGAGATACCAAGGAATCAGAGACATCATGAAGGAGGAAAGTTTCTGTTGAGCAGATCACGTCTGGTTTGTCAGAAGCAACCTGTATGGAGAGATCAGTCAAGTATGAGCGAAGGCCCTGGATGTTTGAGGTCCATACTGTTAAAGAAGAGGAAGAGGGAGCATCGGATACAGAACAGGGGGGGGGGGGGGGGCGGTAGGGTAAGATGTGGAAGAGGAGGAAGAGGTAGGGAGAGCTGTTGAAGGTTTGTCAGAGATTTTAGAATAGCTTGGAGAAAGGGAAGAATGGGGCGGACAAAACGTTTGATGGTGATTGGGTGAGGCGCAGTGAGGTGTTATTTGAGGAGGGGGAAGAGTGAGGCAGAAGGTTGAGGGAGATGAAGGTTCTAGAAGGTTGAGGGAGAAAAATTTCTACAGAAGATTGGGATTTGGCTGGGAAATTTAGAAAACCAACGTCAAAGCAAAATCAATAAAACACTAATAATGTAAATAGTCAAAAATAATAACTTAAACTTATTTAAAACATTTCCTTCACAAGCCAAACAGGACAGAAAAAAGTTGCTGGAAACAATTAAATATTTAAGGCATTTATTCCTGAAAATGTTAGTCGCCATGGCATGACAGTGCCATAAACACACACGTACACACTCTACACGCTCACAGACCTGGAGAGCATGTGTTGCATGCTATTCTACACTGCACTCGAGAAGCATTCACTATGCTGTCCTGTTCTATTATGGTTCGTCTTGGATGGATACACAGAGCAGGGAGCAGATCGAATGGCACATGAAGAAATCCATTCCTGAAAACTCATTTGACAGTAAAACAGGGTGCGAGTGCAGTATGAATAAGGATGGAGTACAACAAGTGTACAACTGGCTACATTTCCTTGGAGTGTCCTGAATTTTATGACACATTTTCAGGGTGCGCAAATGCCATTTCATACAAGAGTAAAATCTGTCGAAAATAATCCACACCTGATCCTTCCGAGGCACCTGTAGAGTATGTGTGGTTGTTCGTCCATGTAAAGTGTTGCTTTTATAAGTATATCGAGAAATAAATGAGAGCGAAGACCTCACAGATTCACTCAAACAAATGCCCTGCCACCTGGTTCAAGTGCAGTACTTGTGCACCGAGGATTCTTTTGAACCAGTGCATTGTCAGTGTTGTGGCCTGTGTAATCGCAAGTAACAATGCATTGGAAGACACATCTATCCATCCATTCTGAATTATTAACGAATCAGGAAGACATTCTGAATTTCTTTATGAGTACCAGAGATAGCATTTGAAATTGCAGCTGTGGCAGCAGTTAAGGTTATTGCATAGAAAATGTGAGCGCGTACTTTTATATCACATATCATCTACAGTGCCCTCCAAAAATATTGGAACATTGAAGTCAAATTTGTTATTATTGCTATATACTCAATAAATTTGGATTTGAGAGCAAAATATGAATATGAGGCAAGAGTACAGGTCAGATTTTATTTCTTGGTATTTCTATGTATGTATGTTTTGCCATTGTAGAACACTAGCACTTCTTATGTTCAGTCCTCCCACTTTAGGTAAGTACAAGTATTGGAACAGATTAACTTAAAGGGCCACAGACACAGAAAATCATGTTTGGTTTAATTAATAGATATTGCTTCACTCAACACTTAATCGTCCTTTTTTTTGAATAAATATCACTCGATTGGCCCCCGCCACCCAAAAAACGGCGATTTGATTGCTCATGTGACTGGCTACGTCATCGAGGGAATTTTTGTTGCTGCTGGTAGTTTTTTATAATGATTTTGACTATCAGAAGATTCTTGGTCAGGCAGTTATCATTGCGTGCTGAGAAACCTTTCCCTCGATTACATCACGCAGGTGACATCATGAATGAACATCACGATTTTAGGGGCGGGACTCCACTACCAGATAAAAACTACCAGCAGCAACAAAAATTCCCTCGATGACGTAGCCAGTCACATGACCAATCAAATCGCCGTTTTTTGGGTGGCGGGGGCCAATCGAGTGATATTTATTCAAAAAAAAGGACGATTAAGTGTTAAGTGAAGCAATATCTATTAATTAAACCAAACATGATTTTCTGTGTCTGTGGCCCTTTAAAGTAAATTAAAGTAGCATAATAGTTAGTATTTGGTTGCATATCCCTTGCATACAATAACTACATCGAGCCTGTGTCCCATTGACATCACCAAACTCCTGGTATCTTCCTCCGAGATGCTTTCCCAAGCCTTTTACTGCAGCCATTTTCAGTTGTTGTTTGTTTTGGGGGTTCTGACTTTAGTCTCCTCTTCAGTAAGTGAAATGAAAGCTCTGTTGGATTTAAATCAGGAGATTGACTTGTCCAGTCCAAAAGCTTCCATTTTTTCCCCCTGATGAACTCCTTGGTTGTATTGACAGTGTGCTTTGGGTCAATGTCTTGCTGCTTGGTGAAGCGCCGCCCAATGAGTTTGGAGGCATTTTCTTGTATATAGGCAGACAAAATATTTCTGTACACTTCCAAATTCATTCTGCTGCTGCCATCATTAGTTACATCATCAATAAAGATTAGTGAGCCTGTTCCAGAGGTAGCCATGCAAGCCCAAGCCATGACATGACCTCTACCATGATTCACAGATGAGGTAATATGATTTGGATCAGATGCAGTTCCTTCCTTACTCCACACTTTCACCTTTCCATCGCTTTGGTAAAGGTTTATATTGGTCTCATCTGTCCAAAACTTTGTTCCAGAACTCACTGGCTCACCTCTGTACTTCTTGGCAAATTCTAATCTGACTTTTCTATTTTTGGTGCTGATGAGAGGTTTGCATCTTGCGGTGTAGCATTTGTAATTCTGCTGTCGAAGTCTTTTGCAAAAGGTAGATTGTGATACTTTCACATCTGCACTCTGGAGGTTGTTGGTGATGTCACTGACTGTTGTTTGAGGGTTTTTCTTCACAGCTCTGATGATTTTTTTGTCATCAACTGCAGTTGTTTTCCTTGGCCGACCTGGCCATGCCAATTGCTAAGTACACTAGTGGTTTCTTTCTTTTTCAAGACACTCCAAATTGTTGTATTTGCAATGCCCAGTTTTTGTGCTATTGTTATAATTTAATTATTCTCTTCTTTCAGCTTCCAAATTGCTTGCTTTTCTTTCAGAGACAGTTCTCTGCTCTTCCTGTTGGTTTGTGGCTACTGACTTCAGAGACAGAACTCCCAAGGCAAAGGCAAAGGCAAAAACCAACACTGGACATCCACAGCTCTTTTATGTGTGAATGATCAATGCAACAAGAAACACCTGTCAGTAATCTGTTCCAATAATTGTACTTACCTAAAGTGGGAGGACTGAACATAAGAAGTGCAAGTGTACTACAATGGCAAAACATACATACATAGAAATACCAAGAAATAAAATCTGACCTTCTGTACTCTTGCCTCATATTCATATTTTGATCTCAAATCTAAATCTCTTGAGTATCTACAAATAATAACAAATTTGACTTCACTGTTCTGCAATACTTATGGAGGGCAGTGGAGATACATACATATGTTGTATATATATATGTATATATATATATATGTATATATATATATATATATACATATATATATATATATATATATATATATGTATGTATATATATATATATATATATATATATATATATATATATATATATATATATATATATATATATATATATATATATATATATATATATATATATATATATATATATATATATACAGTGCATTCAGAAAGTATTCAGACCCCTTCACTTTTTTCACATTTTGTTATGTTGCAGCCTTATGCTGAAATCGTTTAAATTCATTTTTTCCCTCGTCAAACTACATTCAATACCCCATAATGACAAAGATAAAACAGGATTTTAGAAATTTTGGCAAATTTATTAAAAAGAAAAAACTGAAATATCACATTGACATAAGTATTCATACCCTTTGCTATGACACTTGAAATTTAGCTCAGGTGCCTCCCATTTCTCTTGATCATGTTTGAGATGTTTGTACACCTTGATTGGAGTCCACCTGTGGTAAATTCAATTGATTGGACATGATTTGGCAAGGCACACACCTGTCTATATAAGGTCTCACAGCTGACGATGCATATCAGAGGAAAAACCAAGCCATGAGGTCGAATGCGTACATGAGAAACGGAGGGGAAGGCGGAACACCGAGCGTGCGTGCGCATCATAACATTTCCACCGATACATTGTCACACCGGGCATGTGGAGTGCTTTACTACCTAAGAGACCGGGGAGGGAGGAGAGAGTGCACGTAAGCATTCATTTACATTCAGTGAGGTCAGGGAAGGTGCCCAGATCGGTGGAGTGTTGCAGTGATGGTTGTCCTTCTGGAAGTTTCTCACATCTCCACACAGGATCTCTGGAGCTCAGCCAGAGTGACCATCGGGTTCTTGGTCACCTCTCTTACCAAGGTCCTTCTCCCCCGATTGCTCAGTTTGGCCGGGCGGCCAGCTCTAGGAAGAGTCCTGGTTGTTCCAAACTTCTTCCATTTAAGAATTATGGAGGCCACTGTGCTCTTGGGAACCTTCAATGCAGCAGAAATTTTTTGTAGGCTTCCCCAGATCTGTACCTCGACACAATCCTGTATCTGAGCTCTGCAGGCAGTTCCTTTGACCTCATGTCTTGGTTTTTGCTCTGATATGCATCGTCAGCTGTGAGACCTTATATAGACAGGTGTGTGCCTTTCCAAATCATGTCCAATCAATTGAATTTACCACAGGTGGACTCCAATCAAGGTGTACAAACATCTCAAAGATGATCAATATAAATGGGAGGCACCTGAGCTAAATTTCAAGTGTCAAAGCAAAAGGTCTGAATACTTTTGTCAATGTGATATTTCAGTTTTTTCTTTTTAATAAATTTGCAAAACTTTCTAAAATCCTGTTTCCCCTTTGTCATTATGGGGTATTGAGTGAAGATTGATGAGGGAAAAAATGAATTTAAACGATTTCAGCATAAGGCTGCAACATAACAAAATGTGAAAAAAGTGAAGGGGTCTGAATACTTTCTGAATGCACTGTATATATATACACTATCGGTCAAAAGTTTTAGAACACCTCAATTTTTCCAGTTTTTATTGAAATGTACGCAGTTGAATGTCCAGTGAATAACCTGAAATGGTACAAAGGTAAGCAGTAAAATGCTTGAGGTTAAAAAAAAAAAGTTTAGGTTAGCAAAAACGGGAAAATAATGTAAATTGTACAGTTATATTGTTAAAAAAAAAGGCCTTCTTCACGGAACAAGTAATGGGTGAACAACTTACAGCTGTTCTGCAGAAATGTAAGTAAATGAGGCCTTGAAAGTTGATGCAAACAATACCTGCAGGTGTCCCAACCTCTGCTGATTACTTGATTACAAACCCCTGTCTGTTTAAAAGCAGTATTGGAACAGACTATTATTACACCCTCTGAAGCATTATTTGGACAATATTGCACTGCAGGAAGTAGTCTATTGGAAAATGGAGGAAACTCTTACAGGAAGAGGTCTGGCAGACCCAAAGCCACAACAGAATCAGAAGACAAGTTTCTGAGAGTCAACAGCTTGCGTGATAGGCGGCTCACAGGACAACAGCTTCAAGCACAGCTTAACACTGCTCGAAGTAAGTAAGTCTCAGTTTCAACTGTGAAGAGAAGACTTTGAGCTGCAGGTTTGACAGGTCGAGTGGCAGTAAGAAAGCCATTGCTAAGATGGCAAAATAAGAAAAAGAGGCTTGTCCGGGCCATGAAGCACCACCAGTGGACTACTGAAGACTGGAAGAAGGTCTTATGGACCGATGAATCAAAATTTGAAATCTTTGGTTCATCACGCAGGGTTTTTGTACGCCGTCGAGTAGGCGAAAGGATGGTTCCTCAGTGTGTGACACCAACTGTCAAACATGGAGGAGGAAGCATGATGGTCTGGGGCTCTTTTGCTGGATCCAGAGTCGGCGACTTGCACAGAATGACTGGCACCCTAAACCAAAAGGGCTACCACAGCATTTTGCAGTGCCATGCAATACCCGCTGGTATACGCCTAGTTGGTCAAGGGTTCATCCTACAGCAAGATAATGACCCTAAACACACCTCCAGGCTATGTCAAAACTACCTTCGAGGAAAAGAACAAGACGGTAGGCTTCAAATCATGGAATGGTCAGCACAGTCTCCAGACTTAAACCCCATCGAGCTGGTTTGGGATGAACTGGGCAGAAGGGTGAAAGCAAAGCAACCTGCAAGTGCAACACATTTGTGGGAACTTCTGAAACAGTGTTGGGAAGAACTTCCTGAACAGTATTTGATTTCCATTGCAGAAAGAATGCCACGAGTGTGTTCGGCGAATATATCTGCAAAAGGTGGCTACTTTGACGAGTCAAAAATTTAAATTAAATTTTGTTGAACAAAATGATTCTAAGATTTCTTTTTTTTAAATCTCCAATTGTTTATTTGTTCTGTGCTTAATTTCAGAGTACATTGAGACATTAAACTGCGTAAATTTCAATAAAAACTGGAAAAATTGAGGTGTTCTAAAACTTTTGACCGGTAGTATATATACACAGGGTGGTCCAGAAACCCTGGACACATTTTGAAGAACGATACCTGCAACAAACAACTAAGGTTACTATTGTTCCTTGGTGCAAAAGAAAAGATGATTGCTCATTAAACAGTCTAATCAGTCTAATATTGAAACAGATCAGTTCAAATGTTCAAACCGCTTTCCTTCATTGTCTATGCACAGCTGTAGCCGTGACGAAACACTCTGACACACTGTGCTGCATGTTTCAGTCGGTGAGGCAGCAGTCGCATTACGGATGAATTGTTTCAAGTATCTAAGGGTCGTAGGATTCCTCGCATACACTTTGTGTTTGAGGAAACACCAAAGAAAGAAATCACAGGGTGTTGTTAAATCACAAGACCGTGGCTGCCATTCAACCGGACCACGACGGACAATCCATTTGTCTGTACAGTTCAAATTAAGGGCCTGGCGTACACTGGCAGCATAATGAGCAGGCGCACTATCATGCATGAACCACATTTGGCCATCATTGAGTGGAAATACCTGCTGCTCCAACATTAGAAGGTAATTTGCAGCATTCACATGTTCTTTGAAAAATATAGGTCCAACAATGCCTCCAGAAGAAATGCCTGCCCAGACGGACACACCAGCATGATACTGGACGTTGTGCTCAACAGTAAATCGTGGGTTGTGTACTGCCCATATGACACTGTTATGTCGATTCACAGAACCAGATAAAGTAAACTTGGATTCATCTGACCACAAGATCCTGTACTGCAAATCATTGTCCATATACATTAACCCAAGCAATGTTTCACATGTCTCAACACACCTGTCAAAATCATCCTCAGATAGTTGGTGAATTAATCTGGGTATGTATGGTTTTGCATTAAGGTATTTTAGTATTCTTTGAATCGATGATCGGCTTATGTTTGTGACGTTTGATAAAGGACGAGTTGATAATGCTGCATTACTGTCGAGTTGTTGTTGAATGACCGCTCTGCTTTCCTCAGTTCGAACAGTATGAGGCCGACATGGTGACTGTTTTGGAAGAATGCTGCCGGTTTCATCAAACTGCTTGTTTATTCTGTCGATGGTTCTTCTGTCAATTGGGTCGGCACCACATTCTTTGACAAGTTGTCTGTGAACTTCAGCCGAATTTCCAGATACAGAATACAAGCGACAGCGCGAATTTCCTGTCTCATGATATCCTCCGCCATATTAGGGTGTCTACATCACAATGAACTGAACTAATCCAAAGACAAACGCGTGCAGCACAGTGAGCTAAGCTCACCCCGATCCACATCACGTGATGCACCTCACCCTGTTGTGTATCACTTGATGCGTGTGCGTGTTGAAGCGGTCACATCCATTTACGAGTTTCATGTTTTGCACCATAGAACAATAATAAACTTAGTTGTTTGTTGCAGGTATCGTTCTTCAAAATCTGCCCAGGGTTTACGGACCACCATATATATATATATATATATATATATATATATATATATATATATATATATATATATATATATATATATATATATATATATATATATATATATATATACATATATATATATATATATATACACTCGTTTATCCGATCCGATGTAAAGTACCACATACTCTGTGTCACAGAGCATTGGTTCTGCAGCAGTTTCTTGACAGGTGTTATACTGGGCAGTTTGCCACCCATATCCTAGCAGTAGTTATGGCAGGAATTTGTAATTTGGTCATGGTGCTGGCGATAGCTTGCCTACTCTTCACGAAGAACATTGTGGGATCTTTAACATCCACCAACTAGTGCCAGTCGACAGGAAGCCACTTTCATGTTCATCCAAGGGACGGCACAGACATTGATGAATCATCTTACCGCTTGAAACTATATATATATTTATATAAACACAGGGAAACCCTCTGGAAGATACTCAAGATCTATGGCTGTCCAGATCATTTCATAAATGAAAGAGTTCCACGATGGGATGATTGGCAGAGTCTCTGTGGCAGGTAATGTCACTGGCTCGTTTGGTATATGCCATGGAGTGAAACAGGGTGGTGTGTTAGCACCTACTCTGTTTACCTTGTTCCTAACTGGAGTCCTTACCAGCATGTCACAAAATCCTTGTACTGCAATTTATATCCGACCAGAAGTACCGGAAAACTATTCAACCTCACCAGACTGTGTGCCAACACCAAAGTGTGAGTAGAATGTGTTAGCGAACTTCTGTTTACGGATGATTATGGGGCACGATATATATATATATTATGGGGCACCACTCGTTTTGGAATTCAAGCAGCTGTAAATCCGCCCGTAAATTCAAGATGACATTAATTTGCTCCAGAATGCTCAGCACACATGTGTAGAAACCCCTGAAAACAGTGGTGTTCGTGGGACTCTTATGTAAATCGTGTGTCCAAGATAAGCGTTGTTACCAAAAATGGCTCACAAAGCTTCTAAAATAAGCCAAAGATTATTGGAACAGTACCCGAGAGGAAGGGGTGTGCCTCCCTACAATGAAAGAGTTGGAGAACTACAGTATATCAGCTTGCCATGAAAGCAAGATACCCATGCTACAAACTCCCAACAAGACGATGTGGCTCAATGTAAGGCCCAAGCGAATGGGCGTGTTATAAAAACCTCCCGACGGATCACACCTGTGAATCGACTCTGAATCTTGTAGGAGTGCCTCCTGCAAACTTAGCAGGCATGGTGATTTATTTACTGGATGACTGCAATTGAAAAGATGATAATGTGCGTCATTAACAAGTAATGGTAAACAACATGGGTTCGACAAAGGACACCTTCGTGCCATGAAAATATACAAAGCTTGTGTGTGTGGAATGGATGCTTCCTAACATCAATGGGAGTGTTCTATTCTATTGTTCTAGTGTTCTTCTATTGCTAAAAGGAGAAGTGTTCATTCGAGTGTGTGTGTGTGTGTGTGTGTGTGTGTGTGTGTGTGTGTGTGTGTGTGTGTGTGTGTGTTTTAGCTACCTACTGCCGCCTCGCTTGTATTAACAGGAAATGGTAGGAAGTCGACACCTCACATCCACAGATATTTCTCTAATTTTCCTGAATCTGATTTGCATCCAGGAAAAACAAAAATGATGGCTAAGCATTTAGAAATCCCACTTTTTCATTTAAATGCCAAAAATTATGTTGAAAAGACGATTTGACTTCCAGATTTTCCCCCAGTTAGTTGAAGTGAGTCACTGAAAACGCACACACAGCGCATGCACGAAAGGCCTCGTCAGCATTCACTAGCAAGTTGCCCGTGCCCGCACGGGATTCGAAGCAGGGTAGGGATTGAGGCAGCAAAAATGTAAATGGCGTCTTCCGTCATCGAGCCGAGAAGTTGGGAGGAACAATTCGGATTTATTGCCACATCTGATACAATTTCAATGCTCCAGAAACTGGTTGTTCGATTATATGGAGCTTTTTGATGCCATGGGCCCATAATAAAAATTTGTATTGTTGTCAAAACCAATGACCAATTGCAGATTAATATAGTAGGATTAATATAGATGAAAAAGGTTAATTAATAAATAAAGAAAAATCAAAAAATCAAAAAATCTTCACACATAAGTTAAGAAAATTTCTGCCATTTTAATGAAAAGCTCGATATACTTCATTTTGAAAGTCCCGTATTGTTCTGCTTTCAAGTTCATCATGCATGTTAGAGAGTTTCAGTGTGACAGCGGCAACAAAAGCCAGCTTAGAGATATGCTCATGGTTACTCTGACGAGTCAATACCTTTATACCACCTTCCGGGTTGATGCATTTTTGCTTTTTGTCTTTTGAAACATTTTCCTCCAGCATGCAATGAGACTTTGCCACATACAAAAAGAGCTGGATACCATTGCACCTGGTAGAAATGCTGTCTGACATGGTTCCTGTCGATTAAGGGAGTTGAAAAATAATGACTTTTAATGACTTTTCAGAGTTTGAAATACTGACTTTTTAATGACTCGGCTTGTACATAAAACCGTAACTTTAAACCTTACAGCAGAACCAATGTAACTGTCATGTTGGGCACCATAATAAACATCATATCAAATACTCAGCCATTTTTTATGATGAAAAATTAAACTGAAAAAGAAAAAATTAACTCTTAATTCATTAAGGAAAGAATAATCTGAATAATTTAAATTAAAATGGCGTTTTCTCATTCGCATTGACTTCTCACATTGACTCATCATTGGTGGTTTTAGCATCTTTGACCTCAGATTACTGTTTCGATTCCTTTGGCAAAGGTAAGCTTATTCTTTTTATTCTCATGATTTTATGAGTTTCACGAGTTTTGCAAGTTTATGGGTCTTACTGTTCATCTTGCGGGTCTTCGACTGTAGGTGGCACAGGAGTGTGGAAATTTATTGGTACATGGTTTAGCATTTGCTATTTCTGCATCGTCTATCTGCATTTGGTTACTTCCTGTGGTAGCAGGAACCTCATAGGTATAGGTACCTCACTATAGCAGGTATAGGTACCTCACTCGTGCTATATACAGCTCAGTGGACCTATGCCATGTAGAGTGCTACGGAGCAGTTCCAATCTCGTATCAAGGACTCGCGTTGTGTTACGGGGCCAGTCGAAGACTAGTGGCTGTGTGCGCATATTCCGTATGCAATTTTTCCCAAATTCCCAAATATAATGAATGAATATAATGACATTAAAGTAAATATAATAATGACTTTTAAGGGCCTTAAAACCAGAGGTTCAAATACTATGAGTTTTAATAATAATAATAATAATAATTCATTTATTTTGTATAGCGCTTTTCATGAAGCCCAAAGGCGCTTTGACAGAGTGCAAAACATAATGCATAACAAAACATGAAAACAACAATTGCAAAAAGACAAGAATCAATAGGGGAATATTTAAAGCAAAAGGAGGGAGAAGGAGAAGTGATAGTCAGGGGTTAAATGCTGTGGGTTGAATGTTGAATGCAGTGCTGAACAGGTGGGTCTTTAGTGATGTTTTGAATGTGGTGAGTGAGGAGGAGTCTCTGATGGTGTGAGGTAGTGAGTTCCAGAGGGTGGGAGCAGCGATGGAGAAGGCCCTGTCCCCCCAGGATCTGAATTTGGTCCGGATGGGGGGGGGGGGGGGTCAGGAGGTTGGTACCAGCAGAGCGGAGGTTGCGGGTGGGAGTGTGTCTGGAGAGGAGGTCAGCCAGGTAGGATGGGGCCAGGTTATGGAGGGCTTTGTAGGTCAAGAGGAGGATTTTGTACTGGATTCTCTGGGAGATGGGGAGCCAGTGAAGCTTGTAAAGGACGGGGGTGATGTGGTCACGGGTCCGGGAATGGGTGAGTAGACGGGCAGCGGAGTTCTGAATGTATTGGAGTTTATTGGTGATTGTTGCGGGTGAACCATAGAGGAGGCTATTGCAGTAGTCCAGACGGGAGGTGATGAAGGCGTGGATGAGGGTTTCTGCAGCCGTGGAGGAGAGGGATGAGCGGAGACGGGCGATGTTTTTCAGGTGAAAGAAGGCTGTCTTTGTGATCTGTTTAGTGTATTTGTCGAAGGAGAGGGTTTGGTCAAAGATGACGCCAAGATTCCGTATGAGAGGGGAGGTGGATACTGGGATACCGTCGATGTTGAGGGCAAAGTTATGGGTGGATTTTGTGAGCGTTTTTGGGCCAATGATGATTATTTCAGATTTATCACAGTTAAGTTTGAGGAAGTTGATTTGAAGCCAGCATTTTATTTCAGAGATGCAGTTTGTCAGGATAGAGTGGGTGTCGGTGGAGACGGACTTGGTGGAGATGAAAAGCTGGATGTCATCGGCGAAGCAGTGGAATTGGAGACCATGACGGCGGATTAAGTGACCGAGGGGGGACAGGTAAAGGATGAAGAGGAGGGGGCCAAGAACTGAACCTTGGGGGACACCTTGGGGGAGGGGAGCAGTGGGGGATTTGCAGTTATTGATGGAGATGAACTGGCGTCTGTCAGAGAGGTATGATTTAATCCAAGAGAGGGCAGTGCCGGTAACGTTAAAGGTGGATTCAAGTCGGGTGAGGAGGATGGTGTGATCGATGGTGTCAAAGGCAGCGCTGAGGTCGAGGAGGACGAGAATGTTGAGGTTGCCAGCGTCAGAGGAGAGGAGAAGGTCGTTGGTGATTTTGAGGAGAGCAGTTTCAGTACTGTGGTTGGAGCGGAAGCCGGATTGGAATGTTTCATCCAGGTTATTGGCAGAGAGGTGATGTTTGAGTTGAGCGGCTACAGCGCGTTCCAAAACTTTTGACAGAAAGGGTAGGTTGGAGATGGGTCTGAAGTTATTTAGGGTGTCAGGGTTGAGTCCAGGTTTTTTCAGAATGGGGGTAACAGCAGCAATTTTGAGGGATGGTGGGACGATGCCTGTAGACAGGGAGGAGTTTATTGTTGCAATGATAAGTGGAGAGAGAGCAGGGAGGGAGGCCTTGACAAAGCTGGAGGGGATGGGGTCAAGAGTGCAGGTGGCAGTTTTCATTCCTATGGGGAGTTCAGAGAGGTCAGTAGGGGAGACCGGGGAGAATTGAGACAGGGGAAGTCAGGATAAGGGGGGGCATGTGGTTGGAGGGGGAGCGGGTGCGGCGGTGGTCAAGCTGTTGTAGATGTTGTCAATTTTGCATTAGAAGAAAGAAAGGAAGGATATGTAGTTGTCTACTGTGAATGACTGGGTGGTGGTGTCCAGGGGGCGGAGGAGTTTGTTTATTGTCGAGAAGAGTGCTTTTGGGTTTCCGGAGCCAGAGTGGATAATTTGAGAGTAGTAGGCGGAGCGGGCGTGGGAGAGGGCATCTTTGTAGTGTTGTAGGTGGTCCTTGTAGGCTTGGGAGTGAACTGTGAGACCTGTTTTATTGCGGAGTCTTTCAAGTTGGCGAGCACGAGTTTTCATCAGGCGGAGTTCAGGGGTAAACCAGGGAGCAGAATGGGTGAAAGAAACTGTTTTGGTTTTTACAGGTGCAAGCTGGTCAAGGCAGGAGGAGAGAGTGTGTTTGTAGTAGTCAGTGAGGTCGGAAGGGGTGTGGAGGTCAATGAAGGGAGAAGTGGACATTTTTTCAGAGAGGGTGGATGAGAATGAGGTAGGTGAAAGAGCGTTTAGCTTACGGAAGTTGATAGTGCGATAATGTCTTGGTGTTGGGGTGCGGATGTTGATGGTCATAGTGATGGCTAAGTGGTCAGAGAGGGTGAGGTCGGAGCCAGAGAGATGGTGCAAAATTAATCCAATGGAGCAGACAAGGTCCAAAATGTGACCACGGATATGCGTAGGAAAGTTGACATGTTGAGTGAGGTTAAAGTAGGTGAGTAAATCAGTGAAGTCAGTGGTTATTGTGGAGTTAGTGGAGTCCATGTGGATATTGAAATCACCAAGGAGGAGGATTGAGGGGGAGAGGGAACATAGCTGGGTCAGAAAGTAGGAGAAGTCAGACAGGAATAATGGGTGTGGTTTGGGAGGGCGGTAGACGACAGCCATGACTGACTGCGTGCGACCAGAGAGTTTAAAAGCCAGGTGTTCAAAAGATGAGGATGAGGCGATGGGGATGAGGCTGGTCCTGATGTCTTGACGGTGGATAACGGCAATTCCACCACCTCGGCCCTCTGAGCGTGGTTTATTGATGTAGGAATATCCATTGGGTGTGGTGAGGTTGAGTGTGTAGTAGTCCAGAGGTTGTTGCCAGGTTTCGGTGAGACAGAGAAAGTCCAGTTTGTTATCCAGGATGTATTCGTTCAGGATGAGGCATTTGTTGTTGAGGGACCGGGTGTTGAACAGGGTGAGCTTGATGTTGTTTTGAACAGCAGGGATGAATTCAGATGATTTAGCCAGGGTTCGCAGGCAGGAGGTGCGATTTTGTGCGTTGCCGTGACGAGGTGCGCTTTGACGATGAGTGGGAGTGCGCTGAGCCGACCAGAGGACGGGGATGGAGTGACCTGATTGTACATATACAAACTTACGACCGGAGCCACGGTGAATGTACCTGGGTCGTCGGAGGAGTCCATTAGATTTGATGGCAGAGATGCATGATGGGGTGGAGCGGGTATTGAGCAGAAGGAGCCTTGCGGTGGAGTACCGCAGAGCCATGTCAGGCAGGAGCGAAGGGACGAGACGAGGCCAAGGTTGAGGAGGTGAAACAATGGTCCCAACCCACGGGAGCAGGCCCAATGAAACGAAGGAGACGAAGGAGCCAGGTAGGTGAAGCCAGGAGCAGAGTCGGGACCAAGCAGAGGGCAGACAGGAGCAAAGAGACGATCACGAGGCCAAGGTTGATCACGGCAAAGCGGGAAATGCAGCGGCAATCAACCGCCGCCGCTACAAATCAAGATCACGGCGGGAAAACCGCCGCCACACCGCTGCGAAGGACACAACCCACGAGAGCGTGCCCGAGGAAACAGCGAGCAGGCGAAGGAGCCGGGCAGGCGAAGCAGGGAGCAGAGCCGGGACTATGCGGAGGGCAGACTCAATGGCCAAAAAATCCGCACGACCACCAAAAAAGCAAGCCACAGACAGTGGCCCGATGACTTAATGATGCGCGAGAACCATCATGCCCATCTGTCAGCCGACCGAGCACCTTGATCTTTAAAACGAGGAAAAAGGTTAATTAATAAATAAAGAAAAATTAAAAAATTAAAAAATCTTCAAACATAAGTTAAGAAATTTTCTGCCATTTTTATGAAAAGCTCGATATAGCAGGATGAACAAAAACAAAGTGAACATCAAACTTTAAACTGAGGAAGTATTCTGATATATCACGGGCAATCAAACAATGATACGTCAGAGAATAGAAAAATTAAGATCAAGCAGCGAAATGCAGTGAAATGAGGGGAAATGGGAAGCAGTGAAATGAGGAGTAAGGTGGGTGAGTGAGCAAGTTTCAAGGCAACATGTCCCTCAGCTATTCATGTTGGAGTCGATTAATTATTCACTAAATACTGGTGAAAAACCACAATGTATAGAGACAAAGAATAAAAGTTGCTCCAGTTGCTCCACGTTTGATTGATAGTGTAGTTATGGATTCACTAGGGGAAAAAAAAGAAAATGGCAACAATACAAACTGCTTCGACCTTCATCGAGATACGAATGTTGTTGCACCGGATTATAGGTTACCCGTGCAGGAAAAAAACAAGGTAACGTTGAGATATTTCATTTAAATACTCAGAAGATTTTGCCAATAAAAATGTTCTTTTGCGTTATGATCTCAACACATTCAATAGGAATTGACGTTGCACCTTCACTATACGTGGCTGATTATTTGGGCCTGTGGGGAAATTGGGATGGAACAGGCATGAACCATAGTTCATTGAGTCTGTTGGAAGATAATGTTTATAAAATGCTGATTGGTTTAGGATTAGTAGGCTTAATAATTCCCCCAAGTTGTGCAGGCCCACAAGTTCTCAGTATTGTTTTCACTCATTCGGAATGCACATGCATGCATGCTGAATAGTCAAAGATCAGGAAGATGCAAAAGGTATCACAAGAGGTAAAAGCTATTTGGCCCATCATGCTTGTTTTTTCTATCTACAGGTAGTGGACAAAAAAATGGAAACACCAATGTAAGGTCATTTAATAGGGCATTGGGCCACCACGCGCAGCTAGCACTACCTGTATTGGTTGTGGCATAGAGTCCAGCTGTGTCTGGAATTCTGCAGGCGGGATGCAGCACTATTTTTCCCACAAGAAAGTAAATCAACTCACACCTGTTTGATGGAGGTGGAAAACGCTGTCTCAGGCACTGTTCCAGAATATCCCATAAATGCTCGATTGGGTTCAGATCTGGTGACTGAGAAGGCCATAGCATATGGATAACATCAGTACATGCTCATCAAACCATTGGGCGACCACACGTGCTCTGTGGATTAGCGTGCAGCCATGCTATCCATAATTATAGGCAACCAGGCTTGTGCAGCATTTTTATATATGACCCTAAGCATGCTGGGATGTTATTTGCTTAATTAACACATGGGCCACACATTTGTGGAAGCCGTAGCTTGGGGTCCCACATTTACCCAGGATTTTCCATTGTTTTATCCACTACCTGTACATTTTACACTCACACATAATGCAGTGAGTGCTGATTAAGTAGATGGCCTCAAGCAGGGAAAATGGATGGTGTAATGGAATTCAATACGCTATTCATTAGGAAACGCCATTGGATTTAACATTCAAAATTACCTATATCCAGACAGGCTTTAGATCCTTATCCAAAGAGCAGTATGCTCTAATATACAACCCGTCCTAATGCGACTGCACCAAACATCAGCTCTTCGTTGGGCCCAACCGCATCAGGCAGTTACTGGCTAACAGGTACATATCATGTGGGCTTGGAGGATACCCAAGAGGTACACACACTCTCCCTTGAGCTGTCGAGCCTGCGTTCAAGTCTCGGCCCAGCTATAAAAAATGTCACCCTGGTGTTTGAAATACAGGGCGAGGCATTAATGTGCGTGCCATCCATCGGATGGACATTAAGTCAGAGGACCTGTCTGCCAGCACTGATCGTTGGTGGACGTTAAACATCTTTGTCTCTGCCAAGAGTAGGTGAGTTATTGCCAGAATCCTGAAAAATTACAATTCCTCCCTCAAGACAAGCCGATTGGAAATCCAGTCTTCATACATAGCCTTGTCGAACAATTAATTTAATTGCTGGACCATATGGCCTTGGGACAAGACGGATGGTATATAACAGGTTCACTGCTCGATAAATAACTTGCAACTTTACAAAAATTGATGTAATTGAGAATCCTGATGTAACTGTGTCAATGCTTGCTTGCAAAAGTTTACTACTTCCACATGGAAGAGACAGTACACTTATAGCCAAATAGCCAGGCTTGGTATGGCAGAGTCAATTTTCTGGCTAATTGTTATCTGGCGAGCTGATATATCACTTCAATCATGTTTAAGGTACATAATTACCTTGTTCAGAAGGTTAATTTAAAAAATACAAAAAAAACCCAGAAGTACCGACTAATAAAAATGTGCTGTCAATATCATTTCCCGTGCTGTCAATGTTACATTGCACAGAACGCGTGTTTACATCTCCATCGATTTGTGGAAGTTGTGGAGTTGCAGCCATTCAGATTTAATTGAAGGAAGAATTTCAGGAGCAAACAAATGGCTGGTGAACAACCACCTTTAGAGGCCATTTTTCCCCGCAAAGCGGGGGTTGGCCTTTTTCGGGAACCGTGGTTGTTGTTGTTTTTTGGTCCCCTTTTTGAAGCAATGTTTTACGGCCGGATGCCCTTCCTGACGCCAACCATTTTTGCCGCCTTTAACGACAAACAGGGAATTACCAGTGAACTGGTACTCAATTGGCTAGTGATGGACACTAATCAGTGTCGGTGTGGACTTCTTCTTCTTCTTCTTCTTGCAGATGACTTGATGAATAGCAAATTGAATATGTAAGTCGAACCAAGCAATTGCTTTAGTAGTGGCTGAGTGAATCACCCAAATGCCTCTATTTTTTTTTTTCTTTTTTAAAGTTGCATCTTTTGTAGATTTCCCATTTATATTCATATTGAGCGGATCTAGCATCGTGATTTGGAATTTGATTTAGTGTGCATCAACATTTTGGGGTAGGTCAATTCCAGGAGGTTATTCTGTGGAGTCGGTGATATGGCGTTCATGGAGGATGTCAATGTTTGTCAAACTCTGAAACTAGACTTGGTGGAAAATTGGTTAGAGCATCCGCTCTGAGTCTGGGAGGTCGGCAGTTTGAACCCTGGGAAAGTCATACGAAAGATTTGTGAGTCATACCAACCAGCCCTTGGTGAGTCATCCCAAAAAGACAATGGTATGTGCTGCTTCCTTGCTTGACACTCAGCATTTAAAAGGATAGAGCATGGACAAACAACCATAAGTGGGCGAAAGCTCGCCGACTCTTCGCAAAGGACATCATGGGATCTTTAACGTCCACCAAAGAATGCCGGCAGATGGGACGCCCCGTGCAACATCCATCCGAGGGACGTCACAAACATCGATGAATCAGCCTGCGTTCACAACTATCAGGGATGCCTCTTCGTGGTGGTTGTACCACTCAATGCAAGTCAGGGGAGAAATCTTCCCCATTCTTTCCTGCTGCCTGGATTCGCCAGGGCAGAGTGGACATTGTCAGAGTGCCGATCGGTCCCCATGGACCGGCACTTTCCCTCTTGTCTGCCTCTTTTCTGCCTCTTGTCTGTCTCTTCTCTTCTCCTCTCTTCTCCTCTCTCCTCCTCTTCTCTCTTCTCTTCTCTCCTCTTCTCTTTTCTTCTTCTCTCCTCCCCTCTCTTCTCCTCTCCTCCCCTCCTCTCTTCTCCTCTGTTCTCCTCTGTTCTCCTCTGTTCTCCTCTGTTCTCCTCTCCTCTCCCCTCATCTTCTCTTTTCTTCTTCTCTCCTCCTCTCCTCTCTTGTCCTCTCCTCCCCTCCCCTCCCCCCCCTCTCCTCTCCTCTCTTCTCCTCTCTCCTCCTCTCCCCTCATGTTCTCTTTTCTTCTTCTCTCCTCCTCTCCTCTCTTGTCCTCTCCTCCCCTCCCCTCCTCCCCTCCTCTCTTCTCTTCTCCTCTCTCCTCCCCTCCTCTCTTGTCCTCTCTTCTCTTCTCCTCTCTTCTCCTCTCTCCTCCTCTCCTCTCCCCTCCTCTTCTCTTTTCTTCTTCTCTCCTCCTCTCCTCTCTTCTCCCCTCCTCCCCTCCTCCCCTCTCTCTGCCTCTCCTCTCTCTCTCTCTCTCCTCTCTCTGCCTCTCCCTTTCCCTTTGGGAGACTTGCTTTTAGTGTAATTTGAGGCAGGCGGTTTAACTCAGTTTAATAAGTTTCCGATACTATAGTTAAAAGGAAATCACCAAAACACTATTACTGCAGAAACCAAAAGGAGGAAGGTGAAAATTACATCCCAGTTCTTTAATGACCTGCACATCCAAAAACTGCATCTTCCAGTCGACTTCCATTTCCTGCAGTTGTCCCAAGTACAACAACAACCCAATCCCTGTAATGTGAGGCTTGTGTAAGTAGTTTTCAAAATATTGTTTGTAATCATACACAATGGCATATTAAACAAAAGGGATGACAATAGCGAAGGGAAAGGTTCCAGTTTCCTGCCTGACTTTTACTAATAATCGGCAGGTGTGCCATGTTGATACAGTAAACGAGACGGGTACCTGTTGCCTGGTTTATTTATTTATGTTGCTTCGATGATCCCAAACTAGAGATGAGAAAGATACACAGTGAAGTGCTGTATATCTTTGTATTTCCAAATTACAATCGGCTTGCAATTAGTTAGAAACGAAAGAAATAATTATCGGAACAAATTAATAATTTCCAGCTGATGAGAGCAAAATCTGCAAACTACCAGCGACTTCTCTTCGTTCACATTTAGACTTGAAAACCCAGGAAAAATGTATATAGCTGCACATTTAAAGTCCAGATGCTCATCCAGAATTTCATAAGAAAAATCCACGCTCCGTTTGCTTGGGTGTTTTCATCGGGAGACCATTCTGCTCGAGACTGCTCTAACTCTTAGGGTTAGTGCGAAGAAGGGTCGAGAATGATAACACTGGATTAAATCAACAGGATGTTGATTGTGGTATGGTCTCCACCGTGGGAGGCAAGGATAAGCTAACGTTTCGGACATTAGTCCTTCATTTGAGCAAAATATTCAGAGGTATGTCAACCCAATGCTAACCTATTTTCCTATGACGATATGCTAACCTGAAAACCTCTTTACCTCTGATGGTATGCTAACCTGAAAACCTCTTTTCCTCTGATGGTATGCTAACCTGAAAACCTCCTTTCCTCTGATAGTATGCTAACCTGAAAACCTCTTTACCTCTGATGGTATGCTAACCTGAAAACCTCTTTTCCTCTGATGGTATGCTAACCTGAAAACCTCTTTTCCTCTGATGGTATGCTAACCTGAAAACCTCTTTTCCTCTGATAGTATGCTAACCTGAAAACCTCTTTACCTCTGATGGTATGCTAACCTGAAAACCTCTTTACCTCTGATGGTATGCTAACCTGAAAACCTCTTTACCTCTGATGGTATGCTAACCTGAAAACCTCTTTACCTCTGATGGTATGTTAACCTGAAAACCTCTTTACCTCTGATGGTATGCTAACCTGAAAACCTCTTTTCCTCTGATGGTATGCTAACCTGAAAACCTCTTTTCCTCTGATGGTACGCTAACCTGAAAACCTCTTTACCTCTGATGGTATGCTAACCTGAAAACCTCTTTACCTCTGATGGTATGCCAACCTGAAAACCTCTTTTCCTCTGATGGTATGCTAACCTGAAAACCTCTTTTCCTCTGATGGTATGCTAACCTGAAAACCTATTTTCCTATGACGATATGCTAACCTGAAAACCTCTTTACCTCTGATGGTATGCTAACCTGAAAACCTCTTTACCTCTGATGGTATGCTAACCTGAAAACCTCTTTACCTCTGATGGTATGCTAACCTGAAAACCTCTTTACCTCTGATGGTATGCTAACCTGAAAACCTCTTTACCTCTGATGGTATGCTAACCTGAAAACCTCTTTTCCTCTGATGGTATGCTAACCTGAAAACCTCTTTACCTCTGATGGTATGCTAACCTGAAAACCTCTTTTCCTCTGATGGTATGCTAACCTGAAAACCTCTTTTCCTCTGATAGTATGCTAACCTGAAAACCTCTTTACCTCTGATGGTATGCTAACCTGAAAACCTCTTTTCCTCTGATGGTATGCTAACCTGAAAACCTCTTTTCCTCTGATGGTATGCTAACCTGAAAACCTCTTTTCCTCTGATAGTATGCTAACCTGAAAACCTCTTTACCTCTGATGGTATGCTAACCTGAAAACCTCTTTACCTCTGATGGTATGCTAACCTGAAAACCTCTTTACCTCTGATGGTATGCTAACCTGAAAACCTCTTTACCTCTGATGGTATGCTAACCTGAAAACCTCTTTACCTCTGATGGTATGTTAACCTGAAAACCTCTTTACCTCTGATGGTATGCTAACCTGAAAACCTCTTTTCCTCTGATGGTATGCTAACCTGAAAACCTCTTTTCCTCTGATGGTACGCTAACCTGAAAACCTCTTTACCTCTGATGGTATGCTAACCTGAAAACCTCTTTACCTCTGATGGTATGCTAACCTGAAAACCTCTTTTCCTCTGATGGTATGCTAACCTGAAAACCTCTTTACCTCTGATGGTACGCTAACCTGAAAACCTCTTTACCTCTGATGGTATGCTAACCTGAAAACCTCTTTACCTCTGATGGTATGCTAACCTGAAAACCTCTTTACCTCTGATGGTATGCTAACCTGAAAACCTCTTTTCCTCTGATGGTATGCTAACCTGAAAACCTCTTTTCCTCTGATGGTATGCTAACCTGAAAACCTCTTTACCTCTGATGGTATGCTAACCTGAAAACCTCTTTACCTCTGATGGTATGCTAACCTGAAAACCTCTTTACCTCTGATGGTATGCTAACCTGAAAACCTCTTTACCTCTGATGGTATGCTAACCTGAAAACCTCTTTACCTCTGATGGTATGCTAACCTGAAAACCTCTTTACCTCTGATGGTACGCTAACCTGAAAACCTCTTTACCTCTGATGGTATGCTAACCTGAAAACCTCTTTACCTCTGATGGTATGCTAACCTGAAAACCTCTTTACCTCTGATGGTATGCTAACCTGAAAACCTCTTTACCTCTGATGGTACGCTAACCTGAAAACCTCTTTACCTCTGATGGTATGCTAACCTGAAAACCTCTTTACCTCTGATGGTATGCTAACCTGAAAACCTCTTTACCTCTGATGGTATGCTAACCTGAAAACCTCTTTACCTCTGATGGTACGCTAACCTGAAAACCTCTTTACCTCTCATGGTATGCTAACCTGAAAACCTCTTTACCTCTCATGGTATGCTAACCTGAAAACCTCTTTTCTTCTCATGGTATGCTAACCTGAAAACCTCTTTACCTCTCATGGTATGCTAACCTGAAAACCTCTTTTCCTCTGACAGTATGCTAGCCTGAAAACCTCTTTTCCTCTGATGGTATGCTAACCTGAAAACCTATTTTCCTCTGATGGTATGCTAACCTGAAAACCTCTTTTCCTCTGATGGTATGCTAACCTGAAAACCTCTTTTCCTCTGATGGTATGCTAACCTGAAAACCTCTTTTCCTCTGACGGTATGCTAACCTGAAAACCTCTTTTCCTCTGATGGTATGCTATCCGGAAAACCTCTTTTCCTCTGACAGTATGCTAACCTGAAAACCTCTTTCCTCTGACGGTATGCTAACCTGAAAACCTCTTTTCCTCTGATGGTATGCTAACCGGAAAACCTCTTTTCCTCTGACAGTATGCTAACCTGAAAACCTCTTTCCTCTGATAGTATGCTAACCTGAAAACCTCTTTTCCTCTGATGGTATGCTAACCTGAAAACCTCTTTTCCTCTGACAGTATGCTAACCTGAAAACCTCTTTTCCTCTGACGGTATGCTAACCTGAAAACCTCTTTTCCTCTGACGGTATGCTAACCTAAAAACCTCTTTTCCTCTGATGGTATGCTAACCTGAAAACCTCTTTTCCTCTGACAGTATGCTAACCTGAAAACCTCTTTTCCTCTGATAGTATGCTAACCTGAAAACCTCTTTTCCTCTGACGGTATGCTAACCTGAAAACCTCTTTTCCTCTGACGGTATGCTAACCTGAAAACCTCTTTTCCTCTGACAGTATGCTAACCTGAAAACCTCTTTTCCTCTGATAGTATGCTAACCTGAAAACCTCTTTTCGTCTGACGGTATGCTAACCGGAAAACCTCTTTTCCTCTGATGGTATACTAACCAGAAAACCTCTTTTCCTCTAATGGTATGCTAACCTGAAAACCTCTTTTCCTCTGATGGTATGCTAACCTGAAAACCTCTTTTCCTCTGATGGTATGCTAACCTGAAAACCTCTTTCCCTCTGATAGTATGCTAACCTGAAAACCTCTTTTCCTCTGATGGCATGCTAACCTGAAAACCTCTTTTCCTCTGATGGTATGCTAACCTGAAAACCTCTTTTCCTCTGATGGTATGCTAACCTGAAAACCTCTTTTCCTCTGATGGTATGCTAACCTGAAAACCTCTTTTCCTCTGATAGTATGCTAACCTGAAAACCTCTTTTCCTCTGATAGTATGCTAACCTGAAAACCTCTTTTCCTCTGATGGTATGCTAAGCTGAAAACGTCTTTTCCTCTGATGGTATGCTAACCTGAAAACCTCTTTTCCTCTGATGGTATGCTAACCTGAAAACCTCTTTTCCTCTGATGGTATGCTAACCTGAAAACCTCTTTTCCTCTGATAGTATGCTAACCTGAAAACCTCTTTTCCTCTGATAGTATGCTAACCTGAAAACCTCTTTTCCTCTGATGGTATGCTAACCTGAAAACCTCTTTTCCTCTGACAGTATGCTAACCTGAAAACCTCTTTTCCTCTGATAGTATGCTAACCTGAAAACCTCTTTTCGTCTGACGGTATGCTAACCGGAAAACCTCTTTTCCTCTGATGGTATGCTAACCAGAAAACCTCTTTTCCTCTAATGGTATGCTAACCTGAAAACCTCTTTACCTCTCATGGTATGCTAACCTGAAAACCTCTTTACCTCTCATGGTATGCTAACCTGAAAACCTCTTTACCTCTCATGGTATGCTAACCTGAAAACCTCTTTACCTCTCATGGTATGCTAACCTGAAAACCTCTTTACCTCTCATGGTATGCTAACCTGAAAACCTCTTTACCTCTCATGGTATGCTAACCTGAAAACCTCTTTTCTTCTCATGGTATGCTAACCTGAAAACCTCTTTACCTCTCATGGTATGCTAACCTGAAAACCTCTTTTCCTCTGACAGTATGCTAGCCTGAAAACCTCTTTTCCTCTGATGGTATGCTAACCTGAAAACCTATTTTCCTCTGATGGTATGCTAACCTGAAAACCTCTTTTCCTCTGATGGTATGCTAACCTGAAAACCTCTTTTCCTCTGATGGTATGCTAACCTGAAAACCTCTTTTCCTCTGACGGTATGCTAACCTGAAAACCTCTTTTCCTCTGATGGTATGCTAACCGGAAAACCTCTTTTCCTCTGACAGTATGCTAACCTGAAAACCTCTTTCCTCTGATAGTATGCTAACCTGAAAACCTCTTTTCCTCTGATGGTATGCTAACCTGAAAACCTCTTTTCCTCTGACAGTATGCTAACCTGAAAACCTCTTTTCCTCTGACGGTATGCTAACCTGAAAACCTCTTTTCCTCTGACGGTATGCTAACCTAAAAACCTCTTTTCCTCTGATGGTATGCTAACCTGAAAACCTCTTTTCCTCTGACAGTATGCTAACCTGAAAACCTCTTTTCCTCTGATAGTATGCTAACCTGAAAACCTCTTTTCCTCTGACGGTATGCTAACCTGAAAACCTCTTTTCCTCTGACGGTATGCTAACCTGAAAACCTCTTTTCCTCTGACAGTATGCTAACCTGAAAACCTCTTTTCCTCTGATAGTATGCTAACCTGAAAACCTCTTTTCGTCTGACGGTATGCTAACCGGAAAACCTCTTTTCCTCTGATGGTATGCTAACCAGAAAACCTCTTTTCCTCTAATGGTATGCTAACCTGAAAACCTCTTTTCCTCTGATGGTATGCTAACCTGAAAACCTCTTTTCCTCTGATGGTATGCTAACCTGAAAACCTCTTTCCCTCTGATAGTATGCTAACCTGAAAACCTCTTTTCCTCTGATGGCATGCTAACCTGAAAACCTCTTTTCCTCTGATGGTATGCTAACCTGAAAACCTCTTTTCCTCTGATGGTATGCTAACCTGAAAACCTCTTTTCCTCTGATGGTATGCTAACCTGAAAACCTCTTTTCCTCTGATAGTATGCTAACCTGAAAACCTCTTTTCCTCTGATAGTATGCTAACCTGAAAACCTCTTTTCCTCTGATGGTATGCTAAGCTGAAAACCTCTTTTCCTCTGATGGTATGCTAACCTGAAAACCTCTTTTCCTCTGATGGTATGCTAACCTGAAAACCTATTTTCCTCTGATGGTATGCTAACCTGAAAACCTCTTTTCCTCTGATAGTATGCTAACCTGAAAACCTCTTTTCCTCTGATAGTATGCTAACCTGAAAACCTCTTTTCCTCTGATGGTATGCTAACCTGAAAACCTCTTTTCTTCTGACAGTATGCTAACCTGAAAACCTCTTTTCCTCTGATGGTATGCAAACCTGAAAACCTCTTTTCTTCTGTTGGTATGCTAACCTGAAAACCTCTTTTCCTCTGATGGTATGCTAACCTGAAAACCTCTTTTCCTCTGACAGTATGCTAGCCTGAAAACCTCTTTTCCTCTGATGGTATGCTAACCTGAAAACCTCTTTTCGTCTGACGGTATGCTAACCTGAAAACCTCTTTTCCTCTGATGGTATGCTAACCTGAAAACCTCTTTTCTTCTGTTGGTATGCTAACCTGAAAACCTCTTTTCCTCTGATGGTATGCTAACCTGAAAACCTATTTTCCTCTGATGGTATGCTAACCTGAAAACCTCTTTTCCTCTCATGGTATGCCAGCCTGAAAACCTCTTTTCCTCTGATGGTATGCTAACCTGAAAACCTCTTTTCCTCTGATGGTATGCTAACCTGAAAACCTCTTTTCCTCTGATGGTATGCTGACCTGAAAACCTCTTTTCCTCTGACAGTATGCTAACCTGAAAACCTCTTTTCCTCTGATAGTATGCTAACCTGAAAACCTCTTTTCCTCTGACGGTATGCTAACCTGAAAACCTCTTTTCCTCTGACGGTATGCTAACCTGAAAACCTCTTTTCCTCTGACAGTATGCTCACCTGAAACGCTCTTTTCCTCTGATAGTATGCTAACCTGAAAACCTCTTTTCGTCTGACGGTATGCTAACCGGAAAACCTCTTTTCCTCTGATGGTATGCTAACCGGAAAACCTCTTTTCCTCTGATGGTATGCTAACCTGAAAACCTCTTTTCCTCTGATGGTATGCTAACCTGAAAACCTCTTTTCCTCTGATGGTATGCTAACCTGAAAACCTCTTTCCCTCTGATAGTATGCTAACCTGAAAACCTCTTTTCCTCTGATGGTATGCTAACCTGAAAACCTCTTTTCCTTTGATGGTATGCTCACCTGAAAACCTCTTTTCCTCTGATGGTATGCTAACCTGAAAACCTCTTTTCCTCTGATGGTATGCTAACCTGAAAACCTCTTTTCCTCTGATAGTATGCTAACCTGAAAACCTCTTTTCCTCTGATAGTATGCTAACCTGAAAACCTCTTTTCCTCTGATGGTATGCTAAGCTGAAAACCTCTTTTCCTCTGATGGTATGCTAACCTGAAAACCTCTTTTCCTCTGATGGTATGCTAACCTGAAAACCTCTTTTCCTCTGATGGTATGCTAACCTGAAAACCTCTTTTCCTCTGATAGTATGCTAACCTGAAAACCTCTTTTCCTCTGATGGTATGTTAACCTGAAAACCTCTTTTCCTCTGATAGTATGCTAACCTGAAAACCTCTTTTCCTCTGATAGTATGCTAACCTGAAAACCTCTTTTCCTCTGATGGTATGCTAACCTGAAAACCTTTTTTCCTCTGATAGTATGCTAACCTGAAAACCTCTTTACCTCTCATGGCATGCTAACCTGAAAACCTCTTTTCTTCTCATGGTATGCTAACCTGAAAACCTCTTTTCCTCTGATGGTATGCTAACCTGAAAACCTCTTTTCTTCTGATGGCATGCTAACCTGAAAACCTCTTTTCCTCTGATGGTATGCTAACCTGAAAACCTCTTTTCCTCTGATGGTATGCTAACCTGAAAACCTCTTTTCCTCTGATGGTATGCTAACCTGAAAACCTCTTTTCCTCTGATAGTATGCTAACCTGAAAACCTCTTTTCCTCTGATAGTATGCTAACCTGAAAACCTCTTTTCCTCTGATGGTATGCTAAGCTGAAAACCTCTTTTCCTCTGATGGTATGCTAACCTGAAAACCTCTTTTCCTCTGATGGTATGCTAACCTGAAAACCTATTTTCCTCTGATGGTATGCTAACCTGAAAACCTCTTTTCCTCTGATAGTATGCTAACCTGAAAACCTCTTTTCCTCTGATAGTATGCTAACCTGAAAACCTCTTTTCCTCTGATGGTATGCTAACCTGAAAACCTCTTTTCTTCTGACAGTATGCTAACCTGAAAACCTCTTTTCCTCTGATGGTATGCAAACCTGAAAACCTCTTTTCTTCTGTTGGTATGCTAACCTGAAAACCTCTTTTCCTCTGATGGTATGCTAACCTGAAAACCTATTTTCCTCTGATGGTATGCTAACCTGAAAACCTCTTTTCCTCTCATGGTATGCCAGCCTGAAAACCTCTTTTCCTCTGATGGTATGCTAACCTGAAAACCTCTTTTCCTCTGATGGTATGCTAACCTGAAAACCTCTTTTCCTCTGATGGTATGCTGACCTGAAAACCTCTTTTCCTCTGACAGTATGCTAACCTGAAAACCTCTTTTCCTCTGATAGTATGCTAACCTGAAAACCTCTTTTCTTCCGATGGAATGCCAACCTGAAAACCTCTTTTCCTCTGATAGTATGCTAACCTGAAAACCTCTTTTCCTCTGATAGTATGCTAACCTGAAAACCTCTTTTCCTCTGATGGTATGCTAACCTGAAAACCTTTTTTCCTCTGATAGTATGCTAACCTGAAAACCTCTTTTCCCTCTCATGGTATGCTAACCTGAAAACCTCTTTACCTCTCATGGTATGTTAACCTGAAAACCTATTTTCCTCTCATGGTATGCTAACCTGAAAACCTCTTTTCCTCTGATGGTATGCTAACCTGAAAACCTCTTTTCCTCTGACAGTATGCTAGCCTGAAAACCTCTTTTCCTCTGATGGTATGCTAACCTGAAAACCTCTTTTCGTCTGACGGTATGCTAACCTGAAAACCTCTTTTCCTCTGATGGTATGCTAACCTGAAAACCTCTTTTCTTCTGTTGGTATGCTAACCTGAAAACCTCTTTTCCTCTGATGGTATGCTAACCTGAAAACCTATTTTCCTCTGATGGTATGCTAACCTGAAAACCTCTTTTCCTCTCATGGTATGCCAGCCTGAAAACCTCTTTTCCTCTGATGGTATGCTAACCTGAAAACCTCTTTTCCTCTGATGGTATGCTAACCTGAAAACCTCTTTTCCTCTGATGGTATGCTGACCTGAAAACCTCTTTTCCTCTGACAGTATGCTAACCTGAAAACCTCTTTTCCTCTGATAGTATGCTAACCTGAAAACCTCTTTTCCTCTGACGGTATGCTAACCTGAAAACCTCTTTTCCTCTGACGGTATGCTAACCTGAAAACCTCTTTTCCTCTGACAGTATGCTCACCTGAAACGCTCTTTTCCTCTGATAGTATGCTAACCTGAAAACCTCTTTTCGTCTGACGGTATGCTAACCGGAAAACCTCTTTTCCTCTGATGGTATGCTAACCGGAAAACCTCTTTTCCTCTGATGGTATGCTAACCTGAAAACCTCTTTTCCTCTGATGGTATGCTAACCTGAAAACCTCTTTTCCTCTGATGGTATGCTAACCTGAAAACCTCTTTCCCTCTGATAGTATGCTAACCTGAAAACCTCTTTTCCTCTGATGGTATGCTAACCTGAAAACCTCTTTTCCTTTGATGGTATGCTCACCTGAAAACCTCTTTTCCTCTGATGGTATGCTAACCTGAAAACCTCTTTTCCTCTGATGGTATGCTAACCTGAAAACCTCTTTTCCTCTGATAGTATGCTAACCTGAAAACCTCTTTTCCTCTGATAGTATGCTAACCTGAAAACCTCTTTTCCTCTGATGGTATGCTAAGCTGAAAACCTCTTTTCCTCTGATGGTATGCTAACCTGAAAACCTCTTTTCCTCTGATGGTATGCTAACCTGAAAACCTCTTTTCCTCTGATGGTATGCTAACCTGAAAACCTCTTTTCCTCTGATAGTATGCTAACCTGAAAACCTCTTTTCCTCTGATGGTATGTTAACCTGAAAACCTCTTTTCCTCTGATAGTATGCTAACCTGAAAACCTCTTTTCCTCTGATAGTATGCTAACCTGAAAACCTCTTTTCCTCTGATGGTATGCTAACCTGAAAACCTTTTTTCCTCTGATAGTATGCTAACCTGAAAACCTCTTTACCTCTCATGGCATGCTAACCTGAAAACCTCTTTTCTTCTCATGGTATGCTAACCTGAAAACCTCTTTTCCTCTGATGGTATGCTAACCTGAAAACCTCTTTACCTCTGATGGTATGCTAACCTGAAAACCTCTTTTCCTCTGATAGTATGCTAACCTGAAAACCTCTTTTCGTCTGACGGTATGCTAACCGGAAAACCTCTTTTCCTCTGATGGTATGCTAACCAGAAAACCTCTTTTCCTCTAATGGTATGCTAACCTGAAAACCTCTTTTCCTCTGATGGTATGCTAACCTGAAAACCTCTTTTCCTCTGATGGTATGCTAACCTGAAAACCTCTTTCCCTCTGATAGTATGCTAACCTGAAAACCTCTTTTCCTCTGATGGCATGCTAACCTGAAAACCTCTTTTCCTCTGATGGTATGCTAACCTGAAAACCTCTTTTCCTCTGATGGTATGCTAACCTGAAAACCTCTTTTCCTCTGATGGTATGCTAACCTGAAAACCTCTTTTCCTCTGATAGTATGCTAACCTGAAAACCTCTTTTCCTCTGATGGTATGCTAACCTGAAAACCTCTTTTCCTCTGATGGTATGCTAACCTGAAAACCTATTTTCCTCTGATGGTATGCTAACCTGAAAACCTCTTTTCCTCTCATGGTATGCCAGCCTGAAAACCTCTTTTCCTCTGATGGTATGCTAACCTGAAAACCTCTTTTCCTCTGATGGTATGCTAACCTGAAAACCTCTTTTCCTCTGATGGTATGCTGACCTGAAAACCTCTTTTCCTCTGACAGTATGCTAACCTGAAAACCTCTTTTCCTCTGATAGTATGCTAACCTGAAAACCTCTTTTCTTCCGATGGTATGCCAACCTGAAAACCTCTTTTCCTCTGATAGTATGCTAACCTGAAAACCTCTTTTCCTCTGATAGTATGCTAACCTGAAAACCTCTTTTCCTCTGATGGTATGCTAACCTGAAAACCTTTTTTCCTCTGATAGTATGCTAACTTGAAAACCTCTTTTCCCTCTCATGGTATGCTAACCTGAAAACCTCTTTACCTCTCATGGTATGTTAACCTGAAAACCTATTTTCCTCTCATGGTATGCTAACCTGAAAACCTCTTTTCCTCTGATGGTATGCTAACCTGAAAACCTCTTTTCCTCTGACAGTATGCTAGCCTGAAAACCTCTTTTCCTCTGATGGTATGCTAACCTGAAAACCTCTTTTCGTCTGACGGTATGCTAACCTGAAAACCTCTTTTCCTCTGATGGTATGCTAACCTGAAAACCTCTTTTCTTCTGTTGGTATGCTAACCTGAAAACCTCTTTTCCTCTGATGGTATGCTAACCTGAAAACCTATTTTCCTCTGATGGTATGCTAACCTGAAAACCTCTTTTCCTCTCATGGTATGCCAGCCTGAAAACCTCTTTTCCTCTGATGGTATGCTAACCTGAAAACGTCTTTTCCTCTGATGGTATGCTAACCTGAAAACCTCTTTTCCTCTGATGGTATGCTGACCTGAAAACCTCTTTTCCTCTGACAGTATGCTAACCTGAAAACCTCTTTTCCTCTGATAGTATGCTAACCTGAAAACCTCTTTTCCTCTGACGGTATGCTAACCTGAAAACCTCTTTTCCTCTGACGGTATGCTAACCTGAAAACCTCTTTTCCTCTGACAGTATGCTCACCTGAAACGCTCTTTTCCTCTGATAGTATGCTAACCTGAAAACCTCTTTTCGTCTGACGGTATGCTAACCGGAAAACCTCTTTTCCTCTGATGGTATGCTAACCGGAAAACCTCTTTTCCTCTGATGGTATGCTAACCTGAAAACCTCTTTTCCTCTGATGGTATGCTAACCTGAAAACCTCTTTCCCTCTGATAGTATGCTAACCTGAAAACCTCTTTTCCTCTGATGGTATGCTAACCTGAAAACCTCTTTTCCTTTGATGGTATGCTCACCTGAAAACCTCTTTTCCTCTGATGGTATGCTAACCTGAAAACCTCTTTTCCTCTGATGGTATGCTAACCTGAAAACCTCTTTTCCTCTGATGGTATGCTAACCTGAAAACCTCTTTCCCTCTGATAGTATGCTAACTTGAAAACCTCTTTTCCTCTGATGGTATGCTAACCTGAAAACCTCTTTTCCTTTGATGGTATGCTCACCTGAAAACCTCTTTTCCTCTGATGGTATGCTAACCTGAAAACCTCTTTTCCTCTGATGGTATGCTAACCTGAAAACCTCTTTTCCTCTGATAGTATGCTAACCTGAAAACCTCTTTTCCTCTGATAGTATGCTAACCTGAAAACCTCTTTTCCTCTGATGGTATGCTAAGCTGAAAACCTCTTTTCCTCTGATGGTATGCTAACCTGAAAACCTCTTTTCCTCTGATGGTATGCTAACCTGAAAACCTCTTTTCCTCTGATGGTATGCTAACCTGAAAACCTCTTTTCCTCTGATAGTATGCTAACCTGAAAACCTCTTTTCCTCTGATGGTATGTTAACCTGAAAACCTCTTTTCCTCTGATAGTATGCTAACCTGAAAACCTCTTTTCCTCTGATAGTATGCTAACCTGAAAACCTCTTTTCCTCTGATGGTATGCTAACCTGAAAACCTTTTTTCCTCTGATAGTATGCTAACCTGAAAACCTCTTTACCTCTCATGGCATGCTAACCTGAAAACCTCTTTTCTTCTCATGGTATGCTAACCTGAAAACCTCTTTTCCTCTGATGGTATGCTAACCTGAAAACCTCTTTACCTCTGATGGTATGCTAACCTGAAAACCTCTTTTCCTCTGATAGTATGCTAACCTGAAAACCTCTTTTCGTCTGACGGTATGCTAACCGGAAAACCTCTTTTCCTCTGATGGTATGCTAACCAGAAAACCTCTTTTCCTCTAATGGTATGCTAACCTGAAAACCTCTTTTCCTCTGATGGTATGCTAACCTGAAAACCTCTTTTCCTCTGATGGTATGCTAACCTGAAAACCTCTTTCCCTCTGATAGTATGCTAACCTGAAAACCTCTTTTCCTCTGATGGCATGCTAACCTGAAAACCTCTTTTCCTCTGATGGTATGCTAACCTGAAAACCTCTTTTCCTCTGATGGTATGCTAACCTGAAAACCTCTTTTCCTCTGATGGTATGCTAACCTGAAAACCTCTTTTCCTCTGATAGTATGCTAACCTGAAAACCTCTTTTCCTCTGATGGTATGCTAACCTGAAAACCTCTTTTCCTCTGATGGTATGCTAACCTGAAAACCTATTTTCCTCTGATGGTATGCTAACCTGAAAACCTCTTTTCCTCTCATGGTATGCCAGCCTGAAAACCTCTTTTCCTCTGATGGTATGCTAACCTGAAAACCTCTTTTCCTCTGATGGTATGCTAACCTGAAAACCTCTTTTCCTCTGATGGTATGCTGACCTGAAAACCTCTTTTCCTCTGACAGTATGCTAACCTGAAAACCTCTTTTCCTCTGATAGTATGCTAACCTGAAAACCTCTTTTCTTCCGATGGTATGCCAACCTGAAAACCTCTTTTCCTCTGATAGTATGCTAACCTGAAAACCTCTTTTCCTCTGATAGTATGCTAACCTGAAAACCTCTTTTCCTCTGATGGTATGCTAACCTGAAAACCTTTTTTCCTCTGATAGTATGCTAACTTGAAAACCTCTTTTCCCTCTCATGGTATGCTAACCTGAAAACCTCTTTACCTCTCATGGTATGTTAACCTGAAAACCTATTTTCCTCTCATGGTATGCTAACCTGAAAACCTCTTTTCCTCTGATGGTATGCTAACCTGAAAACCTCTTTTCCTCTGACAGTATGCTAGCCTGAAAACCTCTTTTCCTCTGATGGTATGCTAACCTGAAAACCTCTTTTCGTCTGACGGTATGCTAACCTGAAAACCTCTTTTCCTCTGATGGTATGCTAACCTGAAAACCTCTTTTCTTCTGTTGGTATGCTAACCTGAAAACCTCTTTTCCTCTGATGGTATGCTAACCTGAAAACCTATTTTCCTCTGATGGTATGCTAACCTGAAAACCTCTTTTCCTCTCATGGTATGCCAGCCTGAAAACCTCTTTTCCTCTGATGGTATGCTAACCTGAAAACGTCTTTTCCTCTGATGGTATGCTAACCTGAAAACCTCTTTTCCTCTGATGGTATGCTGACCTGAAAACCTCTTTTCCTCTGACAGTATGCTAACCTGAAAACCTCTTTTCCTCTGATAGTATGCTAACCTGAAAACCTCTTTTCCTCTGACGGTATGCTAACCTGAAAACCTCTTTTCCTCTGACGGTATGCTAACCTGAAAACCTCTTTTCCTCTGACAGTATGCTCACCTGAAACGCTCTTTTCCTCTGATAGTATGCTAACCTGAAAACCTCTTTTCGTCTGACGGTATGCTAACCGGAAAACCTCTTTTCCTCTGATGGTATGCTAACCGGAAAACCTCTTTTCCTCTGATGGTATGCTAACCTGAAAACCTCTTTTCCTCTGATGGTATGCTAACCTGAAAACCTCTTTTCCTCTGATGGTATGCTAACCTGAAAACCTCTTTCCCTCTGATAGTATGCTAACCTGAAAACCTCTTTTCCTCTGATGGTATGCTAACCTGAAAACCTCTTTTCCTTTGATGGTATGCTCACCTGAAAACCTCTTTTCCTCTGATGGTATGCTAACCTGAAAACCTCTTTTCCTCTGATGGTATGCTAACCTGAAAACCTCTTTTCCTCTGATAGTATGCTAACCTGAAAACCTCTTTTCCTCTGATAGTATGCTAACCTGAAAACCTCTTTTCCTCTGATGGTATGCTAAGCTGAAAACCTCTTTTCCTCTGATGGTATGCTAACCTGAAAACCTCTTTTCCTCTGATGGTATGCTAACCTGAAAACCTCTTTTCCTCTGATGGTATGCTAACCTGAAAACCTCTTTTCCTCTGATAGTATGCTAACCTGAAAACCTCTTTTCCTCTGATGGTATGTTAACCTGAAAACCTCTTTTCCTCTGATAGTATGCTAACCTGAAAACCTCTTTTCCTCTGATAGTATGCTAACCTGAAAACCTCTTTTCCTCTGATGGTATGCTAACCTGAAAACCTTTTTTCCTCTGATAGTATGCTAACCTGAAAACCTCTTTACCTCTCATGGCATGCTAACCTGAAAACCTCTTTTCTTCTCATGGTATGCTAACCTGAAAACCTCTTTTCCTCTGATGGTATGCTAACCTGAAAACCTCTTTACCTCTGATGGTATGCTAACCTGAAAACCTCTTTTCCTCTGATAGTATGCTAACCTGAAAACCTCTTTTCGTCTGACGGTATGCTAACCGGAAAACCTCTTTTCCTCTGATGGTATGCTAACCAGAAAACCTCTTTTCCTCTAATGGTATGCTAACCTGAAAACCTCTTTTCCTCTGATGGTATGCTAACCTGAAAACCTCTTTTCCTCTGATGGTATGCTAACCTGAAAACCTCTTTCCCTCTGATAGTATGCTAACCTGAAAACCTCTTTTCCTCTGATGGCATGCTAACCTGAAAACCTCTTTTCCTCTGATGGTATGCTAACCTGAAAACCTCTTTTCCTCTGATGGTATGCTAACCTGAAAACCTCTTTTCCTCTGATGGTATGCTAACCTGAAAACCTCTTTTCCTCTGATAGTATGCTAACCTGAAAACCTCTTTTCCTCTGATAGTATGCTAAGCTGAAAACCTCTTTTCCTCTGATGGTATGCTAAGCTGAAAACCTCTTTTCCTCTGATGGTATGCTAACCTGAAAACCTCTTTTCCTCTGATGGTATGCTAACCTGAAAACCTCTTTTCCTCTGATGGTATGCTAACCTGAAAACCTCTTTTCCTCTGATAGTATGCTAACCTGAAAACCTCTTTTCCTCTGATGGTATGCTAACCTGAAAACCTCTTTTCCTCCGATGGTATGCCAACCTGAAAACCTCTTTTCCTCTGATAGTATGCTAACCTGAAAACCTCTTTTCCTCTGATAGTATGCTAACCTGAAAACCTCTTTTCCCTCTCATGGTATGCTAACCTGAAAACCTCTTTACCTCTCATGGTATGCTAACCTGAAAACCTCTTTTCCTCTCATGGTATGCTAACCTGAAAACCTCTTTACCTCTGATAGTATGCTAACCTGAAAACCTCTTTTCCTCTGATGGTATGCTAACCTGAAAACCTCTTTTCCTCTCATGGTATGCTAACCTGAAAACCTCTTTACCTCTGATGGTATGCTAACCTGAAAACCTCTTTACCTCTGATGGTATGCTACCTGAAAACCTCTTTTCCTCTGATAGTATGCTAACCTGAAAACCTCTTTTCCTCTGATAGTATGCTAACCTGAAAACCTCTTTTCCTCTGATGGTATGCTAAGCTGAAAACCTCTTTTCCTCTGATGGTATGCTAACCTGAAAACCTCTTTTCCTCTGATGGTATGCTAACCTGAAAACCTCTTTTCCTCTGATGGTATGCTAACCTGAAAACCTCTTTACCTCTGATGGTATGCTACCTGAAAACCTCTTTTCCTCTGATAGTATGCTAACCTGAAAACCTCTTTTCCTCTGATAGTATGCTAACCTGAAAACCTCTTTTCCTCTGATGGTATGCTAACCTGAAAACCTCTTTACCTCTGATGGTATGCTAACCTGAAAACCTCTTTACCTCTGATGGTATGCTAACCTGAAAACCTCTTTACCTCTGATGGTATGCTAACCTGAAAACCTCTTTACCTCTGATGGTATGCTAACCTGAAAACCTCTTTACCTCTGATGGTATGCTAACCTGAAAACCTCTTTACCTCTGATGGTACGCTAACCTGAAAACCTCTTTACCTCTGATGGTATGCTAACCTGAAAACCTCTTTACCTCTGATGGTATGCTAACCTGAAAACCTCTTTACCTCTGATGGTATGCTAACCTGAAAACCTCTTTACCTCTGATGGTACGCTAACCTGAAAACCTCTTTACCTCTGATGGTATGCTAACCTGAAAACCTCTTTACCTCTGATGGTATGCTAACCTGAAAACCTCTTTACCTCTGATGGTATGCTAACCTGAAAACCTCTTTACCTCTGATGGTACGCTAACCTGAAAACCTCTTTTCCTCTGATAGTATGCTAACCTGAAAACCTCTTTTCCTCTGATAGTATGCTAAGCTGAAAACCTCTTTTCCTCTGATGGTATGCTAAGCTGAAAACCTCTTTTCCTCTGATGGTATGCTAACCTGAAAACCTCTTTTCCTCTGATGGTATGCTAACCTGAAAACCTCTTTTCCTCTGATAGTATGCTAAGCTGAAAACCTCTTTTCCTCTGATGGTATGCTAAGCTGAAAACCTCTTTTCCTCTGATGGTATGCTAACCTG
Organism: Myxine glutinosa; assembly: GCF_964187855.1. Classification (NCBI taxonomy): domain Eukaryota; kingdom Metazoa; phylum Chordata; class Myxini; order Myxiniformes; family Myxinidae; genus Myxine; species Myxine glutinosa. The sequence continues at coordinate 139,150,839 of NC_136267.1, read as the reverse complement.
AAAACCTCTTTTCCTCTGATGGTATGCTAACCTGAAAACCTCTTTTCCTCTGATGGTATGCTAACCTGAAAACCTCTTTTCCTCTGATAGTATGCTAACCTGAAAACCTCTTTTCCTCTGATGGTATGCTAACCTGAAAACCTCTTTTCCTCCGATGGTATGCCAACCTGAAAACCTCTTTTCCTCTGATAGTATGCTAACCTGAAAACCTCTTTTCCTCTGATAGTATGCTAACCTGAAAACCTCTTTTCCCTCTCATGGTATGCTAACCTGAAAACCTCTTTACCTCTCATGGTATGCTAACCTGAAAACCTCTTTTCCTCTCATGGTATGCTAACCTGAAAACCTCTTTACCTCTGATAGTATGCTAACCTGAAAACCTCTTTTCCTCTGATGGTATGCTAACCTGAAAACCTCTTTTCCTCTCATGGTATGCTAACCTGAAAACCTCTTTACCTCTGATGGTATGCTAACCTGAAAACCTCTTTACCTCTGATGGTATGCTACCTGAAAACCTCTTTTCCTCTGATGGTATGCTAACCTGAAAACCTCTTTTCCTCTGATAGTATGCTAACCTGAAAACCTCTTTTCCTCTGATAGTATGCTAAGCTGAAAACCTCTTTTCCTCTGATGGTATGCTAAGCTGAAAACCTCTTTTCCTCTGATGGTATGCTAACCTGAAAACCTCTTTTCCTCTGATGGTATGCTAACCTGAAAACCTCTTTTCCTCTGATGGTATGCTAACCTGAAAACCTCTTTTCCTCTGATAGTATGCTAACCTGAAAACCTCTTTTCCTCTGATGGTATGCTAACCTGAAAACCTCTTTTCCTCCGATGGTATGCCAACCTGAAAACCTCTTTTCCTCTGATAGTATGCTAACCTGAAAACCTCTTTTCCTCTGATAGTATGCTAACCTGAAAACCTCTTTTCCCTCTCATGGTATGCTAACCTGAAAACCTCTTTACCTCTCATGGTATGCTAACCTGAAAACCTCTTTTCCTCTCATGGTATGCTAACCTGAAAACCTCTTTACCTCTGATAGTATGCTAACCTGAAAACCTCTTTTCCTCTGATGGTATGCTAACCTGAAAACCTCTTTTCCTCTCATGGTATGCTAACCTGAAAACCTCTTTACCTCTGATGGTATGCTAACCTGAAAACCTCTTTACCTCTGATGGTATGCTACCTGAAAACCTCTTTTCCTCTGATAGTATGCTAACCTGAAAACCTCTTTTCCTCTGATAGTATGCTAACCTGAAAACCTCTTTTCCTCTGATGGTATGCTAACCTGAAAACCTCTTTTCCTCTGATGGTATGCTAACCTGAAAACCTCTTTTCCTCTGATGGTATGCTAACCTGAAAACCTCTTTACCTCTGATGGTATGCTAACCTGAAAACCTCTTTACCTCTGATGGTATGCTACCTGAAAACCTCTTTTCCTCTGATAGTATGCTAACCTGAAAACCTCTTTTCCTCTGATAGTATGCTAACCTGAAAACCTCTTTTCCTCTGATGGTATGCTAACCTGAAAACCTCTTTACCTCTGATGGTATGCTAACCTGAAAACCTCTTTACCTCTGATGGTATGCTAACCTGAAAACCTCTTTACCTCTGATGGTATGCTAACCTGAAAACCTCTTTACCTCTGATGGTATGCTAACCTGAAAACCTCTTTACCTCTGATGGTATGCTAACCTGAAAACCTCTTTACCTCTGATGGTACGCTAACCTGAAAACCTCTTTACCTCTGATGGTATGCTAACCTGAAAACCTCTTTACCTCTGATGGTATGCTAACCTGAAAACCTCTTTACCTCTGATGGTATGCTAACCTGAAAACCTCTTTACCTCTGATGGTACGCTAACCTGAAAACCTCTTTACCTCTGATGGTATGCTAACCTGAAAACCTCTTTACCTCTGATGGTATGCTAACCTGAAAACCTCTTTACCTCTGATGGTATGCTAACCTGAAAACCTCTTTACCTCTGATGGTACGCTAACCTGAAAACCTCTTTACCTCTCATGGTATGCTAACCTGAAAACCTCTTTACCTCTCATGGTATGCTAACCTGAAAACCTCTTTTCTTCTCATGGTATGCTAACCTGAAAACCTCTTTACCTCTCATGGTATGCTAACCTGAAAACCTCTTTTCCTCTGACAGTATGCTAGCCTGAAAACCTCTTTTCCTCTGATGGTATGCTAACCTGAAAACCTATTTTCCTCTGATGGTATGCTAACCTGAAAACCTCTTTTCCTCTGATGGTATGCTAACCTGAAAACCTCTTTTCCTCTGATGGTATGCTAACCTGAAAACCTCTTTTCCTCTGACGGTATGCTAACCTGAAAACCTCTTTTCCTCTGATGGTATGCTATCCGGAAAACCTCTTTTCCTCTGACAGTATGCTAACCTGAAAACCTCTTTCCTCTGACGGTATGCTAACCTGAAAACCTCTTTTCCTCTGATGGTATGCTAACCGGAAAACCTCTTTTCCTCTGACAGTATGCTAAACTGAAAACCTCTTTCCTCTGATAGTATGCTAACCTGAAAACCTCTTTTCCTCTGATGGTATGCTAACCTGAAAACCTCTTTTCCTCTGACAGTATGCTAACCTGAAAACCTCTTTTCCTCTGACGGTATGCTAACCTGAAAACCTCTTTTCCTCTGACGGTATGCTAACCTAAAAACCTCTTTTCCTCTGATGGTATGCTAACCTGAAAACCTCTTTTCCTCTGACAGTATGCTAACCTGAAAACCTCTTTTCCTCTGATAGTATGCTAACCTGAAAACCTCTTTTCCTCTGACGGTATGCTAACCTGAAAACCTCTTTTCCTCTGACGGTATGCTAACCTGAAAACCTCTTTTCCTCTGACAGTATGCTAACCTGAAAACCTCTTTTCCTCTGATAGTATGCTAACCTGAAAACCTCTTTTCGTCTGACGGTATGCTAACCGGAAAACCTCTTTTCCTCTGATGGTATACTAACCAGAAAACCTCTTTTCCTCTAATGGTATGCTAACCTGAAAACCTCTTTTCCTCTGATGGTATGCTAACCTGAAAACCTCTTTTCCTCTGATGGTATGCTAACCTGAAAACCTCTTTCCCTCTGATAGTATGCTAACCTGAAAACCTCTTTTCCTCTGATGGCATGCTAACCTGAAAACCTCTTTTCCTCTGATGGTATGCTAACCTGAAAACCTCTTTTCCTCTGATGGTATGCTAACCTGAAAACCTCTTTTCCTCTGATGGTATGCTAACCTGAAAACCTCTTTTCCTCTGATAGTATGCTAACCTGAAAACCTCTTTTCCTCTGATAGTATGCTAACCTGAAAACCTCTTTTCCTCTGATGGTATGCTAAGCTGAAAACCTCTTTTCCTCTGATGGTATGCTAACCTGAAAACCTCTTTTCCTCTGATGGTATGCTAACCTGAAAACCTCTTTTCCTCTGATGGTATGCTAACCTGAAAACCTCTTTTCCTCTGATAGTATGCTAACCTGAAAACCTCTTTACCTCTGATGGTATGCTAACCTGAAAACCTCTTTACCTCTGATGGTATGCTAACCTGAAAACCTCTTTACCTCTGATGGTACGCTAACCTGAAAACCTCTTTACCTCTGATGGTATGCTAACCTGAAAACCTCTTTACCTCTGATGGTATGCTAACCTGAAAACCTCTTTACCTCTGATGGTATGCTAACCTGAAAACCTCTTTACCTCTGATGGTACGCTAACCTGAAAACCTCTTTACCTCTGATGGTATGCTAACCTGAAAACCTCTTTACCTCTGATGGTATGCTAACCTGAAAACCTCTTTACCTCTGATGGTATGCTAACCTGAAAACCTCTTTACCTCTGATGGTACGCTAACCTGAAAACCTCTTTACCTCTCATGGTATGCTAACCTGAAAACCTCTTTACCTCTCATGGTATGCTAACCTGAAAACCTCTTTTCTTCTCATGGTATGCTAACCTGAAAACCTCTTTACCTCTCATGGTATGCTAACCTGAAAACCTCTTTTCCTCTGACAGTATGCTAGCCTGAAAACCTCTTTTCCTCTGATGGTATGCTAACCTGAAAACCTATTTTCCTCTGATGGTATGCTAACCTGAAAACCTCTTTTCCTCTGATGGTATGCTAACCTGAAAACCTCTTTTCCTCTGATGGTATGCTAACCTGAAAACCTCTTTTCCTCTGACGGTATGCTAACCTGAAAACCTCTTTTCCTCTGATGGTATGCTATCCGGAAAACCTCTTTTCCTCTGACAGTATGCTAACCTGAAAACCTCTTTCCTCTGACGGTATGCTAACCTGAAAACCTCTTTTCCTCTGATGGTATGCTAACCGGAAAACCTCTTTTCCTCTGACAGTATGCTAAACTGAAAACCTCTTTCCTCTGATAGTATGCTAACCTGAAAACCTCTTTTCCTCTGATGGTATGCTAACCTGAAAACCTCTTTTCCTCTGACAGTATGCTAACCTGAAAACCTCTTTTCCTCTGACGGTATGCTAACCTGAAAACCTCTTTTCCTCTGACGGTATGCTAACCTAAAAACCTCTTTTCCTCTGATGGTATGCTAACCTGAAAACCTCTTTTCCTCTGACAGTATGCTAACCTGAAAACCTCTTTTCCTCTGATAGTATGCTAACCTGAAAACCTCTTTTCCTCTGACGGTATGCTAACCTGAAAACCTCTTTTCCTCTGACGGTATGCTAACCTGAAAACCTCTTTTCCTCTGACAGTATGCTAACCTGAAAACCTCTTTTCCTCTGATAGTATGCTAACCTGAAAACCTCTTTTCGTCTGACGGTATGCTAACCGGAAAACCTCTTTTCCTCTGATGGTATACTAACCAGAAAACCTCTTTTCCTCTAATGGTATGCTAACCTGAAAACCTCTTTTCCTCTGATGGTATGCTAACCTGAAAACCTCTTTTCCTCTGATGGTATGCTAACCTGAAAACCTCTTTCCCTCTGATAGTATGCTAACCTGAAAACCTCTTTTCCTCTGATGGCATGCTAACCTGAAAACCTCTTTTCCTCTGATGGTATGCTAACCTGAAAACCTCTTTTCCTCTGATGGTATGCTAACCTGAAAACCTCTTTTCCTCTGATGGTATGCTAACCTGAAAACCTCTTTTCCTCTGATAGTATGCTAACCTGAAAACCTCTTTTCCTCTGATAGTATGCTAACCTGAAAACCTCTTTTCCTCTGATGGTATGCTAAGCTGAAAACCTCTTTTCCTCTGATGGTATGCTAACCTGAAAACCTCTTTTCCTCTGATGGTATGCTAACCTGAAAACCTCTTTTCCTCTGATGGTATGCTAACCTGAAAACCTCTTTTCCTCTGATAGTATGCTAACCTGAAAACCTCTTTTCCTCTGATAGTATGCTAACCTGAAAACCTCTTTTCCTCTGATGGTATGCTAACCTGAAAACCTCTTTTCCTCTGACAGTATGCTAACCTGAAAACCTCTTTTCCTCTGATAGTATGCTAACCTGAAAACCTCTTTTCGTCTGACGGTATGCTAACCGGAAAACCTCTTTTCCTCTGATGGTATGCTAACCAGAAAACCTCTTTTCCTCTAATGGTATGCTAACCTGAAAACCTCTTTACCTCTCATGGTATGCTAACCTGAAAACCTCTTTACCTCTCATGGTATGCTAACCTGAAAACCTCTTTACCTCTCATGGTATGCTAACCTGAAAACCTCTTTACCTCTCATGGTATGCTAACCTGAAAACCTCTTTACCTCTCATGGTATGCTAACCTGAAAACCTCTTTACCTCTCATGGTATGCTAACCTGAAAACCTCTTTTCTTCTCATGGTATGCTAACCTGAAAACCTCTTTACCTCTCATGGTATGCTAACCTGAAAACCTCTTTTCCTCTGACAGTATGCTAGCCTGAAAACCTCTTTTCCTCTGATGGTATGCTAACCTGAAAACCTATTTTCCTCTGATGGTATGCTAACCTGAAAACCTCTTTTCCTCTGATGGTATGCTAACCTGAAAACCTCTTTTCCTCTGATGGTATGCTAACCTGAAAACCTCTTTTCCTCTGACGGTATGCTAACCTGAAAACCTCTTTTCCTCTGATGGTATGCTAACCGGAAAACCTCTTTTCCTCTGACAGTATGCTAACCTGAAAACCTCTTTCCTCTGATAGTATGCTAACCTGAAAACCTCTTTTCCTCTGATGGTATGCTAACCTGAAAACCTCTTTTCCTCTGACAGTATGCTAACCTGAAAACCTCTTTTCCTCTGACGGTATGCTAACCTGAAAACCTCTTTTCCTCTGACGGTATGCTAACCTAAAAACCTCTTTTCCTCTGATGGTATGCTAACCTGAAAACCTCTTTTCCTCTGACAGTATGCTAACCTGAAAACCTCTTTTCCTCTGATAGTATGCTAACCTGAAAACCTCTTTTCCTCTGACGGTATGCTAACCTGAAAACCTCTTTTCCTCTGACGGTATGCTAACCTGAAAACCTCTTTTCCTCTGACAGTATGCTAACCTGAAAACCTCTTTTCCTCTGATAGTATGCTAACCTGAAAACCTCTTTTCGTCTGACGGTATGCTAACCGGAAAACCTCTTTTCCTCTGATGGTATGCCAACCAGAAAACCTCTTTTCCTCTAATGGTATGCTAACCTGAAAACCTCTTTTCCTCTGATGGTATGCTAACCTGAAAACCTCTTTTCCTCTGATGGTATGCTAACCTGAAAACCTCTTTCCCTCTGATAGTATGCTAACCTGAAAACCTCTTTTCCTCTGATGGCATGCTAACCTGAAAACCTCTTTTCCTCTGATGGTATGCTAACCTGAAAACCTCTTTTCCTCTGATGGTATGCTAACCTGAAAACCTCTTTTCCTCTGATGGTATGCTAACCTGAAAACCTCTTTTCCTCTGATAGTATGCTAACCTGAAAACCTCTTTTCCTCTGATAGTATGCTAACCTGAAAACCTCTTTTCCTCTGATGGTATGCTAAGCTGAAAACCTCTTTTCCTCTGATGGTATGCTAACCTGAAAACCTCTTTTCCTCTGATGGTATGCTAACCTGAAAACCTATTTTCCTCTGATGGTATGCTAACCTGAAAACCTCTTTTCCTCTGATAGTATGCTAACCTGAAAACCTCTTTTCCTCTGATAGTATGCTAACCTGAAAACCTCTTTTCCTCTGATGGTATGCTAACCTGAAAACCTCTTTTCTTCTGACAGTATGCTAACCTGAAAACCTCTTTTCCTCTGATGGTATGCAAACCTGAAAACCTCTTTTCTTCTGTTGGTATGCTAACCTGAAAACCTCTTTTCCTCTGATGGTATGCTAACCTGAAAACCTATTTTCCTCTGATGGTATGCTAACCTGAAAACCTCTTTTCCTCTCATGGTATGCCAGCCTGAAAACCTCTTTTCCTCTGATGGTATGCTAACCTGAAAACCTCTTTTCCTCTGATGGTATGCTAACCTGAAAACCTCTTTTCCTCTGATGGTATGCTGACCTGAAAACCTCTTTTCCTCTGACAGTATGCTAACCTGAAAACCTCTTTTCCTCTGATAGTATGCTAACCTGAAAACCTCTTTTCTTCCGATGGAATGCCAACCTGAAAACCTCTTTTCCTCTGATAGTATGCTAACCTGAAAACCTCTTTTCCTCTGATAGTATGCTAACCTGAAAACCTCTTTTCCTCTGATGGTATGCTAACCTGAAAACCTTTTTTCCTCTGATAGTATGCTAACCTGAAAACCTCTTTTCCCTCTCATGGTATGCTAACCTGAAAACCTCTTTACCTCTCATGGTATGTTAACCTGAAAACCTATTTTCCTCTCATGGTATGCTAACCTGAAAACCTCTTTTCCTCTGATGGTATGCTAACCTGAAAACCTCTTTTCCTCTGACAGTATGCTAGCCTGAAAACCTCTTTTCCTCTGATGGTATGCTAACCTGAAAACCTCTTTTCGTCTGACGGTATGCTAACCTGAAAACCTCTTTTCCTCTGATGGTATGCTAACCTGAAAACCTCTTTTCTTCTGTTGGTATGCTAACCTGAAAACCTCTTTTCCTCTGATGGTATGCTAACCTGAAAACCTATTTTCCTCTGATGGTATGCTAACCTGAAAACCTCTTTTCCTCTCATGGTATGCCAGCCTGAAAACCTCTTTTCCTCTGATGGTATGCTAACCTGAAAACCTCTTTTCCTCTGATGGTATGCTAACCTGAAAACCTCTTTTCCTCTGATGGTATGCTGACCTGAAAACCTCTTTTCCTCTGACAGTATGCTAACCTGAAAACCTCTTTTCCTCTGATAGTATGCTAACCTGAAAACCTCTTTTCCTCTGACGGTATGCTAACCTGAAAACCTCTTTTCCTCTGACGGTATGCTAACCTGAAAACCTCTTTTCCTCTGACAGTATGCTCACCTGAAACGCTCTTTTCCTCTGATAGTATGCTAACCTGAAAACCTCTTTTCGTCTGACGGTATGCTAACCGGAAAACCTCTTTTCCTCTGATGGTATGCTAACCGGAAAACCTCTTTTCCTCTGATGGTATGCTAACCTGAAAACCTCTTTTCCTCTGATGGTATGCTAACCTGAAAACCTCTTTTCCTCTGATGGTATGCTAACCTGAAAACCTCTTTCCCTCTGATAGTATGCTAACCTGAAAACCTCTTTTCCTCTGATGGTATGCTAACCTGAAAACCTCTTTTCCTTTGATGGTATGCTCACCTGAAAACCTCTTTTCCTCTGATGGTATGCTAACCTGAAAACCTCTTTTCCTCTGATGGTATGCTAACCTGAAAACCTCTTTTCCTCTGATAGTATGCTAACCTGAAAACCTCTTTTCCTCTGATAGTATGCTAACCTGAAAACCTCTTTTCCTCTGATGGTATGCTAAGCTGAAAACCTCTTTTCCTCTGATGGTATGCTAACCTGAAAACCTCTTTTCCTCTGATGGTATGCTAACCTGAAAACCTCTTTTCCTCTGATGGTATGCTAACCTGAAAACCTCTTTTCCTCTGATAGTATGCTAACCTGAAAACCTCTTTTCCTCTGATGGTATGTTAACCTGAAAACCTCTTTTCCTCTGATAGTATGCTAACCTGAAAACCTCTTTTCCTCTGATAGTATGCTAACCTGAAAACCTCTTTTCCTCTGATGGTATGCTAACCTGAAAACCTTTTTTCCTCTGATAGTATGCTAACCTGAAAACCTCTTTACCTCTCATGGCATGCTAACCTGAAAACCTCTTTTCTTCTCATGGTATGCTAACCTGAAAACCTCTTTTCCTCTGATGGTATGCTAACCTGAAAACCTCTTTTCTTCTGATGGCATGCTAACCTGAAAACCTCTTTTCCTCTGATGGTATGCTAACCTGAAAACCTCTTTTCCTCTGATGGTATGCTAACCTGAAAACCTCTTTTCCTCTGATGGTATGCTAACCTGAAAACCTCTTTTCCTCTGATAGTATGCTAACCTGAAAACCTCTTTTCCTCTGATAGTATGCTAACCTGAAAACCTCTTTTCCTCTGATGGTATGCTAAGCTGAAAACCTCTTTTCCTCTGATGGTATGCTAACCTGAAAACCTCTTTTCCTCTGATGGTATGCTAACCTGAAAACCTATTTTCCTCTGATGGTATGCTAACCTGAAAACCTCTTTTCCTCTGATAGTATGCTAACCTGAAAACCTCTTTTCCTCTGATAGTATGCTAACCTGAAAACCTCTTTTCCTCTGATGGTATGCTAACCTGAAAACCTCTTTTCTTCTGACAGTATGCTAACCTGAAAACCTCTTTTCCTCTGATGGTATGCAAACCTGAAAACCTCTTTTCTTCTGTTGGTATGCTAACCTGAAAACCTCTTTTCCTCTGATGGTATGCTAACCTGAAAACCTATTTTCCTCTGATGGTATGCTAACCTGAAAACCTCTTTTCCTCTCATGGTATGCCAGCCTGAAAACCTCTTTTCCTCTGATGGTATGCTAACCTGAAAACCTCTTTTCCTCTGATGGTATGCTAACCTGAAAACCTCTTTTCCTCTGATGGTATGCTGACCTGAAAACCTCTTTTCCTCTGACAGTATGCTAACCTGAAAACCTCTTTTCCTCTGATAGTATGCTAACCTGAAAACCTCTTTTCTTCCGATGGAATGCCAACCTGAAAACCTCTTTTCCTCTGATAGTATGCTAACCTGAAAACCTCTTTTCCTCTGATAGTATGCTAACCTGAAAACCTCTTTTCCTCTGATGGTATGCTAACCTGAAAACCTTTTTTCCTCTGATAGTATGCTAACCTGAAAACCTCTTTTCCCTCTCATGGTATGCTAACCTGAAAACCTCTTTACCTCTCATGGTATGTTAACCTGAAAACCTATTTTCCTCTCATGGTATGCTAACCTGAAAACCTCTTTTCCTCTGATGGTATGCTAACCTGAAAACCTCTTTTCCTCTGACAGTATGCTAGCCTGAAAACCTCTTTTCCTCTGATGGTATGCTAACCTGAAAACCTCTTTTCGTCTGACGGTATGCTAACCTGAAAACCTCTTTTCCTCTGATGGTATGCTAACCTGAAAACCTCTTTTCTTCTGTTGGTATGCTAACCTGAAAACCTCTTTTCCTCTGATGGTATGCTAACCTGAAAACCTATTTTCCTCTGATGGTATGCTAACCTGAAAACCTCTTTTCCTCTCATGGTATGCCAGCCTGAAAACCTCTTTTCCTCTGATGGTATGCTAACCTGAAAACCTCTTTTCCTCTGATGGTATGCTAACCTGAAAACCTCTTTTCCTCTGATGGTATGCTGACCTGAAAACCTCTTTTCCTCTGACAGTATGCTAACCTGAAAACCTCTTTTCCTCTGATAGTATGCTAACCTGAAAACCTCTTTTCCTCTGACGGTATGCTAACCTGAAAACCTCTTTTCCTCTGACGGTATGCTAACCTGAAAACCTCTTTTCCTCTGACAGTATGCTCACCTGAAACGCTCTTTTCCTCTGATAGTATGCTAACCTGAAAACCTCTTTTCGTCTGACGGTATGCTAACCGGAAAACCTCTTTTCCTCTGATGGTATGCTAACCGGAAAACCTCTTTTCCTCTGATGGTATGCTAACCTGAAAACCTCTTTTCCTCTGATGGTATGCTAACCTGAAAACCTCTTTTCCTCTGATGGTATGCTAACCTGAAAACCTCTTTCCCTCTGATAGTATGCTAACCTGAAAACCTCTTTTCCTCTGATGGTATGCTAACCTGAAAACCTCTTTTCCTTTGATGGTATGCTCACCTGAAAACCTCTTTTCCTCTGATGGTATGCTAACCTGAAAACCTCTTTTCCTCTGATGGTATGCTAACCTGAAAACCTCTTTTCCTCTGATAGTATGCTAACCTGAAAACCTCTTTTCCTCTGATAGTATGCTAACCTGAAAACCTCTTTTCCTCTGATGGTATGCTAAGCTGAAAACCTCTTTTCCTCTGATGGTATGCTAACCTGAAAACCTCTTTTCCTCTGATGGTATGCTAACCTGAAAACCTCTTTTCCTCTGATGGTATGCTAACCTGAAAACCTCTTTTCCTCTGATAGTATGCTAACCTGAAAACCTCTTTTCCTCTGATGGTATGTTAACCTGAAAACCTCTTTTCCTCTGATAGTATGCTAACCTGAAAACCTCTTTTCCTCTGATAGTATGCTAACCTGAAAACCTCTTTTCCTCTGATGGTATGCTAACCTGAAAACCTTTTTTCCTCTGATAGTATGCTAACCTGAAAACCTCTTTACCTCTCATGGCATGCTAACCTGAAAACCTCTTTTCTTCTCATGGTATGCTAACCTGAAAACCTCTTTTCCTCTGATGGTATGCTAACCTGAAAACCTCTTTACCTCTGATGGTATGCTAACCTGAAAGCCTCTTTTCCTCTGATAGTATGCTAACCTGAAAACCTCTTTTCGTCTGACGGTATGCTAACCGGAAAACCTCTTTTCCTCTGATGGTATGCTAACCAGAAAACCTCTTTTCCTCTAATGGTATGCTAACCTGAAAACCTCTTTTCCTCTGATGGTATGCTAACCTGAAAACCTCTTTTCCTCTGATGGTATGCTAACCTGAAAACCTCTTTCCCTCTGATAGTATGCTAACCTGAAAACCTCTTTTCCTCTGATGGCATGCTAACCTGAAAACCTCTTTTCCTCTGATGGTATGCTAACCTGAAAACCTCTTTTCCTCTGATGGTATGCTAACCTGAAAACCTCTTTTCCTCTGATGGTATGCTAACCTGAAAACCTCTTTTCCTCTGATAGTATGCTAACCTGAAAACCTCTTTTCCTCTGATGGTATGCTAACCTGAAAACCTCTTTTCCTCTGATGGTATGCTAACCTGAAAACCTATTTTCCTCTGATGGTATGCTAACCTGAAAACCTCTTTTCCTCTCATGGTATGCCAGCCTGAAAACCTCTTTTCCTCTGATGGTATGCTAACCTGAAAACCTCTTTTCCTCTGATGGTATGCTAACCTGAAAACCTCTTTTCCTCTGATGGTATGCTGACCTGAAAACCTCTTTTCCTCTGACAGTATGCTAACCTGAAAACCTCTTTTCCTCTGATAGTATGCTAACCTGAAAACCTCTTTTCTTCCGATGGTATGCCAACCTGAAAACCTCTTTTCCTCTGATAGTATGCTAACCTGAAAACCTCTTTTCCTCTGATAGTATGCTAACCTGAAAACCTCTTTTCCTCTGATGGTATGCTAACCTGAAAACCTTTTTTCCTCTGATAGTATGCTAACTTGAAAACCTCTTTTCCCTCTCATGGTATGCTAACCTGAAAACCTCTTTACCTCTCATGGTATGTTAACCTGAAAACCTATTTTCCTCTCATGGTATGCTAACCTGAAAACCTCTTTTCCTCTGATGGTATGCTAACCTGAAAACCTCTTTTCCTCTGACAGTATGCTAGCCTGAAAACCTCTTTTCCTCTGATGGTATGCTAACCTGAAAACCTCTTTTCGTCTGACGGTATGCTAACCTGAAAACCTCTTTTCCTCTGATGGTATGCTAACCTGAAAACCTCTTTTCTTCTGTTGGTATGCTAACCTGAAAACCTCTTTTCCTCTGATGGTATGCTAACCTGAAAACCTATTTTCCTCTGATGGTATGCTAACCTGAAAACCTCTTTTCCTCTCATGGTATGCCAGCCTGAAAACCTCTTTTCCTCTGATGGTATGCTAACCTGAAAACGTCTTTTCCTCTGATGGTATGCTAACCTGAAAACCTCTTTTCCTCTCATGGTATGCCAGCCTGAAAACCTCTTTTCCTCTGATGGTATGCTAACCTGAAAACGTCTTTTCCTCTGATGGTATGCTAACCTGAAAACCTCTTTTCCTCTGATGGTATGCTGACCTGAAAACCTCTTTTCCTCTGACAGTATGCTAACCTGAAAACCTCTTTTCCTCTGATAGTATGCTAACCTGAAAACCTCTTTTCCTCTGACGGTATGCTAACCTGAAAACCTCTTTTCCTCTGACGGTATGCTAACCTGAAAACCTCTTTTCCTCTGACAGTATGCTCACCTGAAACGCTCTTTTCCTCTGATAGTATGCTAACCTGAAAACCTCTTTTCGTCTGACGGTATGCTAACCGGAAAACCTCTTTTCCTCTGATGGTATGCTAACCGGAAAACCTCTTTTCCTCTGATGGTATGCTAACCTGAAAACCTCTTTTCCTCTGATGGTATGCTAACCTGAAAACCTCTTTTCCTCTGATGGTATGCTAACCTGAAAACCTCTTTCCCTCTGATAGTATGCTAACCTGAAAACCTCTTTTCCTCTGATGGTATGCTAACCTGAAAACCTCTTTTCCTTTGATGGTATGCTCACCTGAAAACCTCTTTTCCTCTGATGGTATGCTAACCTGAAAACCTCTTTTCCTCTGATGGTATGCTAACCTGAAAACCTCTTTTCCTCTGATGGTATGCTAACCTGAAAACCTCTTTCCCTCTGATAGTATGCTAACTTGAAAACCTCTTTTCCTCTGATGGTATGCTAACCTGAAAACCTCTTTTCCTTTGATGGTATGCTCACCTGAAAACCTCTTTTCCTCTGATGGTATGCTAACCTGAAAACCTCTTTTCCTCTGATGGTATGCTAACCTGAAAACCTCTTTTCCTCTGATAGTATGCTAACCTGAAAACCTCTTTTCCTCTGATAGTATGCTAACCTGAAAACCTCTTTTCCTCTGATGGTATGCTAAGCTGAAAACCTCTTTTCCTCTGATGGTATGCTAACCTGAAAACCTCTTTTCCTCTGATGGTATGCTAACCTGAAAACCTCTTTTCCTCTGATGGTATGCTAACCTGAAAACCTCTTTTCCTCTGATAGTATGCTAACCTGAAAACCTCTTTTCCTCTGATGGTATGTTAACCTGAAAACCTCTTTTCCTCTGATAGTATGCTAACCTGAAAACCTCTTTTCCTCTGATAGTATGCTAACCTGAAAACCTCTTTTCCTCTGATGGTATGCTAACCTGAAAACCTTTTTTCCTCTGATAGTATGCTAACCTGAAAACCTCTTTACCTCTCATGGCATGCTAACCTGAAAACCTCTTTTCTTCTCATGGTATGCTAACCTGAAAACCTCTTTTCCTCTGATGGTATGCTAACCTGAAAACCTCTTTACCTCTGATGGTATGCTAACCTGAAAACCTCTTTTCCTCTGATAGTATGCTAACCTGAAAACCTCTTTTCGTCTGACGGTATGCTAACCGGAAAACCTCTTTTCCTCTGATGGTATGCTAACCAGAAAACCTCTTTTCCTCTAATGGTATGCTAACCTGAAAACCTCTTTTCCTCTGATGGTATGCTAACCTGAAAACCTCTTTTCCTCTGATGGTATGCTAACCTGAAAACCTCTTTCCCTCTGATAGTATGCTAACCTGAAAACCTCTTTTCCTCTGATGGCATGCTAACCTGAAAACCTCTTTTCCTCTGATGGTATGCTAACCTGAAAACCTCTTTTCCTCTGATGGTATGCTAACCTGAAAACCTCTTTTCCTCTGATGGTATGCTAACCTGAAAACCTCTTTTCCTCTGATAGTATGCTAACCTGAAAACCTCTTTTCCTCTGATGGTATGCTAACCTGAAAACCTCTTTTCCTCTGATGGTATGCTAACCTGAAAACCTATTTTCCTCTGATGGTATGCTAACCTGAAAACCTCTTTTCCTCTCATGGTATGCCAGCCTGAAAACCTCTTTTCCTCTGATGGTATGCTAACCTGAAAACCTCTTTTCCTCTGATGGTATGCTAACCTGAAAACCTCTTTTCCTCTGATGGTATGCTGACCTGAAAACCTCTTTTCCTCTGACAGTATGCTAACCTGAAAACCTCTTTTCCTCTGATAGTATGCTAACCTGAAAACCTCTTTTCTTCCGATGGTATGCCAACCTGAAAACCTCTTTTCCTCTGATAGTATGCTAACCTGAAAACCTCTTTTCCTCTGATAGTATGCTAACCTGAAAACCTCTTTTCCTCTGATGGTATGCTAACCTGAAAACCTTTTTTCCTCTGATAGTATGCTAACTTGAAAACCTCTTTTCCCTCTCATGGTATGCTAACCTGAAAACCTCTTTACCTCTCATGGTATGTTAACCTGAAAACCTATTTTCCTCTCATGGTATGCTAACCTGAAAACCTCTTTTCCTCTGATGGTATGCTAACCTGAAAACCTCTTTTCCTCTGACAGTATGCTAGCCTGAAAACCTCTTTTCCTCTGATGGTATGCTAACCTGAAAACCTCTTTTCGTCTGACGGTATGCTAACCTGAAAACCTCTTTTCCTCTGATGGTATGCTAACCTGAAAACCTCTTTTCTTCTGTTGGTATGCTAACCTGAAAACCTCTTTTCCTCTGATGGTATGCTAACCTGAAAACCTATTTTCCTCTGATGGTATGCTAACCTGAAAACCTCTTTTCCTCTCATGGTATGCCAGCCTGAAAACCTCTTTTCCTCTGATGGTATGCTAACCTGAAAACGTCTTTTCCTCTGATGGTATGCTAACCTGAAAACCTCTTTTCCTCTGATGGTATGCTGACCTGAAAACCTCTTTTCCTCTGACAGTATGCTAACCTGAAAACCTCTTTTCCTCTGATAGTATGCTAACCTGAAAACCTCTTTTCCTCTGACGGTATGCTAACCTGAAAACCTCTTTTCCTCTGACGGTATGCTAACCTGAAAACCTCTTTTCCTCTGACAGTATGCTCACCTGAAACGCTCTTTTCCTCTGATAGTATGCTAACCTGAAAACCTCTTTTCGTCTGACGGTATGCTAACCGGAAAACCTCTTTTCCTCTGATGGTATGCTAACCGGAAAACCTCTTTTCCTCTGATGGTATGCTAACCTGAAAACCTCTTTTCCTCTGATGGTATGCTAACCTGAAAACCTCTTTTCCTCTGATGGTATGCTAACCTGAAAACCTCTTTCCCTCTGATAGTATGCTAACCTGAAAACCTCTTTTCCTCTGATGGTATGCTAACCTGAAAACCTCTTTTCCTTTGATGGTATGCTCACCTGAAAACCTCTTTTCCTCTGATGGTATGCTAACCTGAAAACCTCTTTTCCTCTGATGGTATGCTAACCTGAAAACCTCTTTTCCTCTGATAGTATGCTAACCTGAAAACCTCTTTTCCTCTGATAGTATGCTAACCTGAAAACCTCTTTTCCTCTGATGGTATGCTAAGCTGAAAACCTCTTTTCCTCTGATGGTATGCTAACCTGAAAACCTCTTTTCCTCTGATGGTATGCTAACCTGAAAACCTCTTTTCCTCTGATGGTATGCTAACCTGAAAACCTCTTTTCCTCTGATAGTATGCTAACCTGAAAACCTCTTTTCCTCTGATGGTATGTTAACCTGAAAACCTCTTTTCCTCTGATAGTATGCTAACCTGAAAACCTCTTTTCCTCTGATAGTATGCTAACCTGAAAACCTCTTTTCCTCTGATGGTATGCTAACCTGAAAACCTTTTTTCCTCTGATAGTATGCTAACCTGAAAACCTCTTTACCTCTCATGGCATGCTAACCTGAAAACCTCTTTTCTTCTCATGGTATGCTAACCTGAAAACCTCTTTTCCTCTGATGGTATGCTAACCTGAAAACCTCTTTACCTCTGATGGTATGCTAACCTGAAAACCTCTTTTCCTCTGATAGTATGCTAACCTGAAAACCTCTTTTCGTCTGACGGTATGCTAACCGGAAAACCTCTTTTCCTCTGATGGTATGCTAACCAGAAAACCTCTTTTCCTCTAATGGTATGCTAACCTGAAAACCTCTTTTCCTCTGATGGTATGCTAACCTGAAAACCTCTTTTCCTCTGATGGTATGCTAACCTGAAAACCTCTTTCCCTCTGATAGTATGCTAACCTGAAAACCTCTTTTCCTCTGATGGCATGCTAACCTGAAAACCTCTTTTCCTCTGATGGTATGCTAACCTGAAAACCTCTTTTCCTCTGATGGTATGCTAACCTGAAAACCTCTTTTCCTCTGATGGTATGCTAACCTGAAAACCTCTTTTCCTCTGATAGTATGCTAACCTGAAAACCTCTTTTCCTCTGATAGTATGCTAAGCTGAAAACCTCTTTTCCTCTGATGGTATGCTAAGCTGAAAACCTCTTTTCCTCTGATGGTATGCTAACCTGAAAACCTCTTTTCCTCTGATGGTATGCTAACCTGAAAACCTCTTTTCCTCTGATGGTATGCTAACCTGAAAACCTCTTTTCCTCTGATAGTATGCTAACCTGAAAACCTCTTTTCCTCTGATGGTATGCTAACCTGAAAACCTCTTTTCCTCCGATGGTATGCCAACCTGAAAACCTCTTTTCCTCTGATAGTATGCTAACCTGAAAACCTCTTTTCCTCTGATAGTATGCTAACCTGAAAACCTCTTTTCCCTCTCATGGTATGCTAACCTGAAAACCTCTTTACCTCTCATGGTATGCTAACCTGAAAACCTCTTTTCCTCTCATGGTATGCTAACCTGAAAACCTCTTTACCTCTGATAGTATGCTAACCTGAAAACCTCTTTTCCTCTGATGGTATGCTAACCTGAAAACCTCTTTTCCTCTCATGGTATGCTAACCTGAAAACCTCTTTACCTCTGATGGTATGCTAACCTGAAAACCTCTTTACCTCTGATGGTATGCTACCTGAAAACCTCTTTTCCTCTGATAGTATGCTAACCTGAAAACCTCTTTTCCTCTGATAGTATGCTAACCTGAAAACCTCTTTTCCTCTGATGGTATGCTAAGCTGAAAACCTCTTTTCCTCTGATGGTATGCTAACCTGAAAACCTCTTTTCCTCTGATGGTATGCTAACCTGAAAACCTCTTTTCCTCTGATGGTATGCTAACCTGAAAACCTCTTTTCCTCTGATAGTATGCTAACCTGAAAACCTCTTTTCCTCTGATAGTATGCTAACCTGAAAACCTCTTTCCTCCGATGGTATGCCAACCTGAAAACCTCTTTTCCTCTGATAGTATGCTAACCTGAAAACCTCTTTTCCTCTGATAGTATGCTAACCTGAAAACCTCTTTTCCTCTGATGGTATGCTAACCTGAAAACCTTTTTTCCTCTGATAGTATGCTAACCTGAAAACCTCTTTTCCCTCTCATGGTATGCTAACCTGAAAACCTCTTTACCTCTCATGGTATGCTAACCTGAAAACCTCTTTTCCTCTCATGGTATGCTAACCTGAAAACCTCTTTACCTCTGATAGTATGCTAACCTGAAAACCTCTTTTCCTCTGATGGTATGCTAACCTGAAAACCTCTTTTCCTCTCATGGTATGCTAACCTGAAAACCTCTTTACCTCTGATGGTATGCTAACCTGAAAACCTCTTTACCTCTGATGGTATGCTACCTGAAAACCTCTTTTCCTCTGATAGTATGCTAACCTGAAAACCTCTTTTCCTCTGAAAGTATGCTAACCTGAAAACCTCTTTTCCTCTGATGGTATGCTAAGCTGAAAACCTCTTTTCCTCTGATGGTATGCTAACCTGAAAACCTCTTTTCCTCTGATGGTATGCTAACCTGAAAACCTCTTTTCCTCTGATGGTATGCTAACCTGAAAACCTCTTTTCCTCTGATAGTATGCCAACCTGAAAACCTCTTTTCCTCTGATAGTATGCTAACCTGAAAACCTCTTTTCCTCTGATAGTATGCTAACCTGAAAACCTCTTTTCCTCCGATGGTATGCCAACCTGAAAACCTCTTTTCCTCTGATAGTATGCTAACCTGAAAACCTCTTTTCCTCTGATAGTATGCTAACCTGAAAACCTCTTTTCCTCTGATGGTATGCGAACCTGAAAACCTTTTTTCCTCTGATAGTATGCTAACCTGAAAACCTCTTTTCCCTCTCATGGTATGCTAACCTGAAAACCTCTTTACCTCTCATGGTATGTTAACCTGAAAACCTCTTTTCCTCTCATGGTATGCTAACCTGAAAACCTCTTTTCCTCTGATGGTATGCTAACCTGAAAACCTCTTTTCCTCTGACAGTATGCTAGCCTGAAAACCTCTTTTCCTCTGATGGTATGCTAACCTGAAAACCTCTTTTCGTCTGACGGTATGCTAACCTGAAAACCTCTTTTCCTCTGATGGTATGCTAACCTGAAAACCTCTTTTCTTCTGTTGGTATGCTAACCTGAAAACCTCTTTTCCTCTGATGGTATGCTAACCTGAAAACCTATTTTCCTCTGATGGTATGCTAACCTGAAAACCTCTTTTCCTCTCATGGTATGCCAGCCTGAAAACCTCTTTTCCTCTGATGGTATGCTAACCTGAAAACCTCTTTTCCTCTGATGGTATGCTAACCTGAAAACCTCTTTTCCTCTGATGGTATGCTGACCTGAAAACCTCTTTTCCTCTGACAGTATGCTAACCTGAAAACCTCTTTTCCTCTGATAGTATGCTAACCTGAAAACCTCTTTTCCTCTGACGGTATGCTAACCTGAAAACCTCTTTTCCTCTGACGGTATGCTAACCTGAAAACCTCTTTTCCTCTGACAGTATGCTCACCTGAAAACCTCTTTTCCTCTGATAGTATGCTAACCTGAAAACCTCTTTTCGTCTGACGGTATGCTAACCGGAAAACCTCTTTTCCTCTGATGGTATGCTAACCGGAAAACCTCTTTTCCTCTGATGGTATGCTAACCTGAAAACCTCTTTTCCTCTGATGGTATGCTAACCTGAAAACCTCTTTTCCTCTGTATGCTAACCTGAAAACCTCTTTCCCTCTGATAGTATGCTAACCTGAAAACCTCTTTTCCTCTGATGGTATGCTAACCTGAAAACCTCTTTTCCTCTGATGGTATGCTAACCTGAAAACCTCTTTTCCTCTGATGGTATGCTCACCTGAAAACCTCTTTTCCTCTGATGGTATGCTAACCTGAAAACCTCTTTTCCTCTGATGGTATGCTAACCTGAAAACCTCTTTTCCTCTGATAGTATGCTAACCTGAAAACCTCTTTTCCTCTGATAGTATGCTAACCTGAAAACCTCTTTTCCTCTGATGGTATGCTAAGCTGAAAACCTCTTTTCCTCTGATGGTATGCTAACCTGAAAACCTCTTTTCCTCTGATGGTATGCTAACCTGAAAACCTCTCTTCCTCTGATGGTATGCTAACCTGAAAACCTCTTTTCCTCTGATAGTATGCTAACCTGAAAACCTCTTTTCCTCTGATGGTATGTTAACCTGAAAACCTCTTTTGCCTCTGATAGTATGCTAACCTGAAAACCTCTTTTCCTCTGATAGTATGCTAACCTGAAAACCTCTTTTCCTCTGATGGTATGCTAACCTGAAAACCTTTTTTCCTCTGATAGTATGCGAACCTGAAAACCTCTTTACCTCTCATGGCATGCTAACCTGAAAACCTCTATACCTCTGATGGTATGCTAACCTGAAAACCTCTTTACCTCTGATGGTATGCTACCTGAAAACCTCTTTTCCTCTCATGGTATGCTAACCTGAAAACCTCTTTTCCTCTGATGGTATGCTAACCTGAAAACCTCTTTTCATCTCATAGTATGCTAACCTGAAAACCTCTTTTCATCTCATAGTATGCTAACCTGAAAACCTCTTTTCCTCTCATGGTATGCTAACCTGAAAACCTCTTTTCCTCTGATGGTATGCTAACCTGAAAACCTCTTTTCCTCTGATGGTATGCTAACCTGAAAACCTCTTTTCCTCTGATAGTATGCCAGCGTGAAAACCTCTTTTCCTCTGATGGTATGCTAACCTGAAAACCTCTTTTCCTCTGATGGTATGTTAACCTGAAAACCTCTTTTCCTCTGATAGTATGCTAACCTGAAAACCTCTTTTCCTCCGATGGTATGCCAACCTGAAAACCTCTTTTCCTCTGATAGTATGCTAACCTGAAAACCTCTTTTCCTCTGATAGTATGCTAACCTGAAAACCTCTTTTCCTCTGATGGTATGCTAACCTGAAAACCTCTTTTCCTCTGATGGTATGCTAACCTGAAAACCTTTTTTCCTCTGATAGTATGCTAACCTGAAAACCTCTTTTCCCTCTCATGGTATGCTAACCTGAAAACCTCTTTTCCTCTCATGGTATGCTAACCTGAAAACCTCTTTTCCTCTGATGGTATGCTAACCTGAAAACCTCTTTTCCTCTCATGGTATGCTAACCTGAAAACCTCTTTTCCTCTGATGGTATGTTAACCTGAAAACCTCTTTTCCTCTGATAGTATGCTAACCTGAAAACCTCTTTTCCTCCGATGGTATGCCAACCTGAAAACCTCTTTTCCTCTGATAGTATGCTAACCTGAAAACCTCTTTTCCTCTGATAGTATGCTAACCTGAAAACCTCTTTTCCTCTGATGGTATGCTAACCTGAAAACCTTTTTTCCTCTGATAGTATGCTAACCTGAAAACCTCTTTACCTCTCATGGCATGCTAACCTGAAAACCTCTTTTCTTCTCATGGTATGCTAACCTGAAAACCTCTTTTCCTCTGATGGTATGCTAACCTGAAAACCTCTTTACCTCTGATGGTATGCTAACCTGAAAACCTCTTTTCCTCTGATAGTATGCTAACCTGAAAACCTCTTTTCGTCTGACGGTATGCTAACCGGAAAACCTCTTTTCCTCTGATGGTATGCTAACCAGAAAACCTCTTTTCCTCTAATGGTATGCTAACCTGAAAACCTCTTTTCCTCTGATGGTATGCTAACCTGAAAACCTCTTTTCCTCTGATGGTATGCTAACCTGAAAACCTCTTTCCCTCTGATAGTATGCTAACCTGAAAACCTCTTTTCCTCTGATGGCATGCTAACCTGAAAACCTCTTTTCCTCTGATGGTATGCTAACCTGAAAACCTCTTTTCCTCTGATGGTATGCTAACCTGAAAACCTCTTTTCCTCTGATGGTATGCGAACCTGAAAACCTCTTTTCCTCTGATAGTATGCTAACCTGAAAACCTCTTTTCCTCTGATGGTATGCTAACCTGAAAACCTCTTTTCCTCTGATGGTATGCTAACCTGAAAACCTATTTTCCTCTGATGGTATGCTAACCTGAAAACCTCTTTTCCTCTCATGGTATGCCAGCCTGAAAACCTCTTTTCCTCTGATGGTATGCTAACCTGAAAACCTCTTTTCCTCTGATGGTATGCTAACCTGAAAACCTCTTTTCCTCTGATGGTATGCTGACCTGAAAACCTCTTTTCCTCTGACAGTATGCTAACCTGAAAACCTCTTTTCCTCTGATAGTATGCTAACCTGAAAACCTCTTTTCTTCCGATGGTATGCCAACCTGAAAACCTCTTTTCCTCTGATAGTATGCT
The DNA here is from genome assembly GCF_964187855.1 of Myxine glutinosa. Taxonomy (NCBI): domain Eukaryota; kingdom Metazoa; phylum Chordata; class Myxini; order Myxiniformes; family Myxinidae; genus Myxine; species Myxine glutinosa. The sequence goes on along the minus strand of NC_136267.1, from coordinate 139,128,002 downwards.
AACCTGAAAACCTCTTTTCCTCTGATAGTATGCTAACCTGAAAACCTCTTTTCCTCTGATGGTATGCTAACCTGAAAACCTTTTTTCCTCTGATAGTATGCTAACTTGAAAACCTCTTTTCCCTCTCATGGTATGCTAACCTGAAAACCTCTTTACCTCTCATGGTATGTTAACCTGAAAACCTATTTTCCTCTCATGGTATGCTAACCTGAAAACCTCTTTTCCTCTGATGGTATGCTAACCTGAAAACCTCTTTTCCTCTGACAGTATGCTAGCCTGAAAACCTCTTTTCCTCTGATGGTATGCTAACCTGAAAACCTCTTTTCGTCTGACGGTATGCTAACCTGAAAACCTCTTTTCCTCTGATGGTATGCTAACCTGAAAACCTCTTTTCTTCTGTTGGTATGCTAACCTGAAAACCTCTTTTCCTCTGATGGTATGCTAACCTGAAAACCTATTTTCCTCTGATGGTATGCTAACCTGAAAACCTCTTTTCCTCTCATGGTATGCCAGCCTGAAAACCTCTTTTCCTCTGATGGTATGCTAACCTGAAAACGTCTTTTCCTCTGATGGTATGCTAACCTGAAAACCTCTTTTCCTCTGATGGTATGCTGACCTGAAAACCTCTTTTCCTCTGACAGTATGCTAACCTGAAAACCTCTTTTCCTCTGATAGTATGCTAACCTGAAAACCTCTTTTCCTCTGACGGTATGCTAACCTGAAAACCTCTTTTCCTCTGACGGTATGCTAACCTGAAAACCTCTTTTCCTCTGACAGTATGCTCACCTGAAACGCTCTTTTCCTCTGATAGTATGCTAACCTGAAAACCTCTTTTCGTCTGACGGTATGCTAACCGGAAAACCTCTTTTCCTCTGATGGTATGCTAACCGGAAAACCTCTTTTCCTCTGATGGTATGCTAACCTGAAAACCTCTTTTCCTCTGATGGTATGCTAACCTGAAAACCTCTTTTCCTCTGATGGTATGCTAACCTGAAAACCTCTTTCCCTCTGATAGTATGCTAACCTGAAAACCTCTTTTCCTCTGATGGTATGCTAACCTGAAAACCTCTTTTCCTTTGATGGTATGCTCACCTGAAAACCTCTTTTCCTCTGATGGTATGCTAACCTGAAAACCTCTTTTCCTCTGATGGTATGCTAACCTGAAAACCTCTTTTCCTCTGATGGTATGCTAACCTGAAAACCTCTTTCCCTCTGATAGTATGCTAACTTGAAAACCTCTTTTCCTCTGATGGTATGCTAACCTGAAAACCTCTTTTCCTTTGATGGTATGCTCACCTGAAAACCTCTTTTCCTCTGATGGTATGCTAACCTGAAAACCTCTTTTCCTCTGATGGTATGCTAACCTGAAAACCTCTTTTCCTCTGATAGTATGCTAACCTGAAAACCTCTTTTCCTCTGATAGTATGCTAACCTGAAAACCTCTTTTCCTCTGATGGTATGCTAAGCTGAAAACCTCTTTTCCTCTGATGGTATGCTAACCTGAAAACCTCTTTTCCTCTGATGGTATGCTAACCTGAAAACCTCTTTTCCTCTGATGGTATGCTAACCTGAAAACCTCTTTTCCTCTGATAGTATGCTAACCTGAAAACCTCTTTTCCTCTGATGGTATGTTAACCTGAAAACCTCTTTTCCTCTGATAGTATGCTAACCTGAAAACCTCCTTTCCTCTGATAGTATGCTAACCTGAAAACCTCTTTTCCTCTGATGGTATGCTAACCTGAAAACCTTTTTTCCTCTGATAGTATGCTAACCTGAAAACCTCTTTACCTCTCATGGCATGCTAACCTGAAAACCTCTTTTCTTCTCATGGTATGCTAACCTGAAAACCTCTTTTCCTCTGATGGTATGCTAACCTGAAAACCTCTTTACCTCTGATGGTATGCTAACCTGAAAACCTCTTTTCCTCTGATAGTATGCTAACCTGAAAACCTCTTTTCGTCTGACGGTATGCTAACCGGAAAACCTCTTTTCCTCTGATGGTATGCTAACCAGAAAACCTCTTTTCCTCTAATGGTATGCTAACCTGAAAACCTCTTTTCCTCTGATGGTATGCTAACCTGAAAACCTCTTTTCCTCTGATGGTATGCTAACCTGAAAACCTCTTTCCCTCTGATAGTATGCTAACCTGAAAACCTCTTTTCCTCTGATGGCATGCTAACCTGAAAACCTCTTTTCCTCTGATGGTATGCTAACCTGAAAACCTCTTTTCCTCTGATGGTATGCTAACCTGAAAACCTCTTTTCCTCTGATGGTATGCTAACCTGAAAACCTCTTTTCCTCTGATAGTATGCTAACCTGAAAACCTCTTTTCCTCTGATGGTATGCTAACCTGAAAACCTCTTTTCCTCTGATGGTATGCTAACCTGAAAACCTATTTTCCTCTGATGGTATGCTAACCTGAAAACCTCTTTTCCTCTCATGGTATGCCAGCCTGAAAACCTCTTTTCCTCTGATGGTATGCTAACCTGAAAACCTCTTTTCCTCTGATGGTATGCTAACCTGAAAACCTCTTTTCCTCTGATGGTATGCTGACCTGAAAACCTCTTTTCCTCTGACAGTATGCTAACCTGAAAACCTCTTTTCCTCTGATAGTATGCTAACCTGAAAACCTCTTTTCTTCCGATGGTATGCCAACCTGAAAACCTCTTTTCCTCTGATAGTATGCTAACCTGAAAACCTCTTTTCCTCTGATAGTATGCTAACCTGAAAACCTCTTTTCCTCTGATGGTATGCTAACCTGAAAACCTTTTTTCCTCTGATAGTATGCTAACTTGAAAACCTCTTTTCCCTCTCATGGTATGCTAACCTGAAAACCTCTTTACCTCTCATGGTATGTTAACCTGAAAACCTATTTTCCTCTCATGGTATGCTAACCTGAAAACCTCTTTTCCTCTGATGGTATGCTAACCTGAAAACCTCTTTTCCTCTGACAGTATGCTAGCCTGAAAACCTCTTTTCCTCTGATGGTATGCTAACCTGAAAACCTCTTTTCGTCTGACGGTATGCTAACCTGAAAACCTCTTTTCCTCTGATGGTATGCTAACCTGAAAACCTCTTTTCTTCTGTTGGTATGCTAACCTGAAAACCTCTTTTCCTCTGATGGTATGCTAACCTGAAAACCTATTTTCCTCTGATGGTATGCTAACCTGAAAACCTCTTTTCCTCTCATGGTATGCCAGCCTGAAAACCTCTTTTCCTCTGATGGTATGCTAACCTGAAAACGTCTTTTCCTCTGATGGTATGCTAACCTGAAAACCTCTTTTCCTCTGATGGTATGCTGACCTGAAAACCTCTTTTCCTCTGACAGTATGCTAACCTGAAAACCTCTTTTCCTCTGATAGTATGCTAACCTGAAAACCTCTTTTCCTCTGACGGTATGCTAACCTGAAAACCTCTTTTCCTCTGACGGTATGCTAACCTGAAAACCTCTTTTCCTCTGACAGTATGCTCACCTGAAACGCTCTTTTCCTCTGATAGTATGCTAACCTGAAAACCTCTTTTCGTCTGACGGTATGCTAACCGGAAAACCTCTTTTCCTCTGATGGTATGCTAACCGGAAAACCTCTTTTCCTCTGATGGTATGCTAACCTGAAAACCTCTTTTCCTCTGATGGTATGCTAACCTGAAAACCTCTTTTCCTCTGATGGTATGCTAACCTGAAAACCTCTTTCCCTCTGATAGTATGCTAACCTGAAAACCTCTTTTCCTCTGATGGTATGCTAACCTGAAAACCTCTTTTCCTTTGATGGTATGCTCACCTGAAAACCTCTTTTCCTCTGATGGTATGCTAACCTGAAAACCTCTTTTCCTCTGATGGTATGCTAACCTGAAAACCTCTTTTCCTCTGATAGTATGCTAACCTGAAAACCTCTTTTCCTCTGATAGTATGCTAACCTGAAAACCTCTTTTCCTCTGATGGTATGCTAAGCTGAAAACCTCTTTTCCTCTGATGGTATGCTAACCTGAAAACCTCTTTTCCTCTGATGGTATGCTAACCTGAAAACCTCTTTTCCTCTGATGGTATGCTAACCTGAAAACCTCTTTTCCTCTGATAGTATGCTAACCTGAAAACCTCTTTTCCTCTGATGGTATGTTAACCTGAAAACCTCTTTTCCTCTGATAGTATGCTAACCTGAAAACCTCTTTTCCTCTGATAGTATGCTAACCTGAAAACCTCTTTTCCTCTGATGGTATGCTAACCTGAAAACCTTTTTTCCTCTGATAGTATGCTAACCTGAAAACCTCTTTACCTCTCATGGCATGCTAACCTGAAAACCTCTTTTCTTCTCATGGTATGCTAACCTGAAAACCTCTTTTCCTCTGATGGTATGCTAACCTGAAAACCTCTTTACCTCTGATGGTATGCTAACCTGAAAACCTCTTTTCCTCTGATAGTATGCTAACCTGAAAACCTCTTTTCGTCTGACGGTATGCTAACCGGAAAACCTCTTTTCCTCTGATGGTATGCTAACCAGAAAACCTCTTTTCCTCTAATGGTATGCTAACCTGAAAACCTCTTTTCCTCTGATGGTATGCTAACCTGAAAACCTCTTTTCCTCTGATGGTATGCTAACCTGAAAACCTCTTTCCCTCTGATAGTATGCTAACCTGAAAACCTCTTTTCCTCTGATGGCATGCTAACCTGAAAACCTCTTTTCCTCTGATGGTATGCTAACCTGAAAACCTCTTTTCCTCTGATGGTATGCTAACCTGAAAACCTCTTTTCCTCTGATGGTATGCTAACCTGAAAACCTCTTTTCCTCTGATAGTATGCTAACCTGAAAACCTCTTTTCCTCTGATAGTATGCTAAGCTGAAAACCTCTTTTCCTCTGATGGTATGCTAAGCTGAAAACCTCTTTTCCTCTGATGGTATGCTAACCTGAAAACCTCTTTTCCTCTGATGGTATGCTAACCTGAAAACCTCTTTTCCTCTGATGGTATGCTAACCTGAAAACCTCTTTTCCTCTGATAGTATGCTAACCTGAAAACCTCTTTTCCTCTGATGGTATGCTAACCTGAAAACCTCTTTTCCTCCGATGGTATGCCAACCTGAAAACCTCTTTTCCTCTGATAGTATGCTAACCTGAAAACCTCTTTTCCTCTGATAGTATGCTAACCTGAAAACCTCTTTTCCCTCTCATGGTATGCTAACCTGAAAACCTCTTTACCTCTCATGGTATGCTAACCTGAAAACCTCTTTTCCTCTCATGGTATGCTAACCTGAAAACCTCTTTACCTCTGATAGTATGCTAACCTGAAAACCTCTTTTCCTCTGATGGTATGCTAACCTGAAAACCTCTTTTCCTCTCATGGTATGCTAACCTGAAAACCTCTTTACCTCTGATGGTATGCTAACCTGAAAACCTCTTTACCTCTGATGGTATGCTACCTGAAAACCTCTTTTCCTCTGATAGTATGCTAACCTGAAAACCTCTTTTCCTCTGATAGTATGCTAACCTGAAAACCTCTTTTCCTCTGATGGTATGCTAAGCTGAAAACCTCTTTTCCTCTGATGGTATGCTAACCTGAAAACCTCTTTTCCTCTGATGGTATGCTAACCTGAAAACCTCTTTTCCTCTGATGGTATGCTAACCTGAAAACCTCTTTTCCTCTGATAGTATGCTAACCTGAAAACCTCTTTTCCTCTGATAGTATGCTAACCTGAAAACCTCTTTCCTCCGATGGTATGCCAACCTGAAAACCTCTTTTCCTCTGATAGTATGCTAACCTGAAAACCTCTTTTCCTCTGATAGTATGCTAACCTGAAAACCTCTTTTCCTCTGATGGTATGCTAACCTGAAAACCTTTTTTCCTCTGATAGTATGCTAACCTGAAAACCTCTTTTCCCTCTCATGGTATGCTAACCTGAAAACCTCTTTACCTCTCATGGTATGCTAACCTGAAAACCTCTTTTCCTCTCATGGTATGCTAACCTGAAAACCTCTTTACCTCTGATAGTATGCTAACCTGAAAACCTCTTTTCCTCTGATGGTATGCTAACCTGAAAACCTCTTTTCCTCTCATGGTATGCTAACCTGAAAACCTCTTTACCTCTGATGGTATGCTAACCTGAAAACCTCTTTACCTCTGATGGTATGCTACCTGAAAACCTCTTTTCCTCTGATAGTATGCTAACCTGAAAACCTCTTTTCCTCTGAAAGTATGCTAACCTGAAAACCTCTTTTCCTCTGATGGTATGCTAAGCTGAAAACCTCTTTTCCTCTGATGGTATGCTAACCTGAAAACCTCTTTTCCTCTGATGGTATGCTAACCTGAAAACCTCTTTTCCTCTGATGGTATGCTAACCTGAAAACCTCTTTTCCTCTGATAGTATGCCAACCTGAAAACCTCTTTTCCTCTGATAGTATGCTAACCTGAAAACCTCTTTTCCTCTGATAGTATGCTAACCTGAAAACCTCTTTTCCTCCGATGGTATGCCAACCTGAAAACCTCTTTTCCTCTGATAGTATGCTAACCTGAAAACCTCTTTTCCTCTGATAGTATGCTAACCTGAAAACCTCTTTTCCTCTGATGGTATGCGAACCTGAAAACCTTTTTTCCTCTGATAGTATGCTAACCTGAAAACCTCTTTTCCCTCTCATGGTATGCTAACCTGAAAACCTCTTTACCTCTCATGGTATGTTAACCTGAAAACCTCTTTTCCTCTCATGGTATGCTAACCTGAAAACCTCTTTTCCTCTGATGGTATGCTAACCTGAAAACCTCTTTTCCTCTGACAGTATGCTAGCCTGAAAACCTCTTTTCCTCTGATGGTATGCTAACCTGAAAACCTCTTTTCGTCTGACGGTATGCTAACCTGAAAACCTCTTTTCCTCTGATGGTATGCTAACCTGAAAACCTCTTTTCTTCTGTTGGTATGCTAACCTGAAAACCTCTTTTCCTCTGATGGTATGCTAACCTGAAAACCTATTTTCCTCTGATGGTATGCTAACCTGAAAACCTCTTTTCCTCTCATGGTATGCCAGCCTGAAAACCTCTTTTCCTCTGATGGTATGCTAACCTGAAAACCTCTTTTCCTCTGATGGTATGCTAACCTGAAAACCTCTTTTCCTCTGATGGTATGCTGACCTGAAAACCTCTTTTCCTCTGACAGTATGCTAACCTGAAAACCTCTTTTCCTCTGATAGTATGCTAACCTGAAAACCTCTTTTCCTCTGACGGTATGCTAACCTGAAAACCTCTTTTCCTCTGACGGTATGCTAACCTGAAAACCTCTTTTCCTCTGACAGTATGCTCACCTGAAAACCTCTTTTCCTCTGATAGTATGCTAACCTGAAAACCTCTTTTCGTCTGACGGTATGCTAACCGGAAAACCTCTTTTCCTCTGATGGTATGCTAACCGGAAAACCTCTTTTCCTCTGATGGTATGCTAACCTGAAAACCTCTTTTCCGCTGATGGTATGCTAACCTGAAAACCTCTTTTCCTCTGTATGCTAACCTGAAAACCTCTTTCCCTCTGATAGTATGCTAACCTGAAAACCTCTTTTCCTCTGATGGTATGCTAACCTGAAAACCTCTTTTCCTCTGATGGTATGCTAACCTGAAAACCTCTTTTCCTCTGATGGTATGCTCACCTGAAAACCTCTTTTCCTCTGATGGTATGCTAACCTGAAAACCTCTTTTCCTCTGATGGTATGCTAACCTGAAAACCTCTTTTCCTCTGATAGTATGCTAACCTGAAAACCTCTTTTCCTCTGATAGTATGCTAACCTGAAAACCTCTTTTCCTCTGATGGTATGCTAAGCTGAAAACCTCTTTTCCTCTGATGGTATGCTAACCTGAAAACCTCTTTTCCTCTGATGGTATGCTAACCTGAAAACCTCTCTTCCTCTGATGGTATGCTAACCTGAAAACCTCTTTTCCTCTGATAGTATGCTAACCTGAAAACCTCTTTTCCTCTGATGGTATGTTAACCTGAAAACCTCTTTTGCCTCTGATAGTATGCTAACCTGAAAACCTCTTTTCCTCTGATAGTATGCTAACCTGAAAACCTCTTTTCCTCTGATGGTATGCTAACCTGAAAACCTTTTTTCCTCTGATAGTATGCGAACCTGAAAACCTCTTTACCTCTCATGGCATGCTAACCTGAAAACCTCTATACCTCTGATGGTATGCTAACCTGAAAACCTCTTTACCTCTGATGGTATGCTACCTGAAAACCTCTTTTCCTCTCATGGTATGCTAACCTGAAAACCTCTTTTCCTCTGATGGTATGCTAACCTGAAAACCTCTTTTCATCTCATAGTATGCTAACCTGAAAACCTCTTTTCATCTCATAGTATGCTAACCTGAAAACCTCTTTTCCTCTCATGGTATGCTAACCTGAAAACCTCTTTTCCTCTGATGGTATGCTAACCTGAAAACCTCTTTTCCTCTGATGGTATGCTAACCTGAAAACCTCTTTTCCTCTGATAGTATGCCAGCGTGAAAACCTCTTTTCCTCTGATGGTATGCTAACCTGAAAACCTCTTTTCCTCTGATGGTATGTTAACCTGAAAACCTCTTTTCCTCTGATAGTATGCTAACCTGAAAACCTCTTTTCCTCCGATGGTATGCCAACCTGAAAACCTCTTTTCCTCTGATAGTATGCTAACCTGAAAACCTCTTTTCCTCTGATAGTATGCTAACCTGAAAACCTCTTTTCCTCTGATGGTATGCTAACCTGAAAACCTCTTTTCCTCTGATGGTATGCTAACCTGAAAACCTTTTTTCCTCTGATAGTATGCTAACCTGAAAACCTCTTTTCCCTCTCATGGTATGCTAACCTGAAAACCTCTTTTCCTCTCATGGTATGCTAACCTGAAAACCTCTTTTCCTCTGATGGTATGCTAACCTGAAAACCTCTTTTCCTCTCATGGTATGCCAACCTGAAAACCTCTTTTCCTCTCATGGTATGCTAACCTGAAAACCTCTTTACCTCTGATGGTATGCTAACCTGAAAACCTCTTTACCTCTGATGGTATGCTACCTGAAAACCTCTTTTCCTCTCATGGTATGCTAACCTGAAAACCTCTTTTCCTCTGATGGTATGCTAACCTGAAAACCTGTTTTCCTCTCATGGTATGCTAACCTGAAAACCTCTTTTCCTCTCATGGTATGCTAACTTGAAAACCTCTTTTCCTCTCATGGTATGCTAACCTGAAAACCTCTTTTCCTCTGATGGTATGCCAGCCTGAAAACCTCTTTTCCTTTGATGGTATGCTCACCTGAAAACCTCTTTTCCTCTGATGGTATGCTAACCTGAAAACCTCTTTTCCTCTGACAGTATGCTAGCCTGAAAACCTCTTTGCCTCTGATGGTATGCTAACCTGAAAACCTCTTTTCCTCTCATGGTATGCTAACCTGAAAACCTCTTTTCGTCTGACGGTATGCTAACCGGAAAACCTCTTTTCCTCTGATGGTATGCTAACCTGAAAACCTCTTTTCCTCTGATGGTATGCTAACCTGAAAACCTATTTTCCTCTGATGGTATGCTAACCTGAAAACCTCTTTTCCTCTGATGGTATGCTAACCTGAAAACCTCTTTTCCTCTGACAGTATGCTAGCCTGAAAACCTCTTTTCCTCTGATGGTATGCTAACCTGAAAACCTCTTTTCGTCTGACGGTATGCTAACCTGAAAACCTCTTTTCCTCTGATGGTATGCAAACCTGAAAACCTCTTTTCTTCTGTTGGTATGCTAACCTGAAAACCTCTTTTCCTCTGATGGTATGCTAACCTGAAAACCTATTTTCCTCTCATGGTATGCTAACCTGAAAACCTCTTTTCCTCTGATGGTATGCTAACCTGAAAACCTCTTTTCCTCTGATGGTATGCTAACCTGAAAACCTCTTTTCCTCTGATGGTATGCTAACCTGAAAACCTCTTTTCCTCTGATGGTATGCTGACCTGAAAACCTCTTTTCCTCTGATAGTATGCTAACCTGAAAACCTCTTTTCTTCCGATGGTATGCCAACCTGAAAACCTCTTTTCCTCTGATAGTATGCTAACCTGAAAACCTCTTTTCCTCTGATAGTATGCTAACCTGAAAACCTCTTTTCCTCTGATGGTATGCTAACCTGAAAACCTTTTTTCCTCTGATAGTATGCTAACCTGAAAACCTCTTTTCCCTCTCATGGTATGCTAACCTGAAAACCTCTTTACCTCTCATGGTATGTTAACCTGAAAACCTCTTTTCCTCTCATGGTATGTTAACCTGAAAACCTCTTTTCCTCTCATGGTATGCTAACCTGAAAACCTCTTTTCCTCTGATGGTATGCTAACCTGAAAACCTCTTTTCCTCTGATAGTATGCCAGCGTGAAAACCTCTTTTCCTCTGATGGTATGCTAACCTGAAAACCTCTTTTCCTCTGATGGTATGTTAACCTGAAAACCTCTTTTCCTCTGATAGTATGCTAACCTGAAAACCTCTTTTCCTCTGATAGTATGCTAACCTGAAAACCTCTTTTCTTCCGATGGTATGCCAACCTGAAAACCTCTTTTCCTCTGATAGTATGCTAACCTGAAAACCTCTTTTCCTCTGATAGTATGCTAACCTGAAAACCTCTTTTCCTCTGATGGTATGCTAACCTGAAAACCTCTTTTCCTCTGATAGTATGCTAACCTGAAAACCTCTTTTCCCTCTCATGGTATGCTAACCTGAAAATCTCTTTACCTCTCATGGTATGCTAACCTGAAAACCTCTTTTTCTCTCATGGTATGCTAACCTGAAAACCTCTTTTCCTCTGATGGTATGCTAACCTGAAAACCTCTTTTCCTCTCATGGTATGCTAACCTGAAAACCTCTTTACCTCTGATGGTATGCTAACCTGAAAACCTCTTTACCTCTGATGGTATGCTACCTGAAAACCTCTTTTCCTCTCATGGTATGCGAACCTGAAAACCTCTTTTCCTCTGATGGTATGCTAACCTGAAAACCTCTTTTCCTCTCATGGTATGCTAACCTGAAAACCTCTTTTCCTCTCATGGTATGCTAACCTGAAAACCTCTTTTCCTCTCATGGTATGCTAACCTGAAAACCTCTTTTCCTCTGATGGTATGCCAGCCTGAAAACCTCTTTTCCTTTGATGGTATGCTCACCTGAAAACCTCTTTTCCTCTGATGGTATGCTAACCTGAAAACCTCTTTTCCTCTGACAGTATGCTAGCCTGAAAACCTCTTTGCCTCTGATGGTATGCTAACCTGAAAACCTCTTTTCCTCTCATGGTATGCTAACCTGAAAACCTCTTTTCGTCTGACGGTATGCTAACCGGAAAACCTCTTTTCCTCTGATGGTATGCTAACCTGAAAACCTCTTTTCCTCTGATGGTATGCTAACCTGAAAACCTATTTTCCTCTGATGGTATGCTAACCTGAAAACCTCTTTTCCTCTGATGGTATGCTAACCTGAAAACCTCTTTTCCTCTGACAGTATGCTAGCCTGAAAACCTCTTTTCCTCTGATGGTATGCTAACCTGAAAACCTCTTTTCGTCTGACGGTATGCTAACCTGAAAACCTCTTTTCCTCTGATGGTATGCAAACCTGAAAACCTCTTTTCTTCTGTTGGTATGCTAACCTGAAAACCTCTTTTCCTCTGATGGTATGCTAACCTGAAAACCTATTTTCCTCTGATGGTATGCTAACCTGAAAACCTCTTTTCCTCTCATGGTATGCCAGCCTGAAAACCTCTTTTCCTCTGATGGTATGCTAACCTGAAAACCTCTTTTCCTCTGATGGTATGCTAACCTGAAAACCTCTTTTCCTCTGATGGTATGCTGACCTGAAAACCTCTTTTCCTCTGACAGTATGCTAACCTGAAAACCTCTTTTCCTCTGATAGTATGCTAACCTGAAAACCTCTTTTCTTCCGATGGTATGCCAACCTGAAAACCTCTTTTCCTCTGATAGTATGCTAACCTGAAAACCTCTTTTCCTCTGATAGTATGCTAACCTGAAAACCTCTTTTCCTCTGATGGTATGCTAACCTGAAAACCTTTTTTCCTCTGATAGTATGCTAACCTGAAAACCTCTTTTCCCTCTCATGGTATGCTAACCTGAAAACCTCTTTACCTCTCATGGTATGTTAACCTGAAAACCTCTTTTCCTCTCATGGTATGCTAACCTGAAAACCTCTTTTCCTCTGATGGTATGCTAACCTGAAAACCTCTTTTCCTCTGACAGTATGCTAGCCTGAAAACCTCTTTTCCTCTGATGGTATGCTAACCTGAAAACCTCTTTTCGTCTGACGGTATGCTAACCTGAAAACCTCTTTTCCTCTGATGGTATGCTAACCTGAAAACCTCTTTTCTTCTGTTGGTATGCTAACCTGAAAACCTCTTTTCCTCTGATGGTATGCTAACCTGAAAACCTATTTTCCTCTGATGGTATGCTAACCTGAAAACCTCTTTTCCTCTCATGGTATGCCAGCCTGAAAACCTCTTTTCCTCTGATGGTATGCTAACCTGAAAACCTCTTTTCCTCTGATGGTATGCTAACCTGAAAACCTCTTTTCCTCTGATGGTATGCTGACCTGAAAACCTCTTTTCCTCTGACAGTATGCTAACCTGAAAACCTCTTTTCCTCTGATAGTATGCTAACCTGAAAACCTCTTTTCCTCTGACGGTATGCTAACCTGAAAACCTCTTTTCCTCTGACGGTATGCTAACCTGAAAACCTCTTTTCCTCTGACAGTATGCTCACCTGAAAACCTCTTTTCCTCTGATAGTATGCTAACCTGAAAACCTCTTTTCGTCTGACGGTATGCTAACCGGAAAACCTCTTTTCCTCTGATGGTATGCTAACCGGAAAACCTCTTTTCCTCTGATGGTATGCTAACCTGAAAACCTCTTTTCCTCTGATGGTATGCTAACCTGAAAACCTCTTTTCCTCTGATGGTATGCTAACCTGAAAACCTCTTTCCCTCTGATAGTATGCTAACCTGAAAACCTCTTTTCCTCTGATGGTATGCTAACCTGAAAACCTCTTTTCCTTTGATGGTATGCTCACCTGAAAACCTCTTTTCCTCTGATGGTATGCTAACCTGAAAACCTCTTTTCCTCTGATGGTATGCTATCCTGAAAACCTCTTTTCCTCTGATAGTATGCTAACCTGAAAACCTCTTTTCCTCTGATAGTATGCTAACCTGAAAACCTCTTTTCCTCTGATGGTATGCTAAGCTGAAAACCTCTTTTCCTCTGATGGTATGCTAACCTGAAAACCTCTTTTCCTCTGATGGTATGCTAACCTGAAAACCTCTTTTCCTCTGATGGTATGCTAACCTGAAAACCTCTTTTCCTCTGATAGTATGCTAACCTGAAAACCTCTTTTCCTCTGATGGTATGTTAACCTGAAAACCCCTTTTCCTCTGATAGTATGCTAACCTGAAAACCTCTTTTCCTCTGATAGTATGCTAACCTGAAAACCTCTTTTCCTCTGATGGTATGCTAACCTGAAAACCTTTTTTCCTCTGATAGTATGCTAACCTGAAAACCTCTTTACCTCTCATGGCATGCTAACCTGAAAACCTCTTTTCTTCTCATGGTATGCTAACCTGAAAACCTCTTTTCCTCTGATGGTATGCTAACCTGAAAACCTCTTTTCCTCTGATGGTATGCTAACCTGAAAACCTCTTTTCCTCTGATAGTATGCCAGCGTGAAAACCTCTTTTCCTCTGATGGTATGCTAACCTGAAAACCTCTTTACCTCTGATAGTATGCCAGCGTGAAAACCTCTTTTCCTCTGATGGTATGCTAACCTGAAAACCTCTTTTCCTCTGTTGGTATGCTAACCTGAAAACCTCTTTTCCTCTGATGGTATGCTAACTTGAAAACCTCTTTTCCTCTGATGGTATGCTAACCTGAAAACCTCTTTTCCTCTGATGGTATGCTAACCTGAAAACCTCTTTTCCTCTGTTGGTATGCTAACCTGAAAACCTATTTTCCTCTGATAGTATGCTAACTTGAAAACCTCTTTTCCTCTGATGGTATGCTAACCTGAAAACATATTTTCCTCTGTTGGTATGCTAACCTGAAAACCTCTTTTCCTCTGATGGTATGCTAACCTGAAAACCTCTTTTCCTCTGTTGGTATGCTAACCTGAAAACCTCTTTTCCTCTGATGGTATGCTAACCTGAAAACCTATTTTCCTCTGATAGTATGCTAACCTGAAAACCTCTTTTCCTCTGATGGTATGCTGACCTGAAAACCTCTTTTGCTGGACAGTGAAGGGTTAACGCCTGAAATGTCAGCCTCCTCTTGTAACCCACGTGGTCAGCATCCCTTGACCAATGTCCTATTGATGTCATCCATTGCCCTAACGGTTCTCCGACGCAGATCGACATTTGCCTCACCAGCAAGACGAGTTATTCATCCTATAATGAGAACACTTGGGAAAACAACTTCCCTGTGATATACATGTATATGTCTGTATATATATATATATATATATATATATATATATATATATATATATATATATATATATATATATATATATATATATATATATATATATACATATATATATATTGTTGCGGATATGGGATTTGGCCTCCATCCATATCCGCTTGTAAATATTCCCCTATTTCCCCAATACTCCCCAACTATCCCCAATCCCCCATTCCCTAGTCCCATTGTCTGTAAACAACACTCTGTAGCCCCGACCTTCCCCTTTTTCCCCCATTAAATGTCGTACCCAGGTTCACCGCATCTCACGTAGACAACTATAGGACATCTTGCTAGTTATTCTTAGTCTATGTCAGTTAAGGACTCGTTTCCATTAATTCTGACTCTTCGTTGCACCAGAATGTGATTGTATGGCACCATTAGTAAGTTTAGGACCTCCCAATACCTCCCCGCATCTCTTCCTCATGAAACAACAACACCAACAACACCAACAACAACAACAGCGGCGCGGGGAGTGCGCGTCCTCACTCCGGCTTGGTTAGCCGCCATTGACCATGTGCTCCGACGGGGTTACCACACAGGGGCTGACTGTCAGCTCCTCGTCAAGGGTGGAGCCCGGTAACCCCCCGCACCCAATAAGAAGCGGCGGACCGATTCCATCTGGGGCGGAGCTAACGAGCCGAGGGCGTGTCACTCCCCGCTGGACATACGCAGCCACTTACCGGAGGTGATGTCAGATGCGCCTCAGCGACGAAGGAGAAACAGACGCCACCTCCAGCGCGACGATACCTCCCCGCATATCTGGACCGGACCGTGTGGATCCTGTCCCTGAGCCAAGGTGCACCTTGAGCCATCGATTCTGCCCTTCCTTGCCATCAATCCCTGTGTGAGTCAGTCTTGTCCCATTTGTCTGTGGTCTGTCAGGGCTAAGATAAGACCGTGTTTAAGTGCCCACCTTTCTGTGCTGTACCTCTTGTGCCGTGTAATCTAAAACGTTCTGCATATCCCATATTATATCCTCCTCCGGAGGTCTTGAGAACTGTACCCCTGGTGTCGTGTCATTTAACCCAGCCGTTGTGTCCTTTCCTTCATTGATCTAGCGTAGCGCGATTCGGCCAACGTTCGAGTATAATCGGGTAACTTGTGCGAACACGGCGGCCATTCCGCTCGGCCCAGCATAACATCTTAATAAGTCGTGTCCGTAACAATTGGTGTCGGGAAGTGGGATCGGTCCCGGAGCGCGTTTCACGCGCTCGAAATTATAACGGCGAAATTTGATTGTGTTTTACAAAAAAAATAAAAACCCGAATTTTGAAAGTCGCGCTATGGCAGATCAAGACGGCTGGGTTCCGGTAGAGGAGAGTGAGGCAGGGTCGATCCAGGACCAAATTGAGGGACATGAGGAGAGCGAAGCAGTGAGGGTAGCAGGGTCGCAAAATGGCGTCGTCGCGCACGAGGTTGCGGGCGCGCAAAATGGCGCCTCGCACATAGCTACGGCGGCCGCACCCGCTGCACAAGTGGGAGGGATGGCCCAAATGCAGGCCCTCATGGAGCAATTTATGGCGCAAATGCAGGCGTCCCTCAAACTGCAGAGTGAGCAATTGGGGGTAATGGGGAACCGGATGGATGCTCAGGGTGAGCGATTGGAGGGCCAAATGGGGGTAATGAGGGACGAAGCGAGGGGTACCGGTGAGGGGTTAGACAATGGGATAAAAGAGGTAAAGAATGGGTTAATGGGGGTAGAAAACAGAATGGCCGCTCAAGAGAATCAAATGGAAGGGATGCAAAAGGGGTTAGAGGGGTTAGAAAACAGTATGGAAGGCAAATTGAGGGACATGAGGGACCAAGCGGAAAGGGAAGTTAAACAAATGGGGCAGCAGATAGAGGGGGTCAGAATGGGGGTAGAAACCAAACTGGATGCTCACAGGGAGGAAATGGAGCAGATGAGGGTGGCATCTGGGCAGGAGATGCAAGTGATGGGAGAGGAGATCAGAAGAGGAGTGAGTGAGGAGGTCGGAGGAGTGCGCGAGGAGGTGAGGCACTGTAAGGAGCGCATGGAGAAGGAGGTGAGAAAGGGGACTGTAAAATTGCAAGGTGGTATAGAGGAGTTGACGCTGGGAGTAGAACAACTGACGGAGGGACAAAAAGGACTAACGGAGCAGGTTCAAAGGAACACTGCGGTATTAGGAGGGTTAAAAGCGACACAGAAAGAACTAAAAGACGACTTGATAGCGATGAAGAGGGAATGTCAGATGGTACGTGAGGGACTGACAATGAGGTTGGACGAGGTGACAGAGGTAATGGAGACGAAGGACCGGCAGGTGAGGACGCACATGGAAACGGTCAAGGTAGCCTTAGAGGACGAACTTGAGGAGACGTACCGGGAAATAAAAGAGGTAAAGCAGAAATTAGAAGAAGTGGAAGAAGGGGTGAGCGAAATTAAGAAGCGACGGAGAGGGGATAAGAAAGAGATAAAAGAGGAGATAAAAGAATTGGTCCAAAGTCTGTGTTCGGATCGTGATGATGTGCTCATTAACCGGATGAGGGATTCGCAGGTGATGGAGGAGAAGCGAAGAGGAAGAGGACCCGGTGTAAGTGGTGACCAATATGGTCGTGCGTATGATGCGCCAGGTGATTTAAGAAGCTTGGGGGTCGAGATGGACCCGGGTGTTCGTGAGAGGCCGTTGGTGAAGTGTGCGACAGGTCTGGTGTGCGAAAAAGGAGGTGTGCGAGAAAGTCCGACTCTGGGGTGTGTGAGGAAAAAGTGCGTGCCAAGGAGTGAGGGTGCTGGCGAGAGTGAGTCGGTCGTAGCGCGTGTGCGAGGGAGCACATGGAGGCGCGTAGTGAGGAGTGTTACGGAGGGTGTAAAGGAAGAATGCACGCCTGTGGTGAGTGTTACAGAGGGTGTGACGGGAGAGTGTGCGCAAGAGTGTGCGCGAGAGAGGTGTGTAACGGACGGGTGCATGAGGAAAGAGTGCGCTGTCAAGAGTAAGGGTGAGTGCGCTGTCAAGAGTGGAGGTGAGAGTAGTACGAGTGACACGGAGCGTGAGTTGGTGGTGACAGGTGAGAAAGGAAGCACACCTGGAATGGTAGAGCGTGTGTGGGAATGCACGCTGGAATTGGTAGTGAGGCACGTGGTTGGGTGTGCGAGTGAGGGCACACCTGTGATTGTCACAGAGGAGGTGACCGAGGAAGGGGCGCGAAGAGGTGTGTTGGTGAGGTGTGCGACCAACGAATGTGTGCCAAAGTGTTCGGTGGTCAGGTGTGTGACCAAGGCTGGGAGTGGAATGAGTGTACCTGGGTGTGTTAGAGAAGGTACGACGAGGAGCATGGGAACGGCTGGATGTATGAGGAAGAAAGGGGTAGCGTATGCGTATAAGCATGCAGGTGAGGCATCGACGGTAACCGGGTTAGAGGTTAGAACGACTTATAGCCGAATCGGGCCCTCGGTGCGCATCGGGCAGCTTCGCGTGCCGCGAGGACCAGCGGGGATCCGAACCACGGCGGTTTCGAAAGAACCGCCGTACGCGATCCACGCCGGGCTGCGCTTTGAACGGCCGCGTCCGTGCTCCACTAGGCGGAGCTGGCAGCCCGATAGGAAGGGTCGTCATGGCGACCACTTTTTGTTGAGGCATTCCGGCAGGTCGAGATCGGGCCATGGGATGGCTCCGTGCCGAGATGGTGCGTGGGACCTCGGCCCAGGTAAACCTCCTTCCCTGCACCGAATGCGGGACGTATCCAGCCGCTGGCACCAAACAACCCGCATTCATGGCTTGGCTGTACGAAGCCGAGCTTTAAGGAGTGAATTGGCGCACCGAGAGGCATTAGTAAGTAGACTGTAATGACGAGGATAGTGTTTTGGCCCCGAAATTAGAAAAACAAAATTTGATGATTGGCAAAGGATTGGCAGTAATGATTGGCAGATGATGAGTAGTGATTGGCAAATTTTTGATTGGTTGAAATTTGATGTGCAAAATTGGTAGTGGGAGATGCCCGATGTGGTGGGATGGCAACTCTGTCATCCCTCACAAAGTGGGGCAAATGCGCACTAGATTATGGGGTGTATGGCAGTGAAAACTAGCCCGGGTGGGTTAGGTTATATTGTAGGGATCTAGCGAAGATGACAGAAGGTAACGTTAAGGTTAGATAGTGACTGATACCTGTAGTGGGGACGCAGGTAGATTAGAGTGGATGATAATGACGAGGGAGCGCAATAGTTTAAAGGGACGACTGGGAAGCGCAAGTTTCAGAGGGGAGTAGTTAGATGAGATGATGCTGTGTGAGAACTGGACAGGTGTGTGGAGCAGTGTATGAGTAGTGAGTGTTGTGGATCAGCGCGAATGCGCTTGGGGAGAGAAGGGTGCAGGCGGCACCAAGTATGAGAGCACAGGTGTGCAAGTACAGGTGTGTGGAGTACATGGAGTAAGTGGTACGGAGTGGTGTGCATGGTGCGAAGGTGTGGATGGGGGAAGAGTGGACCCCTTTCACGAGTACCCGGGGCGGGTAGTGTAAGTGTTAGGTAGAGGGTATAGGTAAATTGTGGTTGGATATTGGCATTTGTGGTGCGGTTGCAGAATGGTATTGTGGATGGGTGCATTAGTGTGTGGAAATGGCTGGGCGTGTAGCCTGTTAGTGTGTGTAGTTGGTTTGGGCACTCCACCACTGTGAGGATGTCGGCCAGGTGAGGCCGCAGGTGGGCTCTGGGAGCCGTTAGTGTCAGTGGGTGCCTGAGGATCCCGGGTGTGGATCGGGCAGCCCGTGCCAGAGAGGGCACTGAGGGGGTGAGAGTGCGAGAGGGCCTTCCCCAGTTAGTTAGGTTAGGGTGAGGAGCAGGTAAGCTCGGGTGGCAACTACAGTGGTGGAGGTGTGCAGGTGGGTAGACCTGCTGGGAGAGCTACACGTCACAGCCCAGAAAATTGTGCGAGAGCACCGAGTGTTGAATCGGGGGAGTGAGACCCCAAATTGAGAGGCGCCACAGTTTGGTCAATGGGAATTGGTTTTTAGAACCCATAGTGTAAGTTGGCCAATGGATTGGCAGGGAAAGACCCCGGGTAATGTAAAGTTGTTAAAGTCATTTAGGAAATAGTTAGGATTGATGAACCTGTCGCACCATACGCAGCCACTTACCTGAGGTGATGATAATGACTCCACACCTGTGTTCCTTTATTCTGTGTTGCAGGAAATAAGAATTGCTGGTTGGATTGGTGAGACGCATCACAACGTGGATGAGACATTGGGGTGATTCCATCTCTCCCTCCTCAGGAGGGACTGATGATGAATTGGTGATGGCAAATTTGGATGTTGAATTGGAGATGGCAAATTTTGATGAGAGTTGGAAATGGCAAATTTGATTGGTTAGGGGGGAGAGAAGACGAATTTGGTTTATGGGAGGAACGGGGAAGACAGTAGGGACGTTTGTTGATTAGTAAAGTAGATGTTTATGGGTAGTGTTGTGTTTTGTGGATACAGTAAGGGGTAAGGGAGGGGCCATGTAGGTTACCTGGTGGGGGGGGGGGGGCGTACGGTAGGAACGTACCTGTCTCACCTGGTTCCCATGTGCCCCCAGTGTGCATCACCTTGTATTGCGTGCACTTTTGCGCCCTTACCACCTTACTCACTTGTCTTCTTCTTTTGTCTCCCACCTCCGAGGATCTGGCTTTGGGGCAGAGAGAGAGGAGAGAGAGGTGCTGGCTCCGCAGTTGTGGGCCTGCACTTTCGCTGCTTGCTGCCGGGATCGATACACCATATGGACCGCAATTTTTGTGGCCGCCCACCATGGACCGCAGTCTTTTGCGGCCAAGCACCACCCGTTGATGGACCTATGGGTCAACGTGGCACCTATGCCATACAGGTGAACCACTTTTAGTTGGCCCCCTGATGGCCACAATAAAGAAATGGACGCGGTTGGCGCCTTTCTTTATTTTTGAAAGAAGCCAGAAGGCCAAGTGCACCACATGAAGGCAAGACCAGCGGCAGAACATCGGCCGGCTGCGACACCACCGGTGATTATTGAACACTTTATTGGTGCACCGGATGGTGCTGACTGTGTTAAGGGTGGTGCTTTTGGTGCTTGGATGGGGTGTGCTGCACATTATTAAAGGCCGTAGGGCCACAGAGCACTCGTGGGTTGGTGTATCGATGCTGGCATGCGTGCTCTCTCTATGCATAACATCTGCATGTGTTCCTCCAAAAACAGGTCCTGGATCGTAGTGTAAATATCAGTGTAGTCGTGTATAAATGATGCTCCCTACCGGCTGTATGTTTAGTTTGAGAATGCTTTCCGCGATTCGGTTATCCTGTGGGTGTGTTTCTGTGAGGAGAAGGGTGCAACGTCGCAGGGGGACATATTTACTCATTTGTGAACATCTGTAAACCTGTCGCAGTCAGGGTAGAGTTAATAGTAGAGGGAACTACATCTGAGTGCCACACTAAAGTAGGTAAAAATTTATCGGGTCGGGACGCCCCGAGGTAGAGAAGGGTGCAATGTTGCGGATATGGGATTTGGCCTCCATCCATATCCGCTTGTAAATATTTCCCTATTTCCCCAATACTCCCCAACTATCCCCAATCCCCCATTCCCTAGTCCCATTGTCTGTAAACAACACTCTGTAGCCCCGACCTTCCCCTTTTTCCCCCATTAAATGTCGTACCCAGGTTCACCGCATCTCACGTAGACAACTATAGGACATCTTGCTAGTTATTCTTAGTCTATGTCAGTTAAGGACTCGTTTCCATTAATTCTGACTCTTCGTTGCACCAGAATGTGATTGTATGGCACCATTAGTAAGTTTAGGACCTCCCAATACCTCCCCGCATCTCTTCCTCATGAAACAACAACACCAACAACACCAACAACAACAACAGCGGCGCGGGGAGTGCGCGTCCTCACTCCGGCTTGGTTAGCCGCCATTGACCATGTGCTCCGACGGGGTTACCACATAGAGGCTGACTGTCAGCTCCTCGTCAAGGGCGGAGCCCGGTAACCCCCTGCACCCAATAAGAAGCGGCGGACCGATTCCATCTGGGGCGGAGCTAACGAGCCGAGGGCGTGTCACTCCCCGCTGGACATACGCAGCCACTTACCGGAGGTGACGTCAGATGCGCCTCAGCTACGAAGGAGAAACAGACGCCACCTCCAGCGCGACGATACCTCCCCGCATATCTGGACCGGACCGTGTGGATCCTGTCCCTGAGCCAAGGTGCACCTTGAGCCATCGATTCTGCCCTTCCTTGCCATCAATCCCTGTGTGAGTCAGTCTTGTCCCGTTTGTCTGTGGTCTGTCGGGGCTAAGATAAGACCGTGTTTAAGTGCCCACCTTTCTGTGCTGTACCTCTTGTGCCGTGTAATCTAAAACGTTCTGCATATCCCATATTATATCCTCCTCCGGAGGTCTTGAGAACTGTACCCCTGGTGTCGTGTCATTTAACCCAGCCGTTGTGTCCTTTCCTTCATTGATCTAGCGTAGCGCGATTCGGCCAACGTTCGAGTATAATCGGGTAACTTGTGCGAACACGGCGGCCATTCCGCTCGGCCCAGCATAACATCTTAATAAGTCGTGTCCGTAACAATATATATATATATATATATATATATATATATATATATATATATATATATATATATATATATATATACATATGTGTGTGTGTGAGTGTTGGGGGGAGGGTGTGTGTGTGTGTGTGTGGGGGGGGGGGGGGGGGGTTATATATATATTTATATATATATATATATACACACATGGCACACACACACACACACACACACACACACACACACACACACACAATGAAATCAATAACTCTTGTGCTCAACATGAGTCTGCACCCATGAGCCAAGTGTTCCATAGCAACGGCCCAAACAATCATCAAAATGTTTTTATAGATTTAATTTTTGGAAGAAAATGTTCCAGGAAGACTTGTATCAGTCAAGCTAAGTACTGAAAAATCACAACCATAATAATACACATCTCATGAAAGCAACTTACAAATTACATTTAACTTTTATTACTCGATCCGGGGACATAAAGGCTAGAGCAGGGGTTCCCAACATTTTTTGTGTTATGGCCCCCTTGGATCCCAGAGCACATCCCCAGCACCACACTCCCTTTCACGAGGGTTGAGCGGCGGAGCGTGTGCCAGCAGGCTAGGGGGGTCTGGGGGCATGCCCCCCATAAATTTTTTGATTTCTAGATGCTCTGTGGTGCATTCTGAGAGGTGTTTTTTCCTTTAATTGGCTATTTTGTTTGTATAAGAATTGGTAAATTATTACACAGGAAATGAGGAATTCCAAGTAGCCAACATGAACATTTAGTTCCATAGCTTTTTTTCTGTTCCTTACTGGCTCCCAACTACATCGTTTTTGGAAGAAGCAAACAAAGCAACGTCGCTTGAATGATGCATGTTTGATATGAGATTTTAATATTATCAGTAGCAACACTATGGACAGCATAACATAGAACTGTCACAGAAGAAAACAGTATGAAAAGGTTCCAAATCAAGAATGTGAAAACTAAAAACCTCTGTTGTGTCTGTATTTAACGCAGTGTGTTATAATCTCACAAAAAGAAACTCAATTCGACAACAACTCAGGTCATCAAAACTAGGGATGTGGTGCATGCACCGTAAAAGTGAATTAAAAACTCAGTGGGATGGCTGAAATTGCATTTTAGCTACCAATTGGGGTATCCATGGTTGTCACAGCCAGGGCACAGCGGAGGTCATCTTCCATGTGGAGCCGATTACGCTGTTTCGATTTTATATTCAACAGCGTGGAAAACCCCGCTTCGCAGAGATAGATAGACGAGAATGGCAGAAGCACCCGGATAGCTGTCTGGCTGATATTAGGGTAGCGATCCATTCCCACCCAAAACTCCGTCAAGCTCTTCTCTTAGAATGTGTCTTTGGCAAATGAATCGTTTTGGAGATCCAGGAATTCATCTTGCATTGCCTCCGGCAAATTACCCCATGGCCCCCTGAGAAATACACCATGGCCCCCCAGGGGGCCTTGGCCCCCAGGTTGGGAACCACGGGGCTAGAACATCCCCTCCAGTTGTGGAAAAATCAGCGGTTCAATTCTGACTCTGGCCGAGTTGTATCAGAGACTAAAAATGGTACATGCTGCTTCCTTGTTTGTCACTTACTTAGCATTTAGAGAATACGGCATGGATAAACCCGTGGGTTAGCATCCATCCCATACAGAGGGGATAATTTCTCCCCAATTGTCTCGCTGAGTGGGGGGGGGGGGGGGGGGGGAGAAAAGCGACATCATAGAAACCCTGTGACAGGTACCTCGGATGTCCCAGGAAGTGAGGCAACTTCCCCTGAGGTCAGCGACTGTGTTTGTCCGATAAATTCCCTCCAAGGCTTCAAGCGGGCAGTGCACTGCCACCTCGTCTTATCTCCCAGCCTGACCTATGATATTTATTACCCCCATTAACTCATCCTAACCTAACCCACTTATTTGTTTGTTTTTGGTTCTCTCTCTCTGTCTCCCTCTAAGCCTGGTGTTGGCTTAGCGGTTAGGGGTGCGGCTTAGGGTCCGAGGATCCTGGGTTTGAATCCCGGTCGATCGCTGAATTAACGCCAGGGGGGTTGACTCACCCTGTCATCCTTCCGAGGTCGGCAAATTGAGTACCAGTTCGCTGGTAATTCCCTGTGTGTCGCAAGAGGCGACCAAGAGGTTGGCGACAGGAAGGGCATCCGGCCATAAAACATTGCCTCAAAAAAAAGGGACCACGGTGTCCGAAAAAGGGCAACCCCTGCTCCGCGGGGGGAAATGGCCTCTATAGGTGGTTCTTCTTCTTCTATCTTCCTCTCTCTCCATTTCCTGTTCATTTATTCTCTTGTTGGTTGTGTGCAATTGATGCCCTGTTACCCAGCTGTCAATTAACGTTGCTCTTCCATGACCATGAGCGTTGTTTTTGTAGGAAAATAAAAAAGGCTTCTGCACTGGGATCGAAGTTGGTTGACCATTGGATGAAGTGCATTGAAGTAGATGGACATCATGTAGAACAAGAGCGAGAATTGCTTTGTAATACATGTCCCCTGCCGATGTGATAGCATAACTATCTGAAAGTACAAAAATAGCATAACTGTGAAAATTTGACAAAACACCCTGAAACTCATAATAAAGCCATGTCGAAAGTTTCAGTTGAATACGTTAAGGGTATGGGAAAAAAAGTGTGGAAAACCACAGGTGGGACAGACAGATGGACGGACAGACAGACGGAGAGCAAACCTATATTCCTCACTGGTGAAACTGGTAGGGGACTAATCGGGCAACACAAATACAATCAGTCGATGGTTCTCTGCCATGAGTGGGATGACAGAACTTTTTGGATGACCCTCATATTAAATGCAGGAGAAGGACATTGGGACGAGTGTTTTACGTGAATTACATGCAAGGATGCTAATAGACAATGGACAACTACCAGCGTACATGGGATACAAGCCTGGAGATTTCAATATCACGAGCCGAGTGCCCATGAGATGGAAATGCTCAGCAGATCCATCCTAAAGCTCCCATGCAATTATTATTATTTTAGCTGTTAAAATATACCACGAGATTAGTTAAAACGTCCAAATGACACAAAGATCAACATCCTGACAAAATTATGATCAGGGTTCAAAACCCAGAGCCAGACATTCTGGAGTCGAGCAGGCTCCAGCTGCAACATCCAGCCCCCTTTTCGTGATATCATTAGCAAGCATTAGTTGCACAGTGTACAGTGGCGGATGTGAATCATTGCAACACCAGCCAGAAGTGCTTACAGCAGCAGAAACCGGAGACAGGCCCCAGGCAACTGCACACGCCGACATCATGAAACAACAGGAGAGTGGATTTACCATTGTTCTTTTGGTTGAGGATCCTCTCTTTTAGGTAACTCCTAAATCATAATTTGAACCATGGAATGATAATCCAAGTGGTAATGCCACAACTAAATGGACAGTGAAACTACAGTTGGGCCATAATGCCAGACTGGTGAAGATCATGAATTCCATCGTGACGGAATCACCATGTGCACTCTAATTTTGAACATATAAGGTAATTATCTTGAATGCTAAGAAGAGCAGAGAGAATTCAATTATATGTATTGAACCAGAACTGTCACATGGCTACAGACGAGTACTACTCTCAGTGAGGCAGACCAGGTAATGTGACGGAATCACACGTGGGTGGCGATGTTCATGGAATTCATCAGATGCACCACTACCGTCACTGTTCTTCAGTGTACCAGCATGGCAACCATCCTACCATATCACTGTGTCCTTAAGAGCAGGTACGACAGTACCTTTGGAAATCTGCATGGCCACACACGAACCTCGATTGAACCCAATTTTAAACCACTTTAGGACAACTTGGAATTCTGCTTGAGGGCAAAGGTCAACAGAGAATGTGCACTTGCTCTGAAGGAGGAATGGCATAACACTTAAAAAATGCCCGATATTACCAACATTTGGTACAAAGTGTTCGAAACACAGACTGAATAAAGATGCAAATTACTAAGTCAGCAAATATTTCCTTCCTGTCCCAACACTTTTGCTAATGGAGTCCAACATAAAAGCTCCTGCCATGAGCCTTGCAACACATGAGGCAAAAAATGGGAATTAAAGACAAATCATTCTGTCGTGAAAATGTTCTTGGTTTTCAAAATATTAAATGTCAAAGCTGTTTAAACAATCAACATACTCAAATTGCTAGGACTGTTTGCCAAAGCACAACCGATTCCATCATCACATGACCACAACTATTGGGGACGCCGCTTCATGGTGGTTGTACCCGCCAATGCAGGTCGAGGGCCAAATCTTCCTCATTCTTCCCTGTGGCCCGGATTCATCAGGACAGCGCGATCACGGTCAGTGCCGATTGGTCCAGATGGACCAGCCCTTTCCCTCTTGTCTGTCTCTTGTGTGTCTGTCTGTGTCTGTCTGTCTGTCTGTCTGTGTCTGTCTGTCTGTGTCGGTCTGTCTGTCTGTCTGCGTCTGTCTGTCTGTCTGTGTCTGTCTGTCTGTCTCTGTCTGTCTGTGTCTGTCTGTCTGTGGAAAAAGTAAGTACACCCCTACATTTACCACTACTTCAAATACCTAAAATTAGAACCAGGTGCACCAGCTCAGGTGCAAATGATTAGAACATCGTTAGAAAGGATCTTGGAGGAACCTGTCTTATTTAAACCTCAGACATTTAGTTTGGTTTGCTCTTTGTTGTTGAAGTGTGCGGCGTCACCATGCCTAGATCAAAAGAGCTCTCTGAGGCCTTCAGAAAGAAGGTTATGGATGCCTACGAGTCTGGGAAGGGATTTAAAAAGATCTCCAAACAATTTGAAATCGATCATTCGACTGTC
Organism: Myxine glutinosa; assembly: GCF_964187855.1. Lineage (NCBI taxonomy): Eukaryota > Metazoa > Chordata > Myxini > Myxiniformes > Myxinidae > Myxine > Myxine glutinosa. The sequence continues at coordinate 139,101,239 of NC_136267.1, read as the reverse complement.
CGGAAGATCATCTACAAGTGGAGAAGATTCCAAACAACTGCCAACTTGTTCAGGCCAGGCCGCCCCAGCAAGTTCAGCCCGAGAGCAGACCGCAAGATGCTGAAAGAAGTCTCTAAGAACCCCAGAATGTCATCACGGGACCTACAGGTAGCTCTTGCCACTGTTGATGTCAAAGTGCACGAGTCTACCATTAGAAAGAGGCTGCACAATTTTGATCGACATGGGAGGTGTGCCAGGAGGAAAACTTTGCTGTCCAGAAAGAACATCAGGGCAAGACTAAAGTTTGCCAATGAACACCTTGGCAAAGACCAGCACTTGTGGAACAATGTGCTCTGGACAGATGAGTCAAAGGTAGAGCTATTTGCCCACAGTACCAGAAGACATGTTTGGCGAAAACCAAAAACAGCATTTGAACCCAAAACCTGATACCAACTGTAAAGCATGGTGGTGGAAATATTATTATGGTTTGGGGCAGCTTTGCTGCATCAGGGCCTGGGCAGCTCACCATCATAGAATCCACTATGAATTCTTCATTGTACCAGAGGGTGCTTGAGGATAATGTGAGGTGGACCTTGCAACATGACAATGACCCTAAACATACCAGTAAATCCACCAAGGAATGGCTGAAAAGAAAGAAATGGAGGGTTCTGGAATGGCCAAGTCAAAGCCCGGATCTAAATCCCATCGAGATGTTGTGGGGGGATTTGAAACGAGCTGTGCATGCAAGAAACCCCTCAAACATCGCACAGCTGAAAGAATTCTGCATGGAGGAGTGGGCAAAAATTTCTCCCAGTCGATGTCAGAGACTGGTAGACAGTTTTAAGAAACGCCTACTTGAGGTTGTTTCTACCAAAGGGGGCAATACCACCTATTAGAGCAAAGGGTGTACTTTCTTTTTCCACATGTGAAATTTGCATTTATGTTTATTTAAATTATACAATGGACTACAAAATGTAAATGTTTCATGATATTTGTTGTATTATATCACCTTTATCTATCAATATTGTTGAAATGAAGATCAAATAGCTGTATGTTAAAATATGTTGAAAAAGTCAAAACTTTACATGGGGTGTACTTACTTTTTCACGTGACTGTATGTCATTAGTCTTGGTCATCATCACAAAGTACTTTTTTCTTTCCCTCTTTCCATATCAATTTTTCCAATTCTTCTTCCCTTATACTTTCGCTGGTCATATATTTATTACATACACAAATGTAACTGAATTATGACCCCGCTTCAGCTTCTTCCCCCACCTAATGTTCTATGCATGCCACATCCATCTTCTACCTCTGCCTTCATGTATCTCCTCCCACACAGCCTTCTTTCCATTCTCTGCCCCACTCTCCTCCTTTCTCACTCCAGTCATGCTTCCTTCTCTCAATTTTCATTTTCTCATTTTAGGACCCACCAGGCGCCAGTGTGGGTACATTGTATACATAATAAGTAGATGGCTCAAGAGCAATACTAAGAATTTTAGAAAATCCATTAGACCCCAAAGAAAGGTTTTGCACCTTTCCATTTTCATAGCAGAATTAAATGCATATTGGGTTGGTCATGTTTCATTTTATAATTTGGAAAATGTTTTTCACAAGTCCTAAAATGACAGCTTTGGATCAATATTGACATCTTGCAACTTTGTATGCATACAATTTTTTTTCCTGAAAAATCACAAGCTCTGTCCATAACTGCTTGTAAATAACCCGTCACCCCATCCCTATTTTTTTCTGCAAACACCATTCAAGTAAACATACCGCCATTCAGAACCCAAAGACTTTCAAGTGCTCCAGGACATTCTCGGTGGTCAATGTTCTCCGACTATTTTATGGGGCATACTGCTGCTGCCTCATCTTTTCCAAGGAAAAAGCTACTATTTGATGTACTGCATACACCATCAACTCAACATAATGTGGGACATTCTTCAAAAACATTGCTTCTGCCATCAGCTCACAACCCACACCTCTTCCACCCTTCCCCCCATCTCAAACACCAATGCTGTTTTCCCTGTTGGTTTGAAATGCTGCACACAATTTTTTTTTAACAAATGCAAAAAGAGTGGAAGAACACTTTTTAGCACCCTTTTCCTTTCCACAAAAAAAACATTCGATCTAACATGTGTGGATGCCCGAGCAGAACGTTGTGTGATGACATCATGCATCCGCATTGGGCAATGGCACCGTACTGGTCTAGTAAGGGTCGAGCATGTATGGCATCGTAAATGTCTGAGTCGTGTCAAAAATTAGGACGTTAGAAACATACTTTTTGGGACCTTGGAAATAACTTGCAATGAATATCGATTTTGTCAGAAAAAACCAGGGTATTTGGCGGGTTTTAGACGGTAAAAAGAGGGCTCTCATTGCATGGTTATTGTATGTTTCCTCCACTCCCATTACAACCATAGCATCTCATGTTATGCTGTAGTTAAATAATCGATCAATATTGATTAAAATACTAACAATGACAAGAGATATCATAATTCCTTTTCCTTACTTGCAATAGCCAAGGTATGTTCTGAACCACAGGCAACCTGAAAAGAAAGAAAGAAAAGATGAGATGGTGGCAAAAAACAATAAATTCAAACACATATTTCTTGATTGCGAATAATCATTTACACGATAAAGACTTGTATCCCAAAATAAACTTTTACAATATATGCTTTGTAGTTGGAAACACAATTATGCAATTAGCAAAAATGCAAAGCTTGACCGTTTCCTTGATCTTTTCACCAAATTCTGGCTGATGGCAGCCACGAAACAAGTAGTAATCATCATCATACTTCATCATCCTATAATAATTGAAATAAGTGTTGGTGTGTTTGCTTGACTTTTATGCCACTCCCGAACGGCTCGATTGAATGAGTTGAAAACTGTAAACTGATGTGTGTGCTCTTGGGGTGTGCCCCTGGTAGATAATAGGGGGTGAGAGCGTTAAAAAAAATTAATAGTCCTGGGGGTTCAGGGTGCTGGGAGGACGCTAATTCTCTGAATTTAAATATGTATGGCATAGCGTTGCTCCTGGTGGGATGTGGTATCACATGCCATGCTAAAATAGTCAATCACAGGAAATTGCTCCTGTATGGCGATGTTGGCGATGTATGGCGATGCTCCTGGTGGGATGAAACTCAATTATAGGAAATTATCCTATCCAGAATCCTGGTCGAATTATCCCATCTGAAATCCTGGCAGTATTATCCCTGCTGGAATTCTGGTGGAATTACCCGTTCTGGAATTCTGGCAGAATGATCCTGCTGGAATTCTGGTGGAATTACCCGTTCTGGAATTCTGTTGGAATGATCCCATCTGGAATTTTGGTGAAATTATCAGTGTCTAATGATAAATGTCAATGTGTGTCAGTCAGTGTGTGTGTGTGTGTGTGTGTGTGTCTCCTCCATCACTCCAAAACCATGAAACCTAGCAGCCTGAAACTTTGCATGCATCCTAACACAACTCGAAGGGAGTGCATGAAATAAAACTGGGCGTTTGTGTAAAGTTAAACAACAATTTTGAAGATAATTAACAGGCTTATTAAATTAACACCAAAAACAGGCTTACCCATTATCAGTCCTCATTCACTTCGCAGGGTTCTAAATCTGCCATTTTGTTTCGGCCTAATAAAAAATGCCTTACCTTGGAACATATTGTAATGGTTTGTGTACAATAGAGCTTCATTCCTATGAATCGCTGAAAACATCGCTGATCGCTGTTCTTCATTCCTAATAACCGCTGTATACATTGCTAATCACTTTCCAAGCCAGCCATTCCTTATCAACAGATGTTTGGAAACCATGGTGATACAGTCGACAGTGGTGTAATTAACTTTGGTCCTTAAATCTCCTTCCAGCAAGGGTTTAAAAAAATACTCATCTATAAAAATGGCCGGGACTTCCTGTCCAATGTCACAGCGAGAGAGCCCAGTACCGTGCTCAGTCTTCAGTGTCTTTTTGAGTCCGTACCGTACACATTTGTTTGATATTCTTCAAGAGTTCTTCACAATGCCAAAACTAAAGTAAATTCACTGCAGAACTCAAGACAAAATTCCCGTGTTTTGGAAGTGGTCGAGAAGAATGGGAAGCAGAGTGCTTGGTATGTAGTGCTGGTACATATGTCTCTGTGTCAAATAAAGGGGCTATTGATTTACAATCTCACGTGGACTCGGAAAAGCACAATATTCCCAGTAATAATTCAGTATTTCGACTCGGAGTGGTGGTTTGCATTGAAAATTAATTGAGGTCCAGACACACATAACGAGACCGCCAATACGATTGCTCCATAAGTAGAGGAAACCCTTGAAAAGAGTGTCCCCTTATTTCAGTGTTCCTCTCTGGAGTGTCCTTTGTTTTCGGAGTGTGCTCTTTCTTTTTTTGGAGTGTTGCTCTCTAGACTCTAGAGTGTCCACTTTTTTCAGTGTCGCTTTACAGAGTGTTTTCTTTTTTTCAGATTGCCACTCTCTGGAGTATCCTCTTTTTTCAGCGTGTCCCTCTCGAGAGTGTCCTCTTTTTTCAGTGTCACTCTCCGGAATGTCTTCTTTTTTGAAAGTTAAAATATGGTAACCATACTAAAAACAAGACCAAAAGTCTAACAGCGGCATAGCTGGGCTTGTAAGATATTATAAACCAGAAACACGTATGATTAGCTTTTTAAACAGTCGCTAATGCTGTTTATAACATTAAAAAAATTAATATGGAGGAATCCCGATATTTGTCAGGTAAGTTTTACTTACAGAACTGAGCGAAAATCTACTGTAATCTATATACCCCACATGGGTTGGGTAAACAACATGACCCTTCCTGCCGGGCCTATAAGTACTGTGTCGTTGGAAGATCCGTAACGTCTATGCTTTCGATATTTGATGGTCATTTTAACAATCGGTTTGTTTTGTGTTACACACTGAACGAAAAACGTACAGGTAGAGCATGTCGATTATGATATATGACAGGTTCGACGACATGTTCGGCCTGAACGAAATTGGAATTAAAATGGCGGAGTGTGGAGTCAGCCGTTGTACACCGTAATGACATCAGACGTAATGACATCTCCCTGTCATGTGACCAGATCCTCAGCTCTGATTGGTATACGTTTGAGGGGACATACGTACATACATACATACATACATACAGATGGACAAACACTGTTATAGACGGCTTTGCCCTAGAGGCTACGCCGTAAAAAGTAAATGAAGTACATATATAAACATGTGTTCCGTCATCTTAATTGAATATGACAAAAGTTTAAAATTAACCTTCACCTTGGAAAGTTCCAGTTCCAGAGCGGGAGCACAGGGTGTGGCAGCCGCAGTTTTATTTACATCCCTCAAGGGAAGCCCATGTTATAATCTCTTTTAAAATGGTATGTGCTGTTTGAAAGCGATGGGTGGTATTGCTATCCTGCTTGAATGTGCTGTTTTAACATACCCCATTTCGTTCAATCCTGTACTAATGCCGGCAGACGGCACCATGCCTCCCCCACCCCGCTTCCCCTCAAGTCCCCCTACCAAACGCAATTCCAGAACACCCCTTTCCCCTCCCCATTTCCCCATCGCCTCCTTGCTCCCCCTCCCTCCTCTCTTTACACTCCTTCCTACCCCCTCTCTCTCAACCCCAATCTCCTCTCTACTCCCTCTTTCTCCCTCCCCGCTCTCTTCATATTCCATCAGCGAAGCGACCGGTTGTATTTACAAGTACAGTATTAAATAGAAGGTTAATCTAAATATATCTTGCAAACATTCTCACAAGCCTCAAACCTTTTGGTTGGGGGAATGGAGGGAGGGTGGGGTCAAAAAGATTTATTTTTTTTGCCTAATTCATCTTATGCAGGAGTAAAATAATGTGGGAGGAAGCCGGTGGAGTGAGACAATAGCTTGGAAAAAAAAACAAAGGGATTGAACGATGCCCAAGGCCTCAATGAACTAAACAACTGCAGTTTTGCAAAATGAAAACAGGAATGATTTGGACATCATTGAATACCCCAACTGTTAATTCAGCAAAAACCCCACTATAGTACCAAACAGCATTTTGAGTAACTAGCAGCACAACATTTAGTGTTTGGCTTGAACTTGAAGCTTTCAGTCAAAAAATACAGCATTATGAGAAAGAAGATAAAGGGAGAAAGAAAGAAAAATGTTGATTTCAAAGTGGCTAAAGACTTTTGGTAATTGGCCAAACTAATGCCAGTATGTTTGTGACAGTGCTTGTTCAAAACGATTGGAGGGATGTGTAAGAAGGTTCCATTTTGAATGGCTGGTAGGAAGTTTTCAAGAAAGTCTCTCATGCTTGAAGACATCAACCTGGCAAAGTCCCTGTAATAAACAATACCGCTGCTGTATGACAAGTTACTACATGCGCAGGCCAAACATGCTGTACAACATGTTACTACATGCACAACCTTGACTATTGTTTTGTATGTTTCATGCAAAATAAAATAAAACAAAGAAATAAATTACAAACACAATTTCCCACACTGACCGATTCTAAAATTGGCACCAAATTTGTATAAGTACTACGGTTGTCCCTTGTATCTTGTTGTGCCAGCTTGGCTATCGATTACAAAAGGATTCCAGGAGACGAGCAGTAAGATCTTCAGGGGAAGCGAGACAATAAATTAATAAAGAACTATAACGGCACTAGGTAGAGCATATTCCTCCACTAGGCTGAACAGTTTAGGCCACTAGGATAGGGGTATCCCACTAATAGGCCGGACCTGGATCCGGACTTCAACCAAAATAGAATCGGCTTGTTCTTTCTGATCGACTCATCCACCTAGACTTGTCATAATCTGTCCACAACTTTTTGAATTAACATGCTATACGGTGCTGTATATAGTTTATGGCCCCTATCAATGTTAAAGAATCGCTTCAAATAAAAAAAATAAAAAATTGCATCTGGATCCAGAACTTCACCAAAATCTCATCTTTTCGTTCTTGTTACGCACACATACTGTCAATCAAATTTCGTCTGAATCCGTCCATAATATTTTGAGATATCCTGCTCCGAGAAACAGACAAACAGACAGACTGGGGTGAAAACATAACCTCAATCCACCTTCGGTTGAATATTTCTTACAAAGGAAGTTTGTTGGGCTGGTAGGATGGCCTAGTGCACACTCGCCTCTAAGCTATCTTGATTGGGATTAGATCTTGACCCAGTTATAAACTGCAATCCCCGTGTTTCACGTAAAGGGTGAGGCATCACTGCGTGTGCCGTTCATTGGAAGGAAATTAAGCTAGAGGACCGGTCTTCCAGCACTGGTCGTTGGTGGTCGTGAAAGATCCCATGAGGTCTTTTGCACAAAGAGTATGTGAGGTATTGCCGGCATCCCAAACAAATTACAAATTCATGTCCTGAGCGACTTCTGGGAAGGCAACGGTAAAGCGCCCAGCATAACCCCTGGCAAGAAACGTCTTCACAGCAAACTAAATTCCTAAACTGTCAAAAGTGTCAAAAAGTATAGTGATTTGACTGATTGGTAACCAGACAACAAGATTTTACTGACAAAGTGTTTTTAACTGAACAAAACAAAGTTGCACAAAGTCCTGGCTTTAAGAATCAGCATTATGCAAAGTTTACAATGAACCGTACACCGAATGGCACCACTTAGCACGAAGGGCAACTGGAAGAAAAGCAAGTTCCAGCTACTTCAGAGTGCAGTTTCTCTATTTCAGTACACTCGTATTGATGGGAATTCATTTTTCCAGGTTTCATCACACGCTTCATAGTAGGGACGCCTTCCTATACTAAGCTGTTTTATCGATTATCTCATCAAAGTAAGAGGTATATTGCCTGTAAACCACGAGCCATTATGGAAGTAGTGGTATTGTTAACCTTCAGTTAATGGTCGGCCGATTGGAGCGACTCGTACAGGTCCTGAGAATGCACGTGTGTGGAGTGCGGGCTTAAATGCGGCCGCTCCTTGCTTCTTTCGTCAGAGGTTGCAATATTTTTTAAATGTATGAGATTTTTTACTAAGGTTACTGAAATAAAATCACTGATAAAAAAGGAATTTCCCTGAGATCATATTATTTCAACTCTGTGTACGCCACCACTATTGAAAAACATCGAGATCCATGTTGCAATATAAAGTTGTTTCGAATAGTCTGTGAAGGTTAATAAGGCACAGGAGATGTCGAAGTCATCTGAAACCGATAGGTAAAAAGAAGCACACCTCACACTCTCAGGACTGCAACATCATATGGGCAATTCCACGGTTACTCACATTACATATATATATATATACGTATAACATACAGTCACGTGAAAAAGTAAGTACACCCCATGTAAAGTTTTGACTTTTTCAACATATTTCAACATACAGCTATTTGATCTTCATCTATCTATAATTCCAGCAATCTCTGTGTGTCTGTGTGTCTGTGTGTCTGTGTGTCTGTGTGTCTGTGTGTCTGTGTGTCTGTGTGTCTGTGTGTCTGTGTGTCTGTGTGTTTGTCTGTGACCGCTGTTTCTCGACAACCACGGGTCCGATATACTTGAAACTTGCCAGGTATATTGCTGGGGACCCGAGGATGTGCCTTTTCAAGGTTTGTAATTAATCGGACAAGTACCTACCGAGCTATGTCCAAAAAACGCTTCAACCAATCAGAGAGCAGCGAGCTATCACGTGTGCCGAACCGTTAATGCAATGCAAGCGTTAATGCGTTAATGCAAGGCTTTTCTTTTTTTCCCTCTTCTCTTTCTACTTTTCCTTGCGATTAAATTGCAAACAGCCAAAATACGTTGGCGCTAATTGAATAATTGGCCATTAACACTAAAATAATCGTAACTGCGATATGCCAACTTCCGGACAGTGCAGCCTTCCATGTTGTTGTTGTTTGCAGCAGCTGTTTGCAGCAAGGCAAGGCTTTTCTTTTTTTCCCTCTTCTCTTTCTACTTTGCCTTGCGATTAAATTGCAAAAAGCCAAAATACGTTGGCGCTAATTGAATAATTGGGCATTCACGTTGGAAAACTATGTTGCCGTTAAACTATGTTTTAAAACGAATTCAAACTGCGATTAAATTAAAACGATTCATCGTAACTGCGACGATTTGCGAACTTCCGGTCCGGCAGCCAATCACAGAACGCTTTGTTGCGTAGGCGTGGCCGATGTGAGAACGAGCGGAGCTGAGCGCGTTACGAGCTGACCGCCATTACGTTACGGTTCGTAATTCGATTTCTTCCGGAGAAAATAATAATTTCTCGATTTCATATGCGCATTATTTCTCCCAATTCAGTCAGAGCGAAGGGCGGAAGCGAAGAGCGTTGTTTTTTTTGTTTACGGGCGTACGGGCGGGGTAGAGCGTACGGGTAGCGTTTTTTTTTTTTTTGGCAAGGAACGGGCACCCACGTACGGGCAATGCCCTAGTTTCAACAATATTGATAGATAAAGGTGATATAATATAGCAAATATCATGAAACATTTACATGTTGTAGTCCATTGTATCTATCTATAATTCCAGCAATCTCTGTGTGTCTGTGTGTCTGTGTGTCTGTGTGTCTGTGTGTCTGTGTGTCTGTGTGTCTGTGTGTCTGTGTGTCTGTGTGTCTGTGTGTTTGTCTGTGACCGCTGTTTCTCGACAACCACGGGTCCGATATACTTGAAACTTGCCAGGTATATTGCTGGGGACCCGAGGATGTGCCTTTTCAAGGTTTGTAATTAATCGGACAAGTACCTACCGAGCTATGTCCAAAAAACGCTTCAACCAATCAGAGAGCAGCGAGCTATCACGTGTGCCGAACCGTTAATGCAATGCAAGCGTTAATGCGTTAATGCAAGGCTTTTCTTTTTTTCCCTCTTCTCTTTCTACTTTTCCTTGCGATTAAATTGCAAACAGCCAAAATACGTTGGCGCTAATTGAATAATTGGCCATTAACACTAAAATAATCGTAACTGCGATATGCCAACTTCCGGACAGTGCAGCCTTCCATGTTGTTGTTGTTTGCAGCAGCTGTTTGCAGCAAGGCAAGGCTTTTCTTTTTTTCCCTCTTCTCTTTCTACTTTGCCTTGCGATTAAATTGCAAAAAGCCAAAATACGTTGGCGCTAATTGAATAATTGGGCATTCACGTTGGAAAACTATGTTGCCGTTAAACTATGTTTTAAAACGAATTCAAACTGCGATTAAATTAAAACGATTCATCGTAACTGCGACGATTTGCGAACTTCCGGTCCGGCAGCCAATCACAGAACGCTTTGTTGCGTAGGCGTGGCCGATGTGAGAACGAGCGGAGCTGAGCGCGTTACGAGCTGACCGCCATTACGTTACGGTTCGTAATTCGATTTCTTCCGGAGAAAATAATAATTTCTCGATTTCATATGCGCATTATTTCTCCCAATTCAGTCAGAGCGAAGGGCGGAAGCGAAGAGCGTTGTTTTTTTTGTTTACGGGCGTACGGGCGGGGTAGAGCGTACGGGTAGCGTTTTTTTTTTTTTTGGCAAGGAACGGGCACCCACGTACGGGCAATGCCCTAGTAACTTAAATAAACATAAATGCAAATTTCGCATGTGGAAAAAGTAAGTACACCCCTCCATTTATCATTACTTCAAATACCTAAAATTAGAATCAGGTGCACCAGCTCAGGTGCAAATGATTAGAACATCGTCAGAGAGGATCTTGGAGGAACCTGTCTTATTTAAACCTCAGACATTTAGTTTGGTTTGCTCTTTGTTGTTGAAGTGTGCAGCGTCACCATGCCTAGATCAAAAGAGCTATCTGAGGCCTTCAGAAAGAAGGTTATAGATGCCTACGAGTCTGGGAAGGGATTTAAAAAGATCTCCAAACAATTTGAAATCAATCATTCGACTATCCGGAAGATCATGTACAAGTGGAGAAGATTCCAAACAGCTGCCAACTTGTTCAGGCGAGGCCGCCCCAACAAGTTCAGCCCGAGAGCAGACTGGAAGATGCTGAAAGAAGTCTCTAAGAACCCCAGAATGTCATCACGGGACCTACAGGTAGCTCTTGCCACTGTTGATGTCAAAGTGCACGAGTCTACCTTTAGAAAGAGGCTGCACAAATTTGATCTACATGGGAGGAGTGCCAGGAGGAAAACCTTTGCTGTCCAGAAAGAACATCAGGGCAAGACTAAAGTTTGCCAATGAACACCGAGGCAAAGACCAGCACTTCTGGAACAATGTGCTCTGGACAGATGCGTCAAAGGTAGAGCTATTTGGCCACAGTACCAGAGGACATGTTTGGCGAAAACCAAAGACAGCATTTAACCACAAGAAGCTGATACCAACTGTAAAGCATGGTGGTGCAAATGTTATGGTTTGGGGCAGCTTTGCTGCATCGGGGCCTGGGCAGCTCACCATCATATAATACATTATGAATTCTTCATTGTACCAGAGGGTGCTTGAGGATAATGTGAGGCCATATGTCGGAGAGTTGAAGCTCAACCGAAGGTGGACCTTGCAACATGACAATGAACCTAAACATACCAGTAAATCCACCAAGGAATGGCTGAAAAGAAAAAAATGGAGGGTTCTGGAATGGCCAAGTCAAAGCCCGGATCTAAATCCCATCGAGATTTTGTGGGGGGATTTGAAACGAGCTGTGCATGCAAGAAAACCCTCAAACATCGCACAGCTGAAAGAATTCTGCATGGAGGAGTGGGCAAAAATTTCTCCCAGTCGATGTCAGAAACTGGTGGACAGTTATAAGAAACGCCGACTTGAGGTTGTTTCTGCCAAAGGGGGCAATACCACCTGTTAGAGCCAAGGGTGTACTTACTTTTTCCACATGCGAAATTTGCATTTATGTTTATTTAAATTATACAATGGACTACAAAATGTAAATGTTTCATGATATTTGTTATATTATATCACCTTTATCTATCAATATTGTTGAAATGAAGATCAAATAGCTGTATGTTGAAATGTGTTGAAAAAGTCAAAACTTTACATGGGGTGTACTTACTTTTTCAGGTGACTGTATATTAATGTAATGTATTGTAATATGAGTAACCGTGGAATTGCCCATATGGGTTGTCATTTTGGGTGCTGACAAGACAATATATTATCTACACTACAAGCAATGCTCAGAAGAGCAGGCCATGTAGTCTCAGGTAGCCACGCGATGCAATGCTCACAGTAGTAACATGTGGAAGTGATTGGTGCAGCAACATTGGAGTCCAGTGGAAAAAATAATGATTGTGGAGATTTCCAATTGATGCTTGCTGGCATTTGGCCTTTGTTGACAAGAGGGGAAAATACACCTCTAACACTCAGCTGAACATGCTCTCAGGTCCTGCTTGTAATTACTCTACCATGTTTTGTAAACGGACAAGCGTTACGCCTAGGTCCCCCGTTGGTGAAGTGATGTGAGTTGACAAAGTGGAAGACGCAAGGTGGCCATCTTGGATTTTGACGTGGCGACCCAATTATATTATCAATAGCGTTCTTCCTTATGCATAGATACACCCACACACCAGATTAGAAGTTAGTATACTGAAACGCAAAAGAAACTTACCACCTTTGAAACCTTTAAATATCAACAATAACACTGCGTGTAGTAAATGTGTGAACTTATGTGTGGACAATAGTGTCCTCTCTGTCAGACAAAACGGTCACGGATGGTCACTTGAACCTTCAATGGTCACTTCATAGCACAGCTGTTGAACAGCCGTTTTGACTGTCAGTGATTAGCCAAGGGGTACGGAATGATTTTAATGAGCTGCACGTGATGTCTTGATATTGGCTTTAAAAAGGCCAGTGAAAAATGGGCATTTCAATCAACATGCCACGATTGTCAAGGGATCAACGGCAGCGTGCCCTGGGCATGCTGCAAGGCGGACTGAGCTACCGTGACATGGCACGTCGCCTTGGCTGTTCACACCAGACGATATCGGCCCTGGTGGACAGAGACACCCCCCACAACTCAGCAGATGACAGACCTCGATCAGGGAGGCCAAGAGTCACCACTGCAAGGCAGGACAGGCAGATGGTCCGAAGTCACCTGCGGGATCGATTCCGTCCAGCATCCCGCACTGCGGCAGAAACTCCGGGGCGTGCAAACCCACGGATCTCCAATGATACTGCACGAAGACGACTGCATGACTATGGTCTGACTGCCAGAAGACCATACAGAGGCCCCGTGATGACGGCTGCCCATCGCCGCAACCGACAGAGATGGTGCCAGCAGCATCAGCGGTGGACCTTGGCGCAGTGGAACGAGGTCGCTTTCAGCGATGAGTCAAGGTTCTGTGTGGACAGTCCTGATGGGCGTGAGCGTGTCTGGAGAAGAACTGGCGAGCAATATGCCGATTGTTGCGTGCGTCAAGCCAACAGGTGGGGTGGCCCAAGTGTGATGGTGTGGGCCGCCATATCAGCCGTCATCACAGGGCCTCTGTATGGTCTTCTGGCAGTCAGACCATAGTCATGCAGTCGTCTTCGTGCAGTATCATTGGAGATCCGTGGGTTTGCACGCCCCGGAGTTTCTGCCGCAGTGCGGGATGCTGGACGGAATCGATCCGGCAGGTGACTTCGGACCATCTGCCTGTCCTGCCTTGCAGTGGTGACTCTTGGCCTCCCTGATCGAGGTCTGTCATCTGCAGAGCTGTGGAGGGTGTCTCTGTACACCAGGGCCGATATCGTCTGGTGTGAACAGCCAAGGCGACGTGCCACCTCACGGTAGCTCAGTCCGCCTTGCAGCATGCCCAGGGCATGCTGCCGTTGATCCCTTGACAATCGTGGCATGTTGATTGAAATGCCCATTTTGCACTGGCCTTTTTAAAGCCAATATCAAGACATCACGTGCAGCTCATTAAAATCATCCCGTACCCCTTGGCTAATCACTGACAGTCAAAATGGCTGTTCAACAGCTGTGCTATGAAGTGACCATTGAAGGTTCAAGTGACCATCCGTGACCGTTTTGTCTGACAGTGAGGACACTATTGTCCACAAATAAGTTCACACATTTACTACACGCAGTGTTATTGTTGATATTTAAAGGTTTCAAAGGTGGTAAGTTTCTTTTGCGTTTCAGTATAGTTCGTTTATTTTTCAAGATATTTCGCTCACAAGGTTCAGACATACATGGCGGCGGCCATCTTGGATTTTGACGTGGCGAGCCAATTATCAATAGCCTTCTTCCTTATGCATAGATACACCCACACACCAGATTAGAAGTTAGTAGTTCGTTTATTTTTCAAGATATTTCGCTCACAAGGTTCAGACATACATGGCGGTGGCCATCTTGGATTTTGACGTGGCGACCCAATTATCAATAGCCTTCTTCCTTATGCATAGATACACCCACACACCAGATTAGAAGTTAGTACTTCGCTTATTTTTCAAGATATTCCGCTCGCAAGGTTCAGACATACATGGCGGCGGCCATCTTGGATTTTGACGTGGGTTTCACCCACACACCAAATTAGAATTCGGTCCTTCGCTTACGCACGCACACACGTCCGCACACACGCACGCACACACGGACGGAAGGGAAAACCATAGTCCCCCTTTCGCTCCGCGGTGCGATGGGGGACAAAAAATACTGCTTGCAATGAATGATATACACACATTCCAATTTACTGCACTGAGAAAACTTTAAGCCACAAGATCTTACAAAGAACAGTAGGATAGCTTGCGGCATTGCAAGGCTGCACCACGCAAGATGGAAAAAATTAGGAGAGGAGTTACAAGCAATAAATCAATCCTTAATCCCCTCCAGTCGCACCAGAAGGACTCTGTTAGCCAATCTGTATTCCAAATTGGGTGCATTTCCGGCCGAGCATAATCCAGCCCTGGGTCGACGCAAAGCCTTTAGGTATCCTGGACCAACGCAGGAGTCAATGTTACCCACAGTCTCGGTCACAATTAGACCGACTCCAGGTAATTAAAGGTCAAATATCAGAGAGGCTCATTAAAGTACAGTATTAGCACAAATATGACAAATCTCGATGATATTTGACCGTCAAAGTCAACAATCCACCTGACATAGTCACCTCAGCAAGAGTTCGCCATCAAATATGCAAAGGTGTGTGATGTTGCCATGGACCAGGCCATGCTTCGGAAGCACTAACGAATGAATAGTCCTCAATGGATTTTTGATGAACCATATGAGGACACCTCATATCAGCATGAAATTACCTATTTGAGAGCATATCGTGATCGACGCAAATCAGTACATTACCCAGGGCTTTAAAATCCACACGAACGGACTTCCAGAAGCGTTCCATTGAATTTTGATTCAGGTGATGTGGTCATTTTATCACAACACCTTTAGAAAATACGAAAGAAATTCTAATACAATTTTCTTATAAACAAGTACAAAAAGTTTTAATTAAAACAAAAGCCGCGTCGATGTTACACAATGCCTAGATGCAGCTGTGCCTATAACGTCGATGTTATAGGCACAGGACATTCCTATTGATTCGATTACTTGATGTTATTTTTGTGCAAAGTGAAAATATATCTCGGCAATTTCCCGTGTGTGGCGACGAATTTTTAATATATCTCGGCATTTTCCCGTCTGTTATTTCAGGCGGTGTATGACTGACCATGCTGTGATTTAAAAAATATATATCTCGGCAATTTCCCGTATGTGGCGACACGTGAACGAAGCTATGCTCCTCTCTCCACATTATTGTGACGACGTATAAATTAAATATTTCATCGTGACAATTGTCATCAAATGGACGAATTTTTAATATATCTCGTCATTTTCCCGTCTGTTATTTCAGGCGGTGTATGACTGACCATGCCGCGATTTAAACAAAATATATATATCTCGGCATTTTCCCGTCTGTTATTTCGGGCGGTGTATGACTGAGCATGCCGCGATTTAAACAAAATATATATATCACGGCATTTTCCCATCTGTTATTTCGGGCGGTGTATGCCTGACCATGCCGCGATTTAAAAAAATATATATCTCAATGGACTTGAAGTTACAGGCCTTTGAGAATTCATTTCGTTCTATAAAGGGCAACTTTCATCGGATTTTCTTCCCGTTTTTTTTCAGCCGAGTCTAAAACTATGTTAGCGACTGTGAAAAATGAAATGATATATCGAATTTGATTTGAAATAAAACTGTGTGAGAGAGGAAGACACCACGGGCCTACAAAACAGGCCTCAAAGCTATGCGAGTTAATAAAATGGTGGATATTTGTTTATATGAAGCCTCTCCCAAAATGGGTGGAGCTATGGTTCCCAGAATGGGTGGAGCTTTGAGGTTTTGTCTTCTCTGCAAGAACAAGAAGAAGAAGAAGAAGAAGAAGAACAGGAAGAAGAAGAACAACAACAACAGCAGAGGGCACTCTATGAGCAGCGTCTGCGACGCGGCTAAAAATTTCAAATATTCTTTTCCAACAATGAATGATTATCCATCTCAGTCAATTACAGTACTGACCCATTTCCAAGCTGATGTCATGTGTACCCATGAGCTCATGCTGCATTGCCATGTACCTTGTAATTCAGGAGAGAAGACGAGCAATATGAATAATCTTCATTTAAAACCGGATCCCACTCAAGAAATGTCACCGCTCATGTTCAGGGGGACAAAATGCTCGATGCTCCTTCTTGTACAGAAGACCATGAACACAATTTAGCTGAAGGACTGATTAACTTCCTAGAATGAACCAAAATATAGAGCAAAAAGAAAAACAATTCTTGTGAGCAGCATGTTTACTCGACTCAATTTCTACTCTACCTTCACTACCACACTCGACCTGCACTCTTACTCTACCTTAACTCTTACTTCACCTACACCTCTATCTCCTCTCTAATTCAAATTCCATCTCTATCTCCACTCTACCTCCACCTCTACCTCCATTCTTACTCTACCTACACCTCTATCTCCACTCTTATTCTACCTCCACCTCTATTTCCACTCTTACTCTACTTCAATCTCAATCTCCACTCTTACACTACTTCCATTCTTCCTCCACCTCCACTCTTACTCTATCTCTATCTCTATCTCCACTCTTACTCTAGCTCCACCTCTATCTCCACTCTTACTCTATCTGCACCTCCATCTCCATTCTTACTCTAGCTCCACCTCCATCACCACTCTTATTCTACCTCTACCTCTATTTCCACTCTTATTCTACCTCTACCTCTATTTCCACTCTTACTCTACCTTCACCTCTATTTACACTCTTACTCTACTTCCATCTGTATCTCCACTCTTACACTACTTCCATTCTTCCTCCACCTCCACTCTTACTCTATCTCCACTCTTACTCTAGCTCCACCTCTATCTCCATTCTTACTCTAGCTCCACCTCTATCATCACTCTTATTCTACCTCTACCTCTATATCCACTCTTATTCTACCTCTACCTCTATTTCCACTCTTACTCTACCTTCACCTCTATTTCCACTCTTACTCTACTTCCATCTGTATCTCCACTCTTACACTACTTCCATTCTTCCTCCACCTCGACTCTTACTTTAGCTCCACCTCTATCTCCATCTCCACTCTTACCCTAGCTCCACCTCGATCTCCACTCTTACTCTATCTCCAACTCTATCTCCACTCTTACTCTATCTCCATCTCCACTCTTACTCTAGCTCCACCTCTATCTCCATCTCCACTCTTACTCTATCTCCATCTCTATCTCCACTCTTACTCTATCTCCATCTCCACTCTTACTCAAGCTCCACCTCTATCTCCATCTCCACTCTTACTCTATCTCCATCTCCATCTCCACTCTTACTCTATCTCCATCTCCATTCTTACTCGAGCTCCACCTCTATCTCCACTCTTACTCTAGCTCCACCTCTATCTCCACTCTTACTCAATTTCCACTATTACTCGACCTCCACCTCTATTTCTACTCTTACTCTACTATCTCCACTCTTACTCTAGCTCCACCTCTATCTCCACTCTTACTCTAGCTCCACCTCTATCTCTATCTCCACTCTTACTCTAGCTCCACCTCTATCTCCACTCTTACTCTATTTCCACTCTTACTCGACCTCCACCTCTATCTCTACTCTTACTCTACTATCTCCACCTCTATCGCCACTCTTACTCTACTTCCACCTCCATCTCCGCTCTTACTCTACCTCCACTTCTATCTCCACCCTTAAGCTACCTCCACCTCTGCTCTTATGCTACCTCCACATGTATCCACACTCTTACTCTATCTCCATCTCTATCTCCACTCTTAGTCTAGCTCCACCTCTATCTCCACTCTTACTCTAGCACCACCTCTATCTCCACTCTTACTCTAGCTCCACCTCAATCTCTATCTCCACTCTTACTCTAGCTCCACCTCTATCTCCACTCTTACTCTATTTCCACTCTTACTCGACCTCCACCTCTATCTCTACTCTTACTCTACTATCTCCACCTCTATCTCTGCTCTTACTCTACCTCCACTTCTATCTCCACTCTTAAGCTACCTCCACCTCTGCTCTTACGCTACCTCCACCTGTATCTCCGCTGTTACTCTACCTCCACTTCTATTTCCACTCTTACACTACCTCCACCTCTGCTCTTACTCTACCTCCACCTCCACCTCTGCTCTTACTCTACCTCCACCTCTATCTCCGCTCTTATTCTACCTCCACTTCTATCTCTTGTTACGTGGTCCCCTCGGTGAATACCTGGTCTCGGTGACCCCCGGACCGTGAGAGGAACTTCGCCAGAAAGCTGTATTATATATGCGCTTTCGCCACGCAATCCATATGAATTTCACCCAAGAGACAACTGATGTTCAAGGATATATTTCAATGGTAATGCTACCATACAATTTCAATGATACAACCACGGAGATTTTCCCCGAGCAATCAACAATACACAACCATCAACAATTCCCAACCCACAATCAATTCCCTATGATTAAGATGGCCATCTTATCTACGTGTGTCCCGGTGAGTACTCACGACTCCCTTTTGGTCTCGGTCCCGCACAATGTCTCTGGGCCCCTCCTGACCAAGCTGATGGTCGGCGTCGCCGCACTCGGGCGGTTGAACGAACCCCGGGTGGACGTGTTTCCACCGGGCAGGTATCGTACCCGGCACCCCGGCTACAGCCCCTCGCGGCCACGCAAAGCGGGGACGGGAAAGCAAGCCAAAAGCCCCACGCCGCTTGCCAGGCGTGTTAGGCCCCAACGGGCGACCCGTACGCGTCTTTTTAGACGGTGTCGCGCACGGCGCCAAACGCTGGGTCGGTGCACGGCCACACGACAGTTTGCCGTCCACCGGGCAGGTATCCGTCCCGGTAACTCCTCTCGCCAGACAGGCTCGGGAACGCCGCTTTTCCACACGGCTCAATCAATCCCACCTTTCGTCGGTGCGGGGCGAGGAAGAAGAATACTCGTCCTTTTTTCCTCGTGTCTTTTCCCTTCCGTTTCCGGTCACTTCCGTTTCCGGCCACTTTTCAGAAGGGCTCCTGACCCTCCAACCACAACAACTACACCACAACTACAACCACAACAACTTAATATACTACACACGGATAAGCAAAGACCTGAATGGTAATTCACATACATTCACATAAATATGTAACACTCCCCCCCTTCAAGAAAGAAAGTTTGAACCCAGCGAAAACTTTCTTTGCCGGCCAATTTGGAGAAACAAACCAGATAACTCAACCCCCCCACATTATCACTTCCCCCCGGGCACAGTTATCACTTAAAAATAAAGCAACCAAAATTTCACCACAACCCCTCCAGATTACTCACTCTGGACTAAGCACCAGCAACGACATTGTCCCTGCCAAATCAAACTCCATCTCATGACCCTCTGACTTTGACCGTCAGTTTCTTGTGAATGAAGGTTAAGGGGTTGATCAAAGATCCAAAGTTAAGCCACTCGATAGCACTTTTTCCGGGAGGCCAAGCCGAGTATTCCCTACATGGATGCCTTTAGGAACGTGGAGTTCACGGTTAGTCCGTGCAGGAAGGTTCTCTACATGGGCGCCTTGAGGAACGTGGAGTTCACGGTTAGTCCGTGCATGAAAGTTCACTACATGGACGCCTTTAGGAACGGCGTTCACGGTTAATCCGTGTAGGAATCTTGGCTCGGCGGCTCCGCCGCATTCAGTGCTTCAACTTCTCAGAACTTCCCTAATACTTAGGGTGGGACCACTTGTCCCTGTAGTCCCATGAATAGCGGTCTCCTTCTCGGCCACTACTTTGCCAATCCTTCCTTCGGGAGCGGCCGTAACTCAGGGAGCCTCCATAATAATATTGATTGCGGCCACCACCAAAACTACCGCCCAGTTGTCCTCTCCTGTAGACCTCTCGACGTCTACGAAATGCCTTCCCTACTGTTATGGTCCGTCCCTCCAAATCCTTGCCATTCCAATTCTTCTCTGCCTCTCTGGCGTCTTTTGTGCTGGCAAACGTGACAAAGCCGAACCCTCTTGACTGTTGCGTTTCCCAGTCTCTTACCAACCGCACTTCCACCAGCGGCCCATATCTGTTGAAGACAGAGGTCAGAACTTCTTCCTCTGTTTTGAAGTTCAGTCCCCCTACAAATAACTTGGCACTTTTGTCGCCATCCCGAGCTGGTGTGGCGTTATTTTCCCTGCTGGGCTCTTTACCAACCCTCAGGTTACCATAAACTTGACCCCCGGCCAAATCATTCCCGATAACCACAGATACACCCTCTACAGGAAGCGTGGCTTGTAAACCGACGGTGACCGGTCCTGACACCAAATCGGACTCCAAATGGATGACATGAAGGGGAGCACTAACACCGCCCCCGATCCCCTGTAAACGAACACTATCCCCCGTTGCCGTCTCCTCGGACCATGGCAAAATGCCTTCAAGCATTAAAGATTGATGTGCCCCTGTGTCCCTCAATATCCTAACCGGTTTCCGGTTAGTCGAGGCTCCATCCCGTGACACAAACCCCTCTGAAATAAATGGTTGGTAACCCTTTTGATGGCGATTTCTCACAATGGCCATTGCGTTTGGAGTCGTAGTAGTCGGACTCCGCTCTGGGTCTTCGCTTTTCATGCGGTAACAACTGGACATCAAGTGTCCAGGTTTCTTGCAAAAAGCGCAAGTAGGCCCGGAGGAAAAACTCGTGGTCTGCCTCGGGCCCCCCGAACTATAAGTTTGTCTTGGGCCCGCATCCCTCTGATTTCGAACAGGTGGGGTATCATAGTTGTCCCCATAATCATCTCGAGGCCGCCGCCATGTATGGTCGTTCTCCGCACCTGCTGTTCCCCACCTCCCCTGCGGAGATCTAGGCGAGGAGTTAGGTTCGTGGACCCCTATTCGGTGGGTTAAGGCATAATCATCTGCCATGGTGGCTGCGTCCCACAACTTTGGTACTTTCTTTTCCTGCAGGTACACTTTGATGTCCTCGTGGACACACTGCTGGAATTCCTCCACCAGGATCAAGTCCCGCAATGTCTCGAAGTCTTTCCCGACTCCTTTTGACTCACACCACCGATCAAACATGTTTTCTTTCACTCTGGCAAACTCCACATGGGTCTCACTCTCCCTCTTCCTGGCATTCCTGAATTTTTGCCTGTAAGCTTCCGGAACCAACTCATACGCTTTGAGGATGTGCGTCTTCAGTACCTCATAATCTGCACATTGGTCCATTGGTAGCGCCGAATAAATTTCCTGAGCTTTCCCCACCAGCACACTTTGCACGAGTATGGTCCAGGCCTCCTCCGGCCAGTTTAATTGTCGAGCCACTTTCTCAAAGTGTGGAAAAAATTTCGCGACTTCTTTTTCACTGAACGGTGGAACCAGCCTCACATGTCTGCCCACATCCCAGGTTTTCTGGTTAGGTGTCGACCCCGTCAGCAAGGGTGGTGCCTCTCCCCGTTCTCTCATTAACTCCAGCTCCTTGAATTTGATTTCTTGCTGAAGCTCCATGTCACGTTCCTTTAATTCCCTTTCCGCTTTTCTCTCCTCTGCTTCGAGGTCCCTTGCAGCTCTCCTCTCCTCCGCTTTTCTCCCTTCTAACCTTTCCTGGAGTTCTCTTTCCACTCTCCTTTCCTCTGCTTGTTTCTCTTCTCTCCTCTCTTCTGCTTTCCTTTCTTCTTCTGCTCTTTCCTTTTCTGCTTTCCTTTCTTCTTCTGCTCTTTCCTTTTCTGCTTTCCTTTCTTCTTCTGCTCTTTCCTTTTCTGCTTTCCTTTCTTCTTCTTTAATCCGTTCCTGGCTTCGTAATTGCAACTCCAGTTTCCGGAGCTCAACATCTTCTGGTTCTTCGGGTAGCCACTCCCAGGCTAACTCGTCCCATGTTCCTAATCCCACCATAGATTGTATCACCGTGGCCTGCAACTCTGCCTTCCTCAAATTAGTTCGGACCTCCAAGTTAAAATGTTTGGCCAATTTCAAGAGGTCCGACTTTAGCAACGCTCGGAACTGTGCCTCACTCGGGGTTACCCCAAAGTTCTGTGCCACAAACGCCATGGTGTCTATCGTTAACACCTGTTAACCTTCACCCAAGACTTTACCCCAATTTCTCAAAAAAATTTACCAATTAATAATTAATTAATAAATTTTAATTAATAAAAAATTATTATTTTATTATTTTATACAATTTTAAATCCCGGACGTAGACCCAATTGCGAAACCGCAAATCGTAATTTGGACGAGCCCCCAATTCTGTTACGTGGTCCCCTCGGTGAATACCTGGTCTCGGTGACCCCCGGACCGTGAGAGGAACTTCGCCAGAAAGCTGTATTATATATGCGCTTTCGCCACGCAATCCATATGAATTTCACCCAAGAGACAACTGATGTTCAAGGATATATTTCAATGGTAATGCTACCATACAATTTCAATGATACAACCACGGAGATTTTCCCCGAGCAATCAACAATACACAACCATCAACAATTCCCAACCCACAATCAATTCCCTATGATTAAGATGGCCATCTTATCTACGTGTGTCCCGGTGAGTACTCACGACTCCCTTTTGGTCTCGGTCCCGCACAATGTCTCTGGGCCCCTCCTGACCAAGCTGATGGTCGGCGTCGCCGCACTCGGGCGGTTGAACGAACCCCGGGTGGACGTGTTTCCACCGGGCAGGTATCGTACCCGGCACCCCGGCTACAGCCCCTCGCGGCCACGCGAAGCGGGGAAGGGAAAGCAAGCCAAAAGCCCCACGCCGCTTGCCAGGCGTGTTAGGCCCCAACGGGCGACCCGTACGCGTCTTTTTAGACGGTGTCGCGCACGGCGCCAAACGCTGGGTCGGTGCACGGCCACACGACAGTTTGCCGTCCACCGGGCAGGTATCCGTCCCGGTAACTCCTCTCGCCAGACAGGCTCGGGAACGCCGCTTTTCCACACGGCTCAATCAATCCCACCTTTCGTCGGTGCGGGGCGAGGAAGAAGAATACTCGTCCTTTTTTCCTCGTGTCTTTTCCCTTCCGTTTCCGGTCACTTCCGTTTCCGGCCACTTTTCAGAAGGGCTCCTGACCCTCCAACCACAACAACTACACCACAACTACAACCACAACAACTTAATATACTACACACAGATAAGCAAAGACCTGAATGGTAATTCACATACATTCACATAAATATGTAACACTCTGCTCTTACTCTACCTCCATTCTTACTCTCCCTGCACCTCTGCTATTACTCTACCTCCACCTCTATCTCCGCTCTTATTCTACCTCCACTTCTATCTCTGCTCTTACTCTACCTCCATTCTTACTCTCCCTGCACCTCTGCTATTACTCTACCTCCACCTCTATCTCCGCTCTTATTCTACCTCCACCTCTATCTCCGCTCTTATTCTACCTCCACTTCTATCTCTGCTCTTACTCTACCTCCATTCTTACTCTCCCTGCACCTCTGCTATTACTCTACCTCCACCTCTATCTCCGCTCTTATTCTACCTCCACTTCTATCTCTGCTCTTACGCTACCTCCATTCTTACTCTCCCTGCACCTCTGCTATTACTCTACCTCCACCTCTATCTCCGCTCTTATTCTACCTCCACCTCTATCTCCGCTCTTATTCTACCTCCACTTCTATCTCTGCTCTTACTCTCCATGCACCTCTGCTATTACTGTACCTCCACCTCTACATTCATTTCTACTTTACCGCTACCTCGACCTTCACTCTTATTCTACTTCCATTCTTACTCTATTAAGACCCGACCTCAATGCTTGAACAAGGTTTGTGCAGTAAATCAATGGTAAAGAGAAAAAGAATACACCACAAAGCCAAAATGTGTTGACAAATAAATGTGCGTTGACAACAATGAGTTGACACAAGGACACATAATTGTCATCACGATGAGATCCGACTACACGTGCTGTCCGAGGTCGTGGATACCCAATGACAAAACCTCCAGGATCAAAACAAATCCTTACTATGTACAGAATGTGAAAGGATTTGCCATGCACAGATATTCAGATGGTCTCCATAACAAGCCAGCAAACCTTGCGACAGAATTGGTGCATGGACTTTGAAAACAACGACGAAAAAAAAAACCAGAAAGAGAAAAAAGGTGGTGAGCATGAGATTTACACCTGCGACTCATGAAGGTGCGGGCCAAAAATGTAACGCACCGGTGAGATGATATTCAGGCGTTTAGCAATTAACCATAGACAAAGAGCCATGGGAGTAGAACTGACACGATCTGTTCCAGCATGGCGTCAAAAGACACAGGAGCGTAACATAAGGATGTGTGCTTCCTGCGGCTTGACGTACGACTCTGGAATCCTAAATTCTATCCTGCAGCAAAATGTTCCTCTCAAGGTGAACGTGGGCAGCGTATGATTGGATGCGAAAGGAGCACATTGGGAATGGGGAAAGAAGGGGGTGGGGGCCTCGTGGTGTGGGTTGGAGGGGAAACCTATGGATTTAAAAAAAAATTAATATGAAAGATAGATGGATGTCAGATAGAGATGCATGCAGGGAGGAGTAGACAGAAAGCTTCGTCTGAATAGCAATTAGAGTGTCGATGTAGGTCTGAAAAAGCGTCGAGGGCCTGATACTGGCAGAGAAGGGGCAGGTGGCGGGTTAACTCCTGCAGCAAGCTATTCTTAACTTTGGGGATTTGTATTCAACAATAAAAGAGGAAAAGCACAAACGAGAGAATTCCATGTGAATTTTCTGAGTCCTGAGACTGCTGATATGCAAAAGAGCGTAAGGAATATGGAACATGTGGATGAAACAGACATGAGATGATGCAGGTATTTCCAGGTAGAAATGAGATCATTCATACCTTAGTACCCACGTACATACCACACACCAAAGGATACATCAATGTGTGCGTCGTCCATCACCATGGTGTTAAGCCAAATGAGCTGTCTGCTAAAACTTGCTGTTGTTGGACATTAAAGATTCCAGTGTCTTTCGCGAAAAGTAGGTGAGTTATTGCCAGCACCCTGAACAAATGAAAAAATTCCTACAACTTTACATTAAAAAAAATCCTGCGATAAAGTGGTGATCAGGCTATGATTGGTGCCAGCCTTGAAAGGTTTCTCGACTTGTCAAGAAAGCCACAGACATCTGAAAAGAGTGAAGGCCTCTATTATCATAACTTGTCTGCCACGCAGCAGGAGACGGGGTTTTTCAGTCGCTTGTGTGTGACTGGGAGCATATGGAGAACACAAATAAACCATTGGGTCAAAATATTAAAGGGCTAAGTCATAGTGAGTACAAACAGCACTTTGTAGCCCGTCCACTGCGCAGCACAAGACGGCCGGCTTTTTAAAAATTTATCCTGCAGGACCCCCTACAGGTCGCACAAGATCTGCCTGCAACCCTCTTTGGTGAAACTGCCAGAATCAAGACTCTCTGCTCACCTTCACTCCTTCATTCCTCTTTTCTCCCGCCTCTGGAACAAACTCCCTCACTCCCTTCAATCCCACTCCTCCCCTCCCTCCAGGTCTTTAAAACAGCTGTTCACCACCATCTCTTATCTTCCCCCATCCAAAACCTTGATCTTTTCTACCCCCGCTAATTCACCCCAGATCCACTTTTCTGAAATACCAACTTCTTTCCTGGAAGTTCTAGCAGGGTCCATGTGTTTTTTTTAACCTCTCCCCCCCCCCCCCCTTCCCACGCCTCCTCCCCCCAAGCCATCTCCCTCCCACAGATCTCCCGTTGTCCCTGCTCTCAAATGTTGTACTTACATGCTTCCCCCTCTGTGCCCATCTCGTCTCCCACTCCATTTATTTCGTCTTATGTGTCCGTTTTTTTGTCATTAATGTTAGCTCTTGCACGAACCTCGATCTTGTATACAAATTTTTTTTTTTAAATAAAATCGCTTCCGTGTTTCTTTATTTTGTCCGCTTGCATTTTGAGATGTATTCTGGTTTTCCGATTGAGCTTTTATCAAATCTTGAACAAACCTTTATTATGAGAATATCGAGTACAAAAATGTAAAAAAAAAAAAATCACATTCATTTTTTTAGCTGTTGTTTTCATCATGTTTATTCGAGAACAAAGAGGCCTCGGACGAGCTTTGCATTCTGGGATGCTTTCAACTCGTTTGTTTGAATTTATTCTAAAAAAGATCGTGCTGGGGCTTATTTTTCGATTTATCAACTTATGACTTTGTATTTTATGAAAGATTACGTGCCCCCACAATAAATAATACCCGACCCCCCAACCTCCATATTGGATATTTTAACACCAGTTCTGGTGTCACAGACGAGGGACTTGAGGGTCATATCAGAGAGCACATAACAATTTGGGGCTACGTTGGGCTTATAGTGCGGATCGTTGAATTGTTTGCCTCGATAGCAGCAAACTCGTGAATGAACACGTGCTGGATCTCACCACCTGCACACCGCAGTCACTTGGTACCTCTCTCCTCTCGCTCAAAATGCATGCGCAGTACCAGGTGTAGGGAGACCACTTGAAAGGTCAGACAAAGGGCAGCTGGTTTGCTGTGTGAGCTGATCGTGCCTTCATCCTTACGATAATTCACGGACCGGTTTTTGTTACTTGCGAAAATAGAAGAATTTCCAAGAACTCATATATTGTTTGGTCTTGTGTGTTATTACTGGGCAATTTTTTTTTTTTGACAAGTTTGTTGATCACTCCGGTTTGCGTGTAATTTGTGTGTTTGTTTGTCTGTCCGCTCACTTATACTTGCCTACAGGACACGATTTTAAACCGATCTTCGCAAAACTTCACCAAACAGTAGAGTTCGTGGTCCGACAAAATCCTACATATTTTTGAGGACAAAAGGTCAACATAGGCCAAAGGTCAACCACTTTTTTTCAAATTGCTAAAATCCTCAATTTTCATCTGATTGACTTGATATTTGAATAGGATTTATATCACAGCTTACTGACTTCAACCACAAACTATTTTCGAGATCAACATAGGCCAAAGGGTCAACATAGGCCAAAAGGTCAACAACCTTTTCAAATTTCTGAAATCCTAAATTTTCATGCAATTGACTTGAAATTTGAAGTGGGTTTGCATATCTCGACACTGACTTCAACCACCAACTATTTTTTAGGTCAACATAGGCCAAAAGGTCAACATAGGCCAGATTTCTAAAATCCTGAATTTTTATCCGATTGACTTGAAATTTTAAAAATTTGCATATATGGACATTGAATTCAACCACCAAGTATTTTTGAGGTCAACATAGGCCAAATTTCTAAAATCCTCAATTTTCATCCGATTAACTTGGAATTTGAAGAAGATTTGCATATATGGTCACTGAATTAAACCACCAACTATTTTTGAGGTCAACATAGGCCAAAAGGTCAACATAGGCTAAAAGGTCAACATAGGCCAAATTTCTAAAATCCTCAATTTTCATCTGACTGACTTGAAATCTGAAGAGGATTTTCAGATCTGGTCACTAAATTCAACCACCAAGTATTTCTGAGGTCATCATTGGCTAAAAGGTCAACATAGGCCAAAAGGTCAACAACATAGGCTTTTTTTTGTAAAATCCTCAATTTTCATCTGACTGACTTGAAATTTGAAGAGGATTTGCACATCAGCTCACTGAATTCAACCACCAATTATTTTTGAGGTAATCATAGGCCAACAACTTATTTTAGGATTTCGCAAGTATCGTGCTATGCACGACATATTTCTTGTTTATTTTTTTGGGTGTACGTTTGTGCATTTGTTTGTAGAACTACTTCTCTTATAGTTCTGGGCCAATTACACCCAGACTTGCTACATATGATCAGCATGACCCAAATCCGTGTATAGGGGTGTATTTATTTTCCCGGTGGTCTTGTGAGGGGGAGGGGGGAATAAGACAGTAGGGAGGCATGCAAATTCTCGATGTAAATGTGTATTGTGTGGCGCCCCCTCGAGGTGGCAGAGGGTATTACAAGTCGCACCCTTCACAGTACAATATTCCTGTCCTCATGTTTTCCAGCGCAGTGAGGTGTTTTGAGTTACACATTTGCCGAAGGATTATAACATAAACTCCGTGGCAGCTCATGTATGAGCGGGTCCTTCTAGTTTTATAATACATCACAGTTGATCACGTACTCGCCGAAGAGGTGTTTGGTAATAAACTTGTCCCTCTGAAAAATTGAATCAAAGAAACCGCTATATTCGTGCAGTTCTAAAAAAAGTCCTTCAGGTTAGGAAGCATGGCCACCTGTCCTGTCGGCATCTACCATAAGTTGTGGACATTACAGATTCCACAGCATCTCTCTAAAATAGTACCTAGGCCATTCAGTGTCAGTACCCTGGCTAAATTCCGAATTGAGGTTTTACATTGGATGCATAATTGATTAAAGAGATGCCAAGTTAAGAGTAACAATGTGGTTTATACATATGCAAGACAAGTAAAGTGGGAGACAAGATTAATGAGGTTTGAATACGACACAGGCATGGTCAAAATGGCTTCTTCTTGCATCTCAGTTTCCTTATAGATCCCTTCCTTCCTTCCTTCTTCTTCTTTCCAAAATTAAAAAAATGAATGAATACATAAAAATTGAGAACCACCATTTATTTACAGGGTGTCCATAAAGTCCTTGTGCAACTTTGAACTTTGATAATTTTAATGTACACATGATAGAAACAAACCATAAATGGTGCATGAAAGCATAATTCACAAGGTTTGGTTAAAGTTCCTACTAATTATTAGCCTGTCCCCATCCGCAGCAGGAGACGGGTTTTGTAATCACTTATGTGTGTGTGTGTGTGTGTGTGTGTGTGTGTGTGTGTGTGTGTGTGTGTGTGTGTGTGTGTGTGTGTGTGTGTGTGTGTGTGTGTGTGTGTGTGTCCCCAGGCCGTAACGTTTTTACCATTTGAGCTATTGTAATCAAATTTTCACCAAACCTTTATTATGATAATATGGAGAAGACAAATTAATAATTTTGTAAAAAGGTCAAAAGGTTAAAGGTCAGTGTCAAAAAAAATCGTCAATTTTCATGCAATTGACCTGTAATTTTAAGAATTTGCATATTGGGTCACTGAGATGGTTCACCAATCAAAAGCAACAAGCTGATTGGTTTTTTTAATGTCAAAAGTCAAGACTGCATAATATTATCAATTTTCATTTTGTATTTTTTTTAAACTGTTTTCATTATTTTGAGCATACAGAAGAAGAAGAAGACGCCAACTAAACACAAACGGACGCGGACAGGCTTTGCATTTTCACATGCGTTCTAGGTGTTATGTAATTAATGGAATTATTCAGCAGCAACTGGAGAATGGTTTCAATAAGTTTGAAAATCGAACTGAATGATAAATTACAAAAGATGGCGGTAATGTTGAAGCCTAAATTTTTCTAACTGTATCATCTTTCAAATATATAAATTATGTTTTCATTCACCATTTATAGTTTGTTTCTATTATGTGTACATCAAACATTATAAAAGATCAAAGTTGCACAAGGACTTCATGGACACACTACCGATTTGCTTCTTCCACACCACGCTCAATATCAGAATAATCGTCTTGTCTCTACAGAACTTGCCTACATAGTCAGCACCATGAGATGATAATACAGTCACATGAAAAAGTAAGTACACCCCATGTAAAGTTTTGACTTTTTCAACATATTTCAACATACAGCTATTTGATCTTCATTTCAACAATATTGACAGATAAAGGTGATATAATATAACAAATATCATGAAACATTTACATTTTGTAGTCCATTGTATAATTTAAATAAACATAAATGCAAATTTCGCATGTGGAAAAAGTAAGTACACCCTTGGCTCTAATAGGTGGTATTGCCCCCTTTGGCAGAAGCAACCTCAATAAGGCGTTTCTTATAACTGTCTACCAGTCTCTGACATCGACTGGGAGAAATTTTTGCCCACACCTCCATGCAGAATTCTTTCAGCTGTGCGATGTTTGAGGGGTTTCTTGCATGCACAGCTCGTTTCAAATCCCCCCACAACATCTCGATGGGATTTAGATCCGGGCTTTGACTTGGCCATTCCAGAACCCTCCATTTCTTTCTTTTCAGCCATTCCTTGGTGGATTTACTGGTATGTTTAGGGTCATTGTCATGTTGCAAGGTCCACCTTCGGTTGAGCTTCAACTTCTCCGACAGATGGCCTCACATTATCCTCAAGCACCCTCTGGTACAATGAAGAATTCATAGTAGATTCTATGATGGTGAGCTGCCCAGGCCCTGATGCGGCAAAGCTGCCCCAAACCATAATATTTCCACCACCATGCTTTACAGTTGGTGTCAGGTTCTTGTGGTCAAATGCTGTCTTTTGTTTTCGCCAAACATGTCTTCTGGTACTGTGGCCAAATAGCTCTACCTTTGACTCATCTGTCCAGAGCACATTGTTCCAGAAGTGCTGGTCTTTGCCTCGGTGTTCATTGGCAAACTTTAGTCTTGCCCTGATGTTCTTTCTGGACAGCAAAGGTTTACTCCTGGCACTCCTCCCATGTAGATCAAATTTGTGCAGCCTCTTTCTAATGGTAGACACGTGCACTTTGACATCAACAGTGGCAAGAGCTACCTGTAGGTCCCGTGATGACATTCTGGGGTTCTTAGAGACTTCTTTCAGCATCTTTCGGTCTGCTCTCGGGCTGAACTTGTTGGGGCGGCCTCGCCTGAACAAGTTGGCAGTTGTTTGGAATCTTCTCCACTTGTAGATGATCTTCTGGACAGTCGAATGATTGATTTCAAATTGTTTGGAGATCTTTTTAAATCCATTCCCAGACTCGTAGGCATCTATAACCTTCTTTCTGAAGGCCTCAGATAGCTCTTTTGATCTAGGCATGGTGACGCCGCACACTTCAACAACAAAGAGCAAACCAAACTAAATGTCTGAGGTTTAAATAAGACAGGTTCCTCCAAGATCCTCTCTAACGATGTTCTAATCATTTGCACCTGAGCTGGTGCACCTGATTCTAATTTTAGGTATTTGAAGTAGTGATAAATGTAGGGGTGTACTTACTTTTTCCACATGCGAAATTTGCATTTATGTTTATTTAAATTATACAATGGACTACAAAATGTAAATGTTTCATGATATTTGTTATATTAAATCACCTTTATCTATCAATATTGTTGAAATGAAGATCAAATAGCTGTATGTTGAAATATGTTGAAAAAGTCAAAACTTTACATGGGGTGTACTTACTTTTTCACGTGACTGTGTGTCCGTTATTTGAGGATCCAAAAAAGTGTTATTCTGTAGAGGAAACCTTGCTGCTGACATGACAGAGGTGCAAACGAGGACCTGCGGTGGAAGTGAATATCTAATAATTTGCCCACACAAGTCAAAATCCATTCGTTATCCCATTAGGCGTGATGAAGTACGTGAAAGTACACTTTGCTAACTTTGCAAATACAGAGGATTCCATGTTGGAATGTAGTGGTATCAGCTGCAACCTATCGTTACAGCTATTGGGTTGTTGTATATGGCATAGCTGTGTCTGATATGTTTTGTTGAGCAATTATGCATCTTTCTGGGAAATCATACATTCAAAAAGGTAAAGGGTTTGTGCTCCAGGAAGCTTTCTCCAATAAATTTTCCTTGTGGATCTTACACGACATAAATGGATCATAAATCTAGATTTGGACCGTACCTTAAAGCTTTCCAGCCAGCTCCGATCCTGTCAGACACAGCCGACAACAACGTATTGCCTTCTATTAATCAATATTACAATTACAGCACAAAGGATTGCGAAGTTGGGTACACACTTTGCCACCCAGCTGTCGGATTTTGGCTTCAAATTCGCATAGATTTTGTTAATGTCTAGCAGGGAATGGCAAGCTAGGGAAACAAAATCCCTTCTCCTAGATTGAACATAAATCTGGCTGTCTAGTACTCAAGCACGACATTATGGGTATTACTAGAATTAAAGAAAAATATGTAATTAATTGCCATTTAATGTTGGATGGGGTGGGGGTTGGGGAGAGGATGATTTCCTGTCCGTAGAGCATCTTTGTTCTTCAAAATGTCCATCTGTGACTTTGGTAAATACCGGACCTGCCGAAGAGGATCAAAATAAAGACAGTACGGAATGAAAAGGACAAATAATAAAATGATTGACTCAGAATGACGAGAGGGTTGTTAGGATAGCCTAGCCTAGAGGTACGCACACTCCCTCCACTCTATGCTGTCATGCCTCGGTTCAAATGTCGGCCCAGCTAGAAACTGTCATCCTGGTGTTTCACAGGCAGGTTGATTAATCAATGTTTGTGCCTTCCCTCAAATGGATGTTAAACTGCGTGTCCCGGCTGTTGGCATTAGCTGGTGGATGTTAAAGATCCTTCACGAAGAGTGGGCGAGCTACCGCCTGCACTCTGAGCAAATGATTGCCTCAACCAAACAGCTATGCCCTCAACTAATGATGCTACCCTGCGGCATAGTGCTGCAAACAAAAGAAAAAGAAGAAACATGACAACGCTATGCATGACTATTGTTCAGGACTATTTGCACTGCCCTCACTTCACCACACCCCAGGAGTACCTCTGGCTATGGTTTCCCCTCCACTCTCACTTCTTGTTTATATGTGTATTGTTCCGTCCACCAAGCAGTGATGACTCCATTTACATTTCGCTCACCTACAACATGAACCAACTTCTATCTACTCATCCCAACTCTCTCTTCCTCATATGTGGTGATTTCAATTGCCATCATGCCAGTTGGCTGGGTGTGGGTACCTCTCTCAACTGTCATGGCACCTCAGCAAAGGACTTCTGCATCTCATTAGGACTGACACAATCTGTCAATTTCCTGACCTGGACCTTAGTCAACAGTACATCATCTCTTCTAGATTTGGTTTTGACCAAATTTCTTGCAAATGTCTGCTGTTCTTCTTTTGCTCCAATCGATCCATCTGATAATATGTTTGTTAAAGTGGACATCTCTCTGGCAGTTCTCAGAGAGCCGCGTCTGTGACGACGAGTCTGGCATTTCACTCAAGCCGACTGGCACGGTCTTCAAGCAGCCATCAAACATCTGGACTGGTCTCCCATTTCCACTGTCTCTGACAACAACTCATCCTGGGAATTCTTCCAAAGTAAATTGCTCTCTCTCTCTCTCATGCACAGATTTATCCAATCTTGTCTTCAGTTGTCATACCCCTTCCTCCTGTCCATGGTACATTGAATCTTGTGGTGAGGCAGTTGCCCTGAAACAACTTACCTTTGCCTCATGGAAGGCAAATTCAATGGAAGGCAATTTCAGTTCCTTTCACAAAGCTCGTAACAAGTGTGTGTCTACCCTCAGGAGAGTCAGGAAACAATACCTCTCTACTCTCAACACTGAACTCTCAAACCTGTCTCCTGCATTCAAATCCTGGTGGCATCTAGCCAAGTCTGTTTCTGGTGTTTGTTCCCCTCCATCCCCTCCTTTACCTCAAATGGCTACACAGCTGACACTGCCCTTGAAAAGGCTGAAGGTTTCAACTCTGTGTTTGCTTTAAAATATTGTGTCCCCAACCCATCTCTCTCTGTACCCACCTTACCAAGCAAACCCAGCTGCTCCTGGACTCTGTGTCCTTATCTCCCGACAAGTTGGAGAAGTTTCTGTCAAATAGTCAGGTTCACTATGTTTTTTCGTTCAAAATCATGGTAGATTAGCAAACCTATACATTTTTGGAAACGTTATTACATGGAAAATCTGAAAATCAATGTTTACATTTGCCAATTCCGACCAATTCGATTCGACCAATTCGACCAATTGACCAATTCCATTCGACCAATTCGACCATTCGACCAATCGCTTCGATCGACCATTCGACCATTCGACCAATTCGATCGATTCGATTCGATTCGATTCATCGAATTCGATTCGATCGACCATTCGACCAATTCGATTTGCCAATCAATTTGACCGACCTTTGCTTGTGTGGAACGGACTGTGAAAACGATGCGGACTATATTGTCGGATACGACACACAGGACAGTGATGACGAACTCTAAATGGCATATTCTGTAATCGTGTATGTTTGATGCCATTGACTGCCTGTGTATATTTTGTCATTGACTGCCTGTGTAGATGTGAAGTTATAGTGACCGCATGTGTATATATGATTTTGCTGACTGCCTGTGTATGTTTGGTGATATGAATTATTATGACACATTTTGATGTTATTAACTGCCTGTACAAAATGATAACATGTATTTGATTATGCAACTTATCGCGAATATAAAGACAGTATTTTGCAATTCAAAACCTTTGATTCGTGTCTTACCATTCCCCATAGCACTAATTTGATACTTTCATTGGATTCCTTGTCCCTGAAAATATAGGTTTAGTATATTTTAAAAAGTTTTTAGGGTAATTAGAGGCAGAAATAGAACAAAATATGTATTTTACAGTGGCAATTTTGAAAATCCAAAATGGCCGCCATGCAGGTATCTCTCCAAATGTAAACATTGATTTTTAGTTTCCTTATGCTATAACCTTTCCAAAAATGTATAGGTTTGCTAATCTACCATGATTTTGAACGAAATATAATTTATTGACATAGTGAACCTGACTAAAACCTTGACTCTGATTCTGAAAACCAGACCAGATGGCATCAGCCCACGGGTCCTAAAATCCTGCTCTGCCGCTCTATCTCACCCTCTATCTGTTATTTTCACCCTCTCATTTGCTCAAGGTCATCTGTCATCTGCTTGGAAATCAGCAAACATTAGCGCTTTCCACAAAACGGTGCAAAAACAGATCCTTGCAACTACAAACCAATCAGCCTGCTCCCAATAATCAGCAAGGTCATGGAATTAATCATCGCTTCTGACATTAAATCCTTCCTTTTCTCCAATGGCTTGATCTCGGATCATCAATTTGGATTCAGACCAGGTCACTCTACTCTGGACATGCTGATTCTGCTGTCTCAACAATGGATGGAGGTCCTCAATGCCAGATAAAATATCAGAGCTGTCTCCCTTAACATATCTCGTGCCTTCGATACTTTCTGGCACCCCGCCCTGCTCACCAAACTCTCCGCTCTTAATGGAATACTCTCCTCTCCTCTTTCTGTCCAGGCTGGAGTTCCTCAAGGCAGTGTTCTGGGCTCTGTGTTTTTTTTGTTATTCATTAATGATCTCTCCGATTCTCTGGAAAATTCTCGATATCTTTGCTGATGACTCCACTCTCTGCCGCTCCATCTCTCATCCCTCAGATCGACAGGCAGCAGCCTCTTCACTCTCTGTAGACCTGAATAAAATCACAAACTGGTCAAACAAGTGGAACATGTCTTTCAATCCTGACAAATCTCACACTCTCACTTTGTCTCTCCGAAAAGACCGTCTGGACAAAAAATCCCAACTACTTTCTGAACAATCCTCTTGAAGAAGTTCTGTCACTCAAGCTTTTGCGTCTGACTATCTGCCATGATCTTTCCTGGGAAAACTACATTTCCAATCTGGCCTCTAAAGTCAGTTGCCGAATGGGCATCCTCAGTTGTGCAAAGTCCTTTCTTGGCACAACTGAGCTCCTCACCACATACAAAGCTTTCATCCGCATATTGATGGAATACTGCTCTCCCCTCTGGGCTGGTGCTCCTGCTTCACACCTAGCTCGGCTTCATGCTGTAGGGACCAAAGCATTCAGAATCATCGGTATCTCCCGCAGGCAGGTTGGTGGTCTTCTGTCTTCTACCGACTCCTCTCCAGCCTTCTACTCCCTGCTCTGTCCCCCTAATATTCCTGCAGGACACACAATGTCTGTCAACAAACCCATTGTGGTGAAACTGCCAAAATCAAGACTCTCTGCTCACCTTCACCCTTTCATTCCTCTTTTTTCCTAACTCTGAAACAAACTCCCACACTCTCTTCAATCCCACTCCTCCCTCCAGGTCTTTAAAACAGCTGTTCACCACCATCGCATATTTTCCTCCATCCCAAACCATTTTCTACCCTCATTAATATACCCCAAATCCATCTCCTTCAAATTCCCTGTTTTATTTCCTGAAAGTCCCTGCAGTGTCTATCTTGTTTATCCCATGTACCGAGCACCAGCCCTCTTTATTCCACAGATCTCCTGATAACCCTGTTCCCTACTGTTGTGCTTCCCTCTCTCTCCCCCTCTTGTCTCCTACTCCCTTTGTTATATGTTCTGTGGGTTAGCTCTTGTACGAATCTCAACAATGTAAACAACAAAAGGACTTAGATAGATGGAGTTGAGTGCACAGACACGAAGCAAACTTCTCAACCAAAGGTAGAAAAACATTTTGTAATATGGTGTTGGAGGATGTCATGTTGCAGTCTATGATGACTGCTCCAGAGAGTCAATTTTGTTAAGCACCATTCCCATTCCCACAACTTGATCACTTGAGCGCCATCGTCGTCATTTTAGGTTGTATTCGTAGGGGGGTGAATTATAAATCAAAAGAGGTCGTGCTAACACTATATATAAATTTAGAGGACTCATCTATATCTATATATATAAAGTAGAGTTGGCCTCTGTGTCTGTATCCTGATCTACGATCTCTAAGATCTCGAGAACCCGTGGACGGATTTGCGAGCGGAAAGTACTGTTCGACTCGGGATGGTCCCAGGAATGTCAGGGAGACATAAACATTTAAAAAATTTCGGGTTTTAAAATTAGCGTATTATTAGCACTAGCAGAAGAGAGAGGGATTCGAAGGGAGGGAGCGCAGCGCTTCTAGCGCTTCTGACTACAGCACACCTTAAAATTAAAAAAACTTCGGGTTTTAAAATTAGTGTGTTACGCGTAATTAGCGCTAGCAGAAGAGGGAGGGAATCTAAGGGAGGGAGCGCAGTGCTCCCTCCAGCGCTTCTGTTAGCGTAATTAGCGTATTTCGGAACGTTAATTTTTCAACTTCATTATTCGGAATCAGTACGTCCCAGAGAACCTTCGTAACGTTACTTTTTCAACTTCATCCGATTGACATGGGACCAACGGCATGTGACAAAGAGTGAAACATACAGGCTACATTTATTTGACGACAATGAGTTCCGACTTCCGACCTCGGTGGGATGACAGGCTGAGTCAACCCCCCTGGTGTGAAGGGGGAGGAGGAGGGGAGGGGGAAGAGAAGGGGAGGGGAACGAGGGGGAAGGGGATGGGAGGGGGGAGGGGGAGGGGGAAGGGGGAGGGGGAGGGGGAAGGGGGAGGGGAGGGGGGGGAGGGAAAGGGGGGGGAGGGGGAGGGGAGGGGCCCTTCTTCCCCTGGGCACCCCCGCACCCTTCCCTCCCCCCTTCCCCTCCCCTCCTCTTCCCCCTCCCCTCCTCCTCCCCCGCTTCCCCCTCCCCCCTCCCCCCCCGTTCCCCTCCCCTCCTCTTCCCCCTCCCCTCCTCCTCCCACTCCCGTGCAAAGCCGGGTACCTCTGCTAGTCTGGAATATTGTTGTGTATCATTTTGATTACCAAATCAGAAGAGAGACATGGCTGCGATAGACAGGGATCAGTGTCAAGTGATTAGATTGATTCCAGGCCTCACTAGACTAAGCTATTATGAGCGGCTGAAAGAGACAGGTCTTTATACATCATTGAGAGAGGAGGTGATTATGAGGGCATTTGATTGAGAAGTTTAAGATGATGAAGGGTATGGACAAAATAAGTGTGGAAGAATTTTTTCAGCAGAATAGACAGTGATAGGATGCAGATTGCAGGGCCATAACCTGAGAGTGAAGAAGAGGAGAGGTAAGGCGGTAATAGGGCAAGTAGTTAATGCATGGAATGGGCTCCCGAGAAAGGTGGATATGCTTAAATTGGAATTATACAAGTACCTAGATGCATTTGAGATTGAAGGGGACAGAGATATTGACGGGACTTGAAGGTAGCTTGCGTGTGGATGAGTGATAATATCTGGTGTTGGTGTAGCGCAAGCATGATGGACAAAATGGCCTCTTCCTGCACCATGCTCCTTGTTATTCCTTCATAGCTTCATTCTGCTCACTTTGAAATGACTACTTCCATTGTGAATCATGTGGCACCATTTGTTTCTATCCAGACTCGCATTTTCCCCCAGTTTTCAGTCGATGCGTTGCAAGCTTTTATCTTTCACTACAGGCTATCTTCGATTCCTTTTTACTGGCTTCCCAAGCTACATCAGCTTGACAACTATTGGGAATAGAGAACGTGTTTGGGCAGACTGCTAGATCTGGATGCATTATTAGAACTTATCCGCCCATTTCACCTCGTACTTAATGACCATTGCTTCCAATTCCTGTCGAGCTGGCTTTTCCGGCATTTCTGTATTGGATACTCCGTCATGCCGTTTGACACGTCGGATGATTCTTAAACAGCGTATGTCAAGCTGTACAATGTGCTGATAAAAGCACAAGTCGGTATCCATGATTTGCAGCCAGAGAGGAGTTGTGCACTAGACCTTGGTATACTTATAAGTTTTGTATGTACTCACAAGTAGTATGTATCCCAGCAGGTAAAGCTCAGGTCGGACATTTCGACCGAGTGGTTTTGACCAAGTCATTTTAGTAAGCTTCTCCAGGTATTCCATTAGGATCTGACACTTTCGGCCATTACTAGTTTTCTTAATGTCCTTTCCAACCTATAAGCCTCGTTTCAGATGTTCTTAGATTGGTGGTTGATGACATGTGGGCAGTGATCTGTGCATCATGTCCGTAAAGCTGTTTTACAAACCGCTCGTTTGAAAATCTTTCTGTGATTCTTGACACCAGGCTCCCATGATTCCACGATTCTTTTTAATATATGGTACCATATCCTGTTCAAGGTCTCTACTTTTGCAATGGTGCTTCAGACATGTCATCTTTGTCATTTTGCAATTCTTACCCCTAGGGGATGAAGATTCTAACTTTAGCTTGGACACCATGACATAATGATCAGTCCAACACTGATCAAATGATTAGTGATCATAACGTTTTGCAAGTGTCACTGGCACATTATTACATGATCAATTAAATAAAAATCTATTAAAATGATTGGTATAACCAAATGGGACAGGAATAAAAACTAATGGATCAGACAGAAAGCAAAATTCCTTGGAATCCTGGTCAAAATCAAAAAGACTGAAATGGAACACGCCTAGACACACGGCAAGAATAACGGAAAACTATCAACTTAGACAAGGCCACAGAAGAAGCAAACGTAGATCAAAGATGAGATGGAGATATGAAATTGAGAAATTTACTGCAGTACAATTTCTTCAAATTGAATTAAATAAAGAACAAGACAAGTATAGATACATTTAAAGTACACCGAACCCATGCCAAATAAATAAATATCCTCCAGCACGATATTGCTGGGGTGCCATCGGCGCCCGGCAATGCCACCGTGCAGCACATAGAGACAGTATTGGGAGGGAGAGATGTACAATAATTGATTGATTAATTGCGTAATTAAAATCAATAAATAATAATCGTAAAATAATTTCTGAATCAATTGGCTAATAGCATACCTCAACCACCAGTGTTTCATCTGAAGCTGTAACTTTTTGAAACTTAATTAAATAAGTCATTAATCGAAAAAATTAAATAAACAATTGTTTAGTTGACTAATCAATGAATAATTAATCGATTAATTGATTAATCAATAAAT
The DNA here is from genome assembly GCF_964187855.1 of Myxine glutinosa. Classification (NCBI taxonomy): domain Eukaryota; kingdom Metazoa; phylum Chordata; class Myxini; order Myxiniformes; family Myxinidae; genus Myxine; species Myxine glutinosa. The sequence continues at coordinate 139,061,469 of NC_136267.1, read as the reverse complement.
CAAAAATATCCTTTACAGCCAAATCACTTGGTCATTGTCATGTCCAAATATCAGCTTCCTAGCTCAAAAGGTGCCAGGGATATTTTGCCCAGATGAGAAAGGAAATAAATAAGTACTTAATTAATCAGTAATAATTAAGTAATTCATCACGCAATTCAATCAAAAAATACAATTTTAACCAAAGGACTTGCTCACTATTGTCCTGAAATTTCAGCTTCCTAGCTCAAAGGATGGCTGAGATATCACCCGGGCAAACAAACAAGAAAAACAAACAAACAAAGAAGAAAAGAAAATAAACAACTGGAGTGAAAACTCCCTTTCAGCGCACGCCATCGCCGGGCCCCGACGTCATGCAGCGTCTGGAGATGGCATGGGAAAGGAGCGGTGTACAACAGAATGGGCCTTGTTGAGGGAGGCCTTCATCCTGCAATTGGACTGAAGTAGATTGGTCAAGTCAATTCAAGTCAAGTGAAGTGAAGTCATTTAAACGTCACTAATTCAACGTGGGTGCATCCCTGATGTATTATGTTCATTCGTTAGGTGGAAGGAGTAGTTTGTGATTGTGAGCTGATGTTCTGTGGATTTAACAAAATAATGTTTGCCCATTCCATATTTATCAATGAGAGGATTCAATCCTTCATAGTTTCTTTATACTTGTCTATCATTTAAATGTTTAAACGTATCACCTAAACACCCAATAAAAAGGTAGCGGTGGGTATTGCTGTCCTAAGTAAGACTACACAGTCACTTAGGAGGCTGGCAAAAGATGTTGATGCCATATCTAACGTCAAGCACTCAAAATCCCGGATTTCCTGCATGCACAGTTTGAGCTACACCTTCACGTGTGGAAACATGCTCACAAAAAATATGAAAATGAGACGTATGCCTAATTTCAAACCATCGTCAATAAGTCAATAAGTAGCTGTTCACATGGTACAGGGCAATACAATAGATAAGTGGGGAAAGCGAGACCCCGCAGCATGAAGCTTACACGTTAAAACATGGTACAAGGCCGTGTTGAAAAATAATGCTTCCTTTTATTTTTCTCCAAAACAGGTAAAGACAAGTACAGATACATTCAAAGTACACCGCCCCCATGCCAAATAAATAAATATCCTCCAGCGCGGCATTGCCGGTGTGCCTTCGGCACCCGGCAATACCGCCATGCAGCTCATGCTCATAGAGACTGTATTGGGAGGGAGAGGTGTGCAATAATTGATTGATTAATTGTATAATTAAAATCAATAAATAATGATCGTAAAATATTTTTAAAATCAATTGGCTAATAGCATGCCTTAACCACCAGTGCTTCATCCAAAGCTGTAACTTTTTGAAAATTAATTGTCATTAATCGGAAAAAATTAAATAATTGATTAATCAATAAGTAATTAATCGATTAATTGATTAATAAATAAATCAAAAAATCCTTTATAGCCACATTAGTTGCTCACTGTCGTGTCCAAATATTAGCTTCCTAGCTCAAAAGGTACCTGAGATATTGCCCAGATGATAAAGAAAAGAAATAAATCATTAATAATGAAAAGAAAGAAATAATAATCATAAAATAATTAAATAATTAATCAATTGGCTAATATAATACCTATACCACCACCGTTTCATCCGAATCTGTAACTTTGAACTAATTAATTAATTAAGTCATTAATCAAATAATTAGATAAATTCATCGATTAATTGATTAATCAATAAATCAAAAAATAAATCAAAAATACCCTTTACAGCCAAATCACTTGGTCATTGTCGTGTCCAAATATCAGCTTCCTAGCTCAAAAGGTGCCTGAGATATTGCCCAGATGAGAAAGAAAATAAATAGATAATAATCATAAAATAATAAAATAATGAATCAATTGGCTAATAGCATACCTAAACAACCAGTGCTTCATCCAAAGCTGTAACTTTTAGAAAATTAATTAAATAAGTCATTAATCCAAAAAATTAAATAATGAATTTATTAATCAATAAATAAGTAATCGAGTAATTGATTAATCAATAAATCAAAAATATCCTTTATAGCCACATCACTTGGTCACTATCATGTCCAAATATCAGCTTCTTAGCTCAAAAGGTGCCTGAGATAATGCCCAGAGGAGAAAGGAAATAAATATGTAGTTAATTAATCGATAATAATTAAATAACTAATCAATTAATTAATTAATTAATCAAAAAAAATACCCCTTTTTGCCAAAGCACTTGCTCACTATTGTGCCGAAATATCAGCTTCCTAGCTCAAAGGATGGCTGAGATATAGCCTGGACAAACAAACAAGAAAACAAACAAACAAGAAAACAAACAAACAAGAAATCAAACAACCAGACAACCAGAGTGAAAACTGAGTACTCGCTTTCATCGTGCGTCATTGTTGGGCCCCCTTCGGTGCCCGGCAATGACGTTATGCAGCGCCTGGAAATGGCATAGGAAAGGAGCGGTGTACAATATTCCAAATCACAATCTGCACAATAGGTCTTCCCACAACTGGGTGCGAAGTTTCATGATTCTGACACTCGATGTCTCAGTGCAATGTTGGTCATGATGGCAGAGGACAGCACGATGTTGTCAGTGCGGTTAAAGCAGCGTTATAAAGCGCGATGCTGCGCGCGCTAATGCTTACGCAAGGAGCAAGCGGACAACGCGGTTCATAAAAGAGTCTTTATTCAAAGTACTCAAACTGCAGCACTAAGCTGCTCAGGGCTGCGCGCCCCGTGTTTATCGTGAGGCCACGCCTCTCTCCCTGGCGTGGCCCATCCCCACTTGGTGTGCGGGGTGATGTCACCACGTCAGTGCTTTCGTGTCCGCCACACGCACCCCCCCAGAATCCCCGCGCACCTGAAGGGTCAGTTTGCGGGGCAAACGGATGACCCGGCCGAAGCGCCCCCTGGCGACTGGCGGCGTCTGGGATGCAGGGATGCCATCTGGGATGCCTCCGGCTGCAGGACCGGGGGGCGGCGTGGCGGCGGGGCTGGGCGGTGCCGGGGGTCCGCCCGCAGGGGGGCGGCCCCGACGCGGGGTCGGGCCACTGGCGGTGGATGGTCCACGTCGAGGTGGGCCGGCTTGAGGCGGTCTACAGAAACGCGGTCAGGAGTACCGCCGATGTCCAGGGTGAAGTGCTTCACCCTGGTCTCCAGCACGCGGAAAGGCCCGTCGTACGGGGGCAGCAGTGGTGTCCGGTGGGCATCGTGGCGGACAAAGACGTACTCTGCCGTGCGAAGCTCCGGGGCGACGTGTGTCGGTGGGTGCCCGTGGCATGCCGTTGGCACCGGGGAGAACCTCTTGGCGGTCTCTTGCAGAGCGGAGCGCTGCTGTGCCGCGGACCATGGTGCCGTGGAGTCGGGGAGGAACTCGCCCGGCACCCGCAGCGGTTGCCCCGAAGACCAACTCCGCCGCGGATGCGCGCAGGTCCTCCTTGGGCGCCGTCCAGAGGCCCAGCAGGACCCAGGGGAGCCTGTCGACCCAGCCGCCGTCGCGGAGGGTGGCCCGGAGCGCGGCCTTCAATGAGCGGTGAAATCGCTCACACAGGCCGTTAGCCTGGGGGTGGTAGGCCGTGGTTCGGTGCAGCCGGACCCCGAGCCCCTGCGCGACCGCCCCCCAGAGCTCCGAGGTGAACTGGGGGCCGCGGTCGGACGAGATGTCTGAGGGGGCGCCGAACCGGGCGACCCAGGTGGCGATGAAAGCCTGCGCGACATCCGCCGCCGTCGTCGACGCCAAGGGCACGGCCTCCGGCCACCGGGTGGTGCGGTCCACCATGGTGAGGACGTGGGTGAAACCCCGTGAGGGGGGCAGAGGTCCCACCAGGTCCACGTGGACGTGGTCAAACCGGCGTTCCGGCACCGTGAACGGGGCCAACGGGGCCTGGGTGTGCCAGTGCACCTTGGCGCGCTGGCACGCGAGGCACGTCCTGGCCCAGCCGCGGACGGCCTTCCGGAGGCCATGCCAGACGAACTTGTCGGCGATCAACCTTTGGGAGGCCCTCGCGCCCGGGTGGGACAGGCCGTGGATGGCGTCAAACACCTGGCGCTGCCAGCCCGCAGGCACGATGGGGCGAGGACGCCCGAGGGAGACGTCGCACAAGAGGGCCGCGCCCGTGCCGTCGAACGGCACCTCGGTGATGCGGAGGCCCGTGACGGCGGTCCGCAAGGCCTGGACGTCGGGGTCAGCGGCCTGGTCCGCTGCCATCCGGGCATAGTCGATGCCGAGGTGGACTGCGTGGGCGACGGCCCGGGAAAGGCAATCCGCCACCGGGTTGTCCTTCCCGGATGTGCGTCGTGCCGGATGTCCGTCGTGTACTCGGACACGGCCGAGAGGTGACGCTGCTGCCGGGCCGACCACGGCTCGGTGACCTTGCCCATCGCGAAGATCAGCGGCTTGTGGTCGACGAAGGCCGTGAACGCACGGCCCTCGAGCAGATGGCGGAAGTGCCTGACCGCCAAGTGAAGCCCGAGCAACTCGCGGTCGAAGGTACTGTAACGGCGTCCGGGCGGGCGAAGCTGCTGGCTAAAGAACGCCAGCGGTTGCCAAGCTCCACGCACCCATTGCTCGTGCACCGCGCCCACCGCATAGTCCGAGGCGTCGGTGGTGAGGGCAATCGGTGCATCGGGCGCCGGGTGCGCGAGCATGGTGGCGTTAGCCAAGGCGAGCTTCGCGCCCGTGAACGCCGTGTCCATCTGCTCGGTCCAGGTAACGTCGCCTTTGCCCGGCTTACCTCGGAGAGCTTCATGCAGGGGGCGCAGGAGCTGGGCGATACGGGGCAGGAACCGATGGTAAAAGTTCACCATGCCCAGGAACTCCTGCAGCCCTCTGATCGTGCGGGGGCGCGGAAACCCCTTCACCGCCTCCACCTTGGCCGGCAGGGGGACGGCTCCGTGCTTGGTGACACGGTGCCCCAGAAAATCGATTACGGCGGCGCCGAACCGGCACTTTGCGGGGTTCACAATCAGGCCATGCTGGCCCAGGCGTTCGAAGAGCGTGCGGAGGTGGCGTAGGTGCTCTTCGCGGGACGCGCTGGTGACGAGGATATCGTCCAGGTAGACGTAGACAAAATCCAAGTCGCGCAGGATGCTGTCCATCAGTCGCTGGAACGCCTGAGCCGCATTCTTCAGACCGAAGGGCATCCGCAGGAACTCGAAGAGTCCGAATGGCGTGATGACCGCCGTCTTCGGGACGTCCTCCGGCCTGACGGGGACCTGATGGTAGCCGCGTATGAGGTCCACCTTCGAGAAGAAGGACATGCCCGCCAAACGGGCGGAAAAGTCCTGAATGTGGGGGACGGGGTAGCGGTCGGGAGTGGTGGCGTCAATGAGACGGCGATAGTCCCCGCACGGTCGCCATCCCCCGCCGGGCTTCGGCACGATGTGCAGCGGCGACGCCTAAGCGCTCTCTCAGCGCCGAACGATGCCGAGTCGCTCCAGGGTAGCGAACCCCGCTTTTGCCACCGCCAGCTTCGTCGGCTCGATGCGACGTGCCCGGGCGTAGACCGGTGGCCCGACGGTGGGGATGTGATGGGCCACCCCGTGCTTGACGGCCCCCGCCGAGAAGGTGGGCCGCGTGAGGGCCGGGAAGCCGGTGAGGAGGCGGGTGAATGCGTCCGCTGCCGGAAGCGTACAGATCAACGTGGCCGGAACCGAACCGTTCGGCAAGCCGCTTGGCCAGCCGCTCGTTGAGCTGCTCGACGAGCTGGGCAGCGCACAAGCGAACAAGCTGAACGTCTCGGCCTGGACAAGACGTCTGCGCTTTACGTCGACCAGGAGCCCATTAGCGCACAGGAAGTCCGCGCCAAGCAGTGCCATGGGCACGTCGGTGGTGACGAACGTCCATCGGAAAACCTGCCCTCCGAACCGCAGAGAGAGGCAGCGTTGTCCGTACGTACGGATGGGCGTCCCGTTCGCGGCAAGCAGCACGGGGCCCCCGCCCGCGGCGTGCTTGTCTGACGTGCCGGCGGGAACGACACTCACCTGCGCTCCCGTGTCGCACAGGTAACGGCGCCCGGATAAGGTGTCCGTTATGAACAGCAGGCTGCTCGAACGGTCGGCGCTCATCGCCACTATTGAGCGCCGGCCTGGGCGTTTCCCGACCTGTTGAAGGAGCATGGCGGATGACATTGCCGAGCCTCGTGGCCAAACTTGGCGTGGAACCAGCACCAGGTGGTGGAGCTGGAGGAGTGTGGCTGGCTCCGCCAGGCCGGTGGAGTTGGCGGTTTTCGCCGCGGCGGTGGGCGGGGCGTGGCGGCGGTCACGAGGGGCGTATCAGCATGCTGCGTATGCTGTGTAAGCTGATGCTGTGGATCAGCATCATCCGCAGCATCAGCAGCATCAGCCTCGAGGTCCGTGACGGCCGCACCGACTCTCGCCCGCGTATCCGAAGCCGCGAAGTACCTGTCCGCCTCGGCTGCCAATGCTCGGGGTTCCGTTAGCCCGGTCCCGGCCAACGCGAGGCGAACCTGCGCTGGAAGTTGGCGACGGAAAAGCGCCCGGAATAGAGAACCGGGGGCTTCGTCGCCCAACAGTGACAGCATATGGTCCATTCGGACCGACGGGTGCGTGTCGCCGAGCTCGGGGAGATCCAGGAGGCGGTCGGCCCGTGCATCGTCCATGAGGCCGAACGTGGCTAGGAGTAGCCGCTTGAGTGCCTCGTACTTGTGGCCGTCCGGTGGGTGGCGAAGGACGGACACAACTCGAGCGGCCGTGCCGGGCCCGAGGGAGGTGACGATGTGGCAGTAGCGCATGTCGTCGTTGGTGAGGCGCCGAAGCTGAAATTGGGCTTCGGCTTGAACGAACCAGACTTCGGCCTGGGCCTCCCAAAATTCGGGAAGTTTAATCGCCATTGCCTTGTCGTTTGCCATTGCAATGGCATCGTGTTCGGAAGGATCGCTACGGCAGATCCAACGTCGAGGTCACCATATAAAGCGCGATGCTGCGCGCGCTAATGCTTACGCAAGGAGCAAGCGGACAACGCGGTTCATAAAAGAGTCTTTATTCAAAGTACTCAAACTGCAGCACTAAGCTGCTCAGGGCTGCGCGCCCCGTGTATATCGTGAGGCCACGCCTCTCTCCCTGGCGTGGCCCATCCCCACTTGGTGTGCGGGGTGATGTCACCACGTCAGTGCTTTCGTGTCCGCCACAGCGTGATGTTATTGAGTTTCTAACAGCAGTGACCGCGCCTCCTACCTCCTATCGATATTAATCGGCAATTGAAAGTTGTGCATGGAGATCATTTCATTTATGCGAGTACTGTCTGCCGATAGTCTAAGCGCACAAAAGACAGCTGGACAAACGGACCTTAAAGACAAACAGTATTGCAGTAGACCAGTAAACGGCATTGCAGTAGACCAGTAAACAGCATTGCAGTAGACCAGTAGACAGCCATGCAGTACACCAGTAAACAGCACTGCAGTAGACAAGTAAACATCATTGCAGTAGACCAGTAAACAGCATTGCAGTAGACCTGTAAACAGCATTGCAGTAGACAAGTAAACAGCATTGCAGTGAACCAGTAAACAGCATTGCAGTAGACAAGTAAACAGCATTGCAGTAGACCAGTAAACAGCATTGCAGTAGACCAGTAAACAGCATTGCAGTAGAGCAGTAAACAGCCATGCAGTACACCAGTAAACAGCACTGCAGTAGACAAGTAAACAGCATTGCAGTAGACCAGTAAACAGCATTGCAGTAGACCAGTAAACAGCATTGCAGTAGGCCAGTAAACAGCATTGCAGTAAACCAGTAAACAGCATTGCAGTAGATAAGTAAACAGCATTGCAGTAGACCAGTAAACAGCATTGCAGTAGACCAGTAAACAGCATTGCAGTAAACCAGTAAACAGCATTAGAGTAAACCAGTAAACAGCATTGCAGTAAACCAGTAAACAGCATTGCAGTAAACCAGTAAACAGCATTGCAGTAGACCAGTAAACAGCATTGCAGTAGAGCAGTAAACAGCATTGCAGTACACCAGTAAACAGCATTGCAGTAGACCAGTAAACAGCATTGCAGTAGACCAGTAAACAGCATTGCAGTAGACCAGTAAACAGCATTGCAGTAGACCAGTAAACAGCATTGCAGTAAACCAGTAAACAGCATTGCAGTAGACAAGTAAACAACATTAAAGTAGACCAGTAAACAGCATTGCAGTAGATCAGTAAACAGCATTGCAGTAGACCAGTAAACAGCATTGCAGTAAACAAGTAAACAGCATTGCAGTAGAGCAGTAAACAGCATTGCAGTAAACAAGTAAACAGCATTGAAGTAGAGCAGTAAACAGCATTGCAGTAGACCAGTAAACAGCATTGCAGTACACCAGTAAGCAGAATTGCAGTACACCAGTAAACAGCACTGCAGTAGAGCAGTAAACAGCATTGCAGTAGACTAGTAAACAGCATTGCAGTAGACAAGTAAACAGCATTGCAGTAGACCAGTAAACAGCATTGCAGTAGACCAGTAAACAGCATTGCAGTAGACCAGTAAACAGCACTGCAGTAGAGCAGTAAACAGCATTGCAGTAGACTAGTAAACAGCATTGCAGTAGACAAGTAAACAGCATTGCAGTAGACCAGTAAACAGCATTGCAGTACACCAGTAAACAGCACTGCAGTAGAGCAGTAAACAGCATTGCAGTAGACCAGTAAACACCATTGCAGTAGACAAGTAAACAGCATTGCAGTAGACTAGTAAACAGCATTGCAGTAGACCAGTAAACAGCATTGCAGTAGACAAGTAAACAGCATTGCAGTAAACCAGTAAAGGCAACAGATATCACCAACAAAGCATATATCAGCAGACTCACACAATTCAACTTGGCATTTCACGTGAGTGCAGGATATTGGGACACCTCTCGGATACAGGAAATTGTGTGCATCGTAGAATCCATGAATGCTGACTGACGCAATGCAGGAGAAGCAGATGGAAGTGTGTACAGAGCTCATGTCGTTGTGCTATAAACGTGAACGCGGCCTGTTCCTGCTCAATATTGTGACAGGAGATGGGAGTTGGGTGTGCCATTATGACCCTGCGAGGAAGAGATGGTCAATGGGGTAACGCCACGAAGGATCACCAGCAACAACAAAAAATTAAAGACGACAGCATCTGCCGGGAAAGTGATGCTTACAGCTTTTTGGGACGTGGAATCTTGACATAATGCCAAAGGGTACCATCATTAACTGCAAGCGACACATTGAATCTCCAAAGAAACTGAAGGCACGTATTTGAAAGGTCGGTCCCGACATGCAGATGGTTCTCCTCCAGCATGACAATGCACGGCCTGGCCTCACATGAGCAATAGGTTGCCTCGGTTTCACCGCTTTACAGCATCCACCACACAGCCCCGACTTAGCCCCGTCAGCTTTTCATCTCTTCCCGAAACATAAAAAAATACCTTCGTGGTGAACATTTTCCTTCCAAAGATGATGCCAAGGTCACTGTGAAGCACTGGTTAAGTCAGCAGGACACAGTTATATCGTGATGGCGACGTTGGCATGTGTGGACCGCAGTGGTGATTATGTTGAGAAATACATATGCACCATGGTAGAATAAAGATTGATGCTCGTGTCTGTCTTGCATATCTTTGCACTGTGATTATAAAACCATAGCTGAGTGGAAGAATAAGTGCACATAATACTACATAGTGTGGACATTTAAACCACGCAGACGCAAGTACAAAACAAAACAGGATATCAACAGGAACTCAAGCGGAAAGGCTCTCTCCACAGAGCACCTCACGATTATCTTTGTATTACCTATAAGAAAGCACTAAAGACTGGGATAAGGCATGTTTTTATGCAGTATAGCTCAAGGGCTTGGTGCTGGCATATCAAGACTAGTGAAGAACAGGATATGCTGTACAATACTTAATGAGGCGGAGACACGGGCAAATTTATGGATGGTTAAAGCTGGCGAGAGAGAGAGGGAGAGGGAAAGGGAGAGGGAGAGGGAGAGGGAGAGAGAGGGAGGGAGGGAAAGGGAGGGAGGGGTAGGGAGAGGGAGAGACAGAGAGAGAGAGAGAGAGAGAGAGAGAGAGAGAGAGAGAGAGAGACTTTTGTGTGCTTTTATTATAAAAGTATCAAAACAAACACGGAAAACACCACAAACAAGCAAAAAAGATGTATATACATATATATATGTGGACATTGAGCATAAGTAAATTTTACAAAAACAAACTCAACAACTCATCTGTAAAAAAAATCGTCGTTCACACTGCCGAAACTTATCCGGGCCGACACTATTCCTATAAAGCAAAAGAGCACATTTTCATCTCTGCCACTCAATTTGATCTTCCTCGTTTTATAAATTGCAAGTTTAGCAATCCCACACAGAAAATTCAAGAAAGTGGAACAGAAAAAACAAACTTAAATTTATAAAATAACTGTTGGAGGAAACAAAAAAGGGGTACCAATCTCCTACATTCCACGAAAGCATGGGTCACATTTTCAGCCTCTTCACAAAAAGGACAAACATTCTGGACAGAGAATTCAAACCTATTAAGTAAGTATTGGGTGACCAGGGCCTGATGAACTAATCTCCAATTTAAGTCTCCGATTCGACCTAAAGTTGGAGACCTATACATCTCTTTCCACACTGGAGATAGGAACGAATTAGCCGGTGTGGAAGTGTAACTCAGTGTAACTTATTGATTGGCACTGGTAACTCATTGATTAAGACTGGTAACGAAGCAGATAGATGATTTCGTAAATGAATGCCAAGAATGTGCACGAACATGGTAATCTCTTGTCCACCTGGTCACAGCCCCAGGCTGGAGCACCCCCCTATCGTTTGGTAAATGGAACTCGCAGCAGGAGGGGAGCGAGCTGGTGCCAGGACTCGGTGCATGCATGACCTCGGGGCATTAGCGGAGAAGGGATTAGCGCGACAAGGCCCATAAAAACCAGAGCAAACTATGAGTCAGGAGACTTGTCACCAGAAGCTCTGACCTACGGAACGGAACGGAACCCTGTGAACAGCGCTGAGAGAGAGCACTCATCCTCAGAAGCCCTGCACGACGGAATGAACGCGTACCAGGAGTTCGGCGCTGCAGCCGAACAAGAAGGACCATGCGGATAGAGTTAACCTGGTCCATTGAGTTAAACGATATTATTTGGTAATGGAATGAAGTGAATAACCAGTTAATAATAAAGTCATGACCTTTTGTAAAACCTGTTTCCGACCATTGGCGTCTTGAGTCTCACCCCACCACTTCCACTACAATATGGAGGCACCGCTGAGATCAATTGGACACATACAAGACCTTTAAAGGTGAGTGTGTCTTGTTGTTGTCCAGTATGATTTACGAACTTGGGAATAGTTATGTGTATATACATGGAGGATTTGGTGTGTGGGACTTGTGATTGTCCATAGGTAATCCAAGGATGGAACGTTTTAAATGATTCTATTATTCGTGAGCTTGCGAGGATATGTACATTATACGCTGGGTATTAAAAGCCTTACTCTGGTCTGCAGGCAAATCGGCTCATGAAGTGCACCATGAGGCGATTTGTTTGCCGGTTCGGTAAGGTTCGGTAAGGTCCGTACACGTGTACAATCGTGTACACCCGTTTTAAATAAATAATTTTTTTTTTCAGTTTTCCCACCATATCTAAAACTCGTTCGATCAACAAATAAATTCATGACAGACAACCCCATCTCATACCGGTCCAGAATTATTATGAAAGATGGCGATTGGATGAAAATTGCATCAAATTTTGTCCAGGTCCATCACTAAGCCTTTGAGACATGCTTCACGGTTGAATGAAAGACAATAATTAAGTGCTTTTGTGGAAAAGCAATGGCAGACCACCCAATGTCACCACTTTCATGAGCTCAGAGAAATAAAAATTCCAAATTCCACTCTGATGGCTCAATGGAAATAGGCAGCAGAATGAAAATCAACAGACAATGGAACAGCTAGCGACGAGTGTTTGTGAGTAACAACCACCCTCTGGTCGAGGCTCATAGGAAAAGTGATTCTTATTGATTCGGCACGCTTACAATAGATATTAATGGCGAAGGTTGTGGTTGGTTCGATTTTGCGAAATGAACGTTCTTTGAACAAGTTAAATGGAAAAATAATGAAAAAGTATATAATTGTTTACTCTCTGAAACTGGGTATTGTATAGAACTCTGGGTATAGTTCTCAAATCACTCTGGGTTGTGCCTTGAAGAATGAATTGGAGTTGTGACAAGGTATAGACAGATGGGAGGTTGCGATGCTGGTACTGTGAATTCTATGAGACAAAGTACAGACAAATTTTGTTTCACTTCTAAAAAAAAAAAAATTTTTTTGGACAAAAGTGGGTGTAAGGATGTAAGGGTGTAATGTAATGTAAGGATGTAAGGTAAAATTGAGTTATGGAATTAATTGCTTTCAACAATGCAAAGGGTGACAAGATATGGGATTGTAATGGGATTTTAATGGGATAAATATAAAAGATATTTGTTTTGTCAAGAAAAAAAAGTGACAATTAGCTGAGGAGTCACCGAGGCCAAACTTTAACCTTTGACGGCAGAGAAATTGTGTTCTGACAGCAGAAGACTTCCAAATAATATTTATGGCTGGATTGTTTCAAGAGAAATGACATACTATTTATTTTAATATAAAATTGCTATGAGATGAAATTATATTTTCGGTGTTGGTGTGATACTAATTACCTAGAAAAAATATATATCTGAAGACTTACGGACATAATTTAGGCAAAATATGGCAGAATAGTTGTTGATAGTTTAGGCACATATCAGAATGCTTGTTGATTTAAAATTTCAAAGTCAAATTTTTACACCTTCAAGTACTGATGAAATCTCCATTTTTCACATGTAGTTTTGTTGAAAAACGGATGAAGGTGAATAATTTAGGATTATTAGAAAAAATTTTGATGGGTCTAACTGTGGAAAGTGTTATTAAATCATAGGTAGAGGTAACAAGGAAACTAGGTGTTACTAGGAAACAAAAGTATTCAGGTGTTACCAGGAAACAAAAGTAGACAGACAAGCAAAATGAGTATAAAGACGTTGACCAACCAAGATGTTGCATATCTTTGTTGATGTTCTGACGTTGTTTATTTCAATTATGGTCGGAATTATTAGAATTGCTATTAAATGAGAATTTTCATATTGGATGTTAAAGCAATGAAGAGTTTTATGGGATTATAAGGTCATATCGCGACATCATGGGAAAGCTAATGTTAATTGTGGGATGTCAGAGGTAATGGTGTAGTTTAATGTTCACACTGTTTTGGAAAATAATGCTCGATGCAACATGATCCTAAAAAGAACCCATCCCTACATCTAAGGATCAGGAAGGGAAGGAATGGAAAATTTGAAGTATTAAAGTTACGGAACTCAAAATATCTAGGTTTGGATGTAGTCATTAAAAAATTGAGTCATTCATTGGTTTGATGATAATCCTAATATTTTGATAAATATTTGATAATAATCCTAATAATTTTAATCCTAGGAATAATATTGCTAATAGTTTGTCTGAAGGCTTTGATAAGTATTTGTCTAAAGCAAACAGCGACTTCTAAGATGACAGACGTGTGAGGTATTTGGCATCGCCAGACTAGCTTATTGGTTTAGGAATGTTTAGAGGTCATTGCAATGTGATAATTACTTGTGATCATTTGTTGTTGGAACGTTTTGGGAACATTCAAATGTTGTGGTTTGCTGACGTTTCCACAACGTCGCTACAACGTTTCACTTTCGTTGTTGCAACGTTTTGCTCCAACGTTTTGGGAACATTCAAATGTTGGGTTTTGCTAACGTTTCCACAACGTCGCCACAACGTTTCACTTTCGTTGTTGCAACGTTTTGCTCCAACGTTTTGGGAACATTTAAATGTTGGGGTTTGCTGACGTTTCCACAACGTCGCTACAACGTTTCACTTTCGTTGTTGCAACGTTTTGCTCCAACGTTTTGGGAACATTTAAATGTTGGGTTTTGCTGACGTTTCCACAACGTCGCCACAATGTTTCACTTTCGTTGTTGCAACGTTTTGCTCCAATGTTTTGGGAACATTCAAATGTTGGGTTTTGCTGACGTGTCCACAACGTCGCTACAACGTTTCACTTTCGTTGTTGCAACGTTTTGCTCCAACGTTTTGGGGACACTCAAATGTTAAGTAAATCGGATAAGAATTCACGAGTTATTTAATTATTAGCGATTAATGAAGTACTTATTTAATTAATAACATTTCTTATTACATTACAGTAATTACATTACAGTAATTACAGTTCCGGTAATTACAGTAATTACAGTAATCATTACAGTAATTGCAGTAATCTTATTACAGTAATTACATTACATTAACTCAGGCACCTTTTGAGTAAGGAAGCTGATATTTGGACATGACACTGACCAAGTGATGTGGCTGTCAAGGAAAATTTTGAGTTATTGATTAATCATTTAATAAATTAACTCGTTGATTTATAAATGACTTATTTAATTAAAATTCCTCAGAGATACATCTTCGGATGAAATACTTGCAGATTGGTTATGCTATGAGCCAATTGATTAAGGAAAATATTTTGTGATGGCCATATTGGCAATTTCGTGGCCATATTCGTGGCAACTCAGTTAGTGCCACTGCACCTTTAAAATGCATCCCTGCGTTCATTTTTCGATCGATTGAGTTGAAATTTTGAACAATCGGATCTGGACTGTCGTTGTTAACGACTCTAGCACGCACCCGTCCAATCAGGATGGAGCGGCATGGTCCCCAGATTATCACTGCCCGCAGTTTTAATTAGTTTTACTTTTTCTCTTGGTCATATAATTTTGAAGACATGCATGTCATGATATAGGAAATGTTTGTTCTGTTGAACGGAATAAATGTTGTTTATTTGTGTGGGTGTGTATTTTTTGTGTATTTTGGATATATTTTCACGATTAATTCCAGTTAACATCCTGCAAAATTTGCTCGTTTGCTGGCCGAGTCGAAATTGCGTTGAGTTCCTATGGCATGCGCCATTAAAAGCGCTGTGTAATGGTTGAGCTCCCTTTATTTCGTTTTGGTCATGCGGATGAGCAGACAAAGTGACGAATGCTGCGGCTGGAGCAGTAGAAGCGATG
The DNA here is from genome assembly GCF_964187855.1 of Myxine glutinosa. Lineage (NCBI taxonomy): Eukaryota > Metazoa > Chordata > Myxini > Myxiniformes > Myxinidae > Myxine > Myxine glutinosa. The sequence continues at coordinate 139,046,411 of NC_136267.1, read as the reverse complement.
TTTTTTTAATTGAAATGATGTAATTTAATTAAACGTGGTAGGTGGGCAACACCGCAAAGCATACCTCTTTTAAGGTGTGTTCAAACCCATGAACATTTCAGCAATCAATACGATGCTGAAATTATGTAATTTAATTCAACGTGGTAGGTGGGCAACACCGCAAAGCATACCTCTTTTAAGGTGTGTTCAAACCCATGAACATTTCAGCAATCAATACGATGCTGAAATGATGTAATTTAATTCAACGTGGTAGGTGGGCAACACCGCAAAGCATACCTCTTTTAAGGTGTGTTCAAACCCATGAACATTTCAGCAATCAATACCATGCTGAAATGATGTAATTTAATTCAACGTGGTAGGTGGGCAACACCGCAAAGCATACCTCTTTTAAGGTGTGTTCAAACCCATGAACATTTCAGCAATCAATACGATGCTGAAATGATGTAATTTAATTAAACGTGGTAGGTGGGCAACACCGCAAAGCATACCTCTTTTAAGGTGTGTTCAAACCCATGAACATTTCAGCAATCAATACGATGCTGAAATGATGTAATTTAATTCAACGTGGTAGGTGGGCAACACCGCAAAGCATACCTCTTTTAAGGTGTGTTCAAACCCATGAACATTTCAGCAATCAATACGATGCTGAAATGATGTAATTTAATTCAACGTGGTAGGTGGGCAACACCGCAAAGCATACCTCTTTTAAAGTGTGTTCAAACCCATGAACATTTCAGCAATCAATACGATGCTGAAATGATGTAATTTAATGAGTAATTTAATGAGTAATTTAATGAGTAATTTAATGAGTAATTTAATGAGTAATTTAATGAATAATTTAAGGTGTAATTTAATTGTGTAATATGGTCGACCTTGGGTTTGTTTGGGTTTTGTTGTTTATTTTTGTGGGTGTGTATTTTTGTGTATTTTGGATATATTTTCACGACTAATTCCAGTTAACATCCTGCAAAATTTGCTCGTTTTCTGGCCGAGTCGAAATTGCGTTGAGTTCCTATGGCATGCGCCATTAAAAGCGCTGTGTAATGGTTGAGCTCCCTTTATTTCGTTTTGGTCACGCGGATGAGCAGACAAAATGACGAATGCTGCGGCTGGAGCAGTGGAAGCGATTTTTTAATTGTTCAATGATTATTCGATATTGTTATGACTTATTGTCAATAGGTATACTAAGTGGCCATGAGGTAGCCTGTTGCTATGTACAGTTTTATTCTATTGTTGATTATACCACATAGCTGTGGTGATAAAGGAAATGTTCGTTTTAAATAGATGATTATGATAGGACCATGACTATAAAATCATGATGATTATTATGAATGATATCAAAGGGTTCAAATGCAGAATGATTGCATGAACTTGGGAAAGAACTTTCAAGCCCTATGGGATAAATTGGGTGTTACAAGCGATGGAGTTTCAAAATTTAGCATGATTGAAGGAATTTTACAGTCTTATTTCAGGAGTTTTACGAAATTTATATTGCCAAGAGATTAGGGTACTATTAAAAGAAAAAAATGATGAGATATTTTTCCCAAAGAACTTTAATATCTGCCATCCATTTTGGCTGTCTCACGAATGAAGGATGAGTTGCCTTTAGTGGTTGCAAAGAAAATTTGTGGAGACCAGGCAAAATGGGGAAATATGTCAGATATGACCCTAGGACAGGACGGTGATTCATCAATTGACATGAGGTATGAACCAGAGGTGACGACCGATGAGATTCGATCTCAGTCAATGGATGGACCTGTCCTGACATCATTGGGGAAAGGGCTTATGCAAGGAGTCATCCAAAATGATTAATTTGATTTATTGATGAATATTGATGAATTAATTGAAATTGAATAATTGATTGAATTGTTGATTGATTGAATCTAATTGATTGAATTTAATTGAATAAATTTAACTGGATAAATTGAATTGAATAAATTAAATTGAATATATTGATCGTTTGATTGATGAAAATGCGGTCTCAAGAAAGAAGCTTTAATATCTTTGTGAGATATTATCAATGTGAAGACAACCTTGGAAAATTGAGCAAGGTGGTGAGTTTATATATAGATATATATGTGCGGTTACCATTGTGTGATTTCCCCTTCAACAGAGCGGACACCTGAGGATTCACCCATTTCATACTGACCCTCTGGCTCATCTGCAAATACTGATCTGTGAGATTGGATTGTGCAAAAGCCACAGGTGAGAGAGATTCTCTGGAAATCACCCTTTGAACAGGTGGAGAGATCCTTCCTGGAGGTACGAGTGAAGCTTTAGAGGAACAAACTACAACACATCCAACGCTACTTTGATAAAAGGCAGAATGGGAAATGGAGCCTGCAAGAATACACAAGGACAACCAGAGATTCCACAAAAAGGTACTTGTACACATCATATGTACGACGGTTATGGTGCCGAAGCTATAAGGCAGGTCGAGAATTGGTATTTGTGGACAAAGGGACATGATGAGGAGTTTCCAAGAGATGGTACATTTGAGCGAAGTCGATTGGAAAGATTGGAACAAAGATTGAAAGCCAGGAAGAGACAGAATCTAACGGTAGACTGGCTTGCATTCCATCTTTGGGATGGTGAATCCAGACAACGGGAACAGCAAGAACGGATAACGGATCTAGAACTTAAAATAAAAAGGATACAGGATACAGTGGAGGAGACAAATGCACAACTGCCCTCGAAATTAGGAATGAAAGTGACAGTTGTCCCATCTGATTTCCAGTTGTCTCCCCAAAAAGGACGGTACAGAGAATTTTTTCGTGTTTCAGGAGATAACGAGAGATTGCAGTGGCAACTCAGGGATGTAGAGATGCAGCCCAGCAATACAAGTGCACAGGTGCACAGACCAGGCAACGACAGAAACCGGTGTTTCAAGTGTGGACGGATGGGACATTGGAAAAGAGGATGTCCGTATACCAAAAGGAAGACAAGTTCATAGGGTAAACCAAGATCAAGGGTACCAGTGCTGACCGATACCTCAGACAATGATTAGGCCTTCATTGCGACAAATCCCAAATGACGATTGGCCTCAACAAATTAGATTACTGGACAAACATGAATAACTGTCGATGATTCTTGGGTCTGAAAAGTTTTCGGAGCAAGAATTATTCATTTTTTCTTTTGCTTGTAAGCAAATTGATAATTAATTGATCAAATGCCGAAATTGGATCTTTTATGTTGGGCACAAAATTTTAAATTTACAAAGTTTGGAACAATTGCTTGCAATTTTTTTGGCAAACCAAGTGACAAGAGTCACATCATGATCAGGTGGGAATTTCGGACTATTGTTCCACACGATTGATAGGTCAGTGGTCGACTGACATACAAATGGGTGGGTAGTCAAACTTGGATAAATTATTGTGGGAACTGAAAGGGTAATGTCAATGTGACGTCATAGGGGTTTTCTAAGAATAAACTTTTGGTCCATTTGTGTATTAGCGCTTATAAAATTGAAGGACAAATTTTGAGAAATTGAAATAAAGTTGACACCCATCCGGATCTGTAAATAAGGGTTCCAACGCAAACAAATACGCATAATGCACGTGTGTGTGGGTATTTTGTGTGTCAATGTTAGTGTTTTTGTGTATCAATCTTACAAGATTGTTGACACCGACAGTGTGCCTTGTCTGAAAAATAGATAGTTCCATGGGGATGGGATCGCATATCGAGAGAATTCGTAAAAAAAAAAAAAAAAAAAAAAAAATAGAAATATAATTTGATTATGAAAATTATCACTTTTGTCAAGGGAGATGGAGAATAAAGATTTGATTTGCTGAGTTATGAGCAGCTATTCATTAATAGGGAAAAAAATTGGAAGTAATCTTGGGATTCCATTGTGATCGAATTTATATGAGAATCAAAGCTATTTATGGATATGAGCTTCATAAAAATGTGGGAGTACAAAATTAGCCAAATTTTGGAGAGGTCTTACACTGACTTCCCAGAGTACTCTGCTCATGGATTTTTATATATATAAACTTGAATTTTATCAGCATATAAATTGTGCTGTATGTATGGATGTGGTTTAGGCATAGATGATATGGGAAAATAGTAAAGAAAATTTTGCTGGTTTGAACTATTGTGGGTTTTCAGTTCTGGAGTTCAAACAAAGTCACTGGTTAACAGATGAGAAAGGATAGTAAATAAATTATTCGATGTTGGGCAAATTAAGTACGATATTACTAAGACTTATGAGAGCTATTGTTCTTCCTTACAGCAGGGGAAAATTATTGGAAAAAATTAGATCCAACATAATGAATCTATAAAAGAATGTGATCGGGATAATATCCTCAATTTGTACTAATTATTTGATTGTGGGTAAAGGAATTAATTTATCGTAGTGGATTGTTAACAGCAGCCTGAAAATGTCCTGAGAGTGTGCATCCATGTAATCAGAAATCCCAGATTTGTTTTTACAAACAACATTTTGGTAGAGGTCTTGTGTGGACGAGCACTTCCTTGGTAGATAAAGAACGGTACTGCATGCTGGCAGCCACTTTTGCGGCCAGCTAGGCCAAACAAATTGAGAGGAAATTGTAGTTAAATACGTAAGTTACACATGGCTATTTGTAAAAAGGAAATTTGTTGAGATGGGAAACATTTTTCGAAGGTTTATTAAAGTGTTATAATATGACATGTGGCAAGGCAAACTATTGGATGGGAAAATTAGATCTGGCTATAGAATAAATTTATTGACCCCTTGAAGTTAATTCTTCGAATCATTGTTTCACTGGCATTTTTTGTTCAAATTGGAAATAGTTTGGTAGAGCTTTGGTTAAAACCTTTGGTTGCGGTATCTTGGAACGAAATGATAAACCATAGGAGATTGATAAGAATAGAAACAAATATGGACCCAAAATAGAAAGTTGGATTCATGCCTCTCATTGCAAGCAAGCACATGGGGCTAAGGTGGACGATCCCACAGAAAATGAGGCTGCACCTAGCAGCCCAGCAGAACATTCAGTGGCAGATAAATGATAGTCGTGATTTACAGTCATTTGAATTACATTTTAACACCCCTTGCATTGATAAACATTACATTTTCAACATGTGATATTCCTACTTGGGATAGTGACATTTATTTGCCTACATGACATACAATTACCTGCTGATATTAATACAACATGAGTGAAAAATGTATCACAACTACACTCATGATTAGGGGATTGAGTTCAACCCCGGGAGATAGGGGGATCAGGGTAAGACAAATAATCTGATTTATGTTACATATTAAGGGATTTTCTTTATTTACCTTTTAGGAAGCTTGTTAGTTTGGTATATAATGTTGAATGTCATCAACATATAATTATGTCATAGGTATGAATATATACAAGGAGTAGCAGACTTGTTTGTTGGTTTAGTAGTTATATTGGCAATTGTTTTAGTGGTGGCTTGCTTGAAAGCCTTAGTGACGGTGTGTTTGAATAAGGTAACCAACAACACGATGATAACGCATGAAGTGACAAATGAGGAAAGAAATGTGGAACCAGAAAAGGAAGACTTTTATGGCGACATAATTACTGAGATTAAAAGATTAAATCAAGTGATGTTGCAAATGAATGCAGTAGAATTAAGATAATGGCATAACGACAATGTTATGAGTTGTGTCAATTACAATATCAGTGAACTCATATCACCACGAGTGACACACTGTTAGGGAAAAAAAAAAGAGGGAAAAGAAAAAGTGGAGAGGAATTATGGTAATAATACATTATGCTTAATTTGTTGGTTTGGGAAAATTGTTGTTGGGAATTAGGTATTCCCGTTTGTGATTGTAATCATATACAATTTATTTTCTTAGAGTAGTGCTAAAATACCTGCATGAGTTAATTTTTGAACTATATTAACCTGAAAGCAATTGTGGATGCTATTCTTAGTTTAGTAGTAAAATACATACCTGATTGAATATTATTTGTGTGACGCATATAAATGAATATAACCTTTTGAATGTTGTAAGGGAAAACAACAAATTGTTGAATGTGAAACTGTCGGAAGATATACATGATTATGCTGATTTCATGGTAAGATGTACCCTATCTGATTCAGTGTGTGTGGAAAGCAGATTCAGATGTGACTGAGCATAAGGATAAGACGAGATCACATTTTGAAGGGAGTGCTAACGGAATTGGGAAGAAGTTCGAGAAAGAAAATGTGTGGCTAAAAAATGAAGTTAATCGTGGCATACACCCTCTTTCTCAAAGAATGATGAAGACATTCTCCCGTGTAACTTGGAGATGAATGCTTACCTTCACCAAGGAAATTTATGTGACCATTTGCCTGGATCACACTGCAACATATGAAAGAAAGGCGATCACTTACTCTTGTTCGAAGGCTTCGAACATTCATCACATCAGAAGTTGCAGGACAACGACATTTTACCTGCAACCTCTGTGAAATGTGGGGACATATGTTATTACTTCACCAACGTCGGGGGAACCAGCATGGAGCTGCAAAAAAAACCGGCTGTGCCCTTGTCACAACAGCTGTACACGATTCTGCTGGTTGCTCCTGGTAAGGACCATGAATGACCTGAACACCATGGTCCCAACATCATTGTGGATGCATCCGGCATCCCTGTTCCACATCTTGCTGGCCAATCAACATTACACCAACACTTGCTGCCCACTCATAATGAGGGAGGAGGCAAGTCGACTACAACTGGGCGAAGGCCTTGTTCAAGGAATCATTATGGTTCACAGCAAGAGTGGCAAGAATGCTACATGGAGAGCAGGGTCAGTCTATGACTCCGCACCGTTACCACAACAGCGAAATCCTACACGAAGTAGTGCAGGTGTTCATAAAGACAGAAGAAAATGTTTCATACCTGAATTCAAACACAAGTGATCAGCCCTTCCTTTCAAACAAAGTCAACATTTGTGTGGAGGCAAACGTTTTTGCCAGATGGTGCAGATGCTTTACAAAACTTGAAAATGAAGTGAAATTGTTGTATCTTGGTGATGGTGAAGTGTTGTTTTGAAAATATATTTGTGATGCAAATGCAATAGATTGAACAATATGGAAGGAGTCAATGACCAACGAAATGTTTTGTGATTCTTGCAGGATGACGGTGTATGCCTAAGGGAATTTGATTACCAAAGTTATGATTATTTACTTATACTTGTAATGATGTTTACTTGCAGTGATTGATTATTTACTTATACTTGTAATGATGTTTACTTGCAGTGATTGATTATTTGCTTATCTATCTATAATTCCAGTAATCTCTGTCTGTCTGTCTGTACGTCTGTACGTTTGTTTGTTTGTCTGTGACCGCTGTTTCTCGACAACTACCGGTCCGATATACTTGAAACTTGCCAGGTATATTGCTGGGGACCCGAGGATGTGCCTTTTCAAGGTTTCATATTAATCGGACAATTACTTACCGAGCTATGTCCAAAAAACGATTCAACCAATCAGAGAGCAGCGAACGATCGCGTGTGCCGAACGTGGAGGACACACTCTGCCTCGGATGGCACATTTGACAGCGTATTCATTTATTTCACGTTGGAAAACTATGTTGCCGTTAAACTATGTTTTAATAAAGTTTTAAAACTAATAAAAACGAATTTGCGATTCATTCGCTTTCCTGCGCGTTTGTGCACGCGATGGCGATTGCTTTACCAAACTCCGGAAGCCGTTTGCTTTGGACCAAACCATTGCATGTAAATAGAGGGGGGGGATTGTCACCACTCGCAAGCCGTTCGCTTTGGACCAAACCATTTCATGTAAATAGAGGGGGGGGATATAATTTTAGATATAGATATAGTACGGGCATGCCCTAGTACTTGTAATGATGTTTACTTGTAGTGATTGATTGTTTACTTATATTGATGTTTAGATTAATGGTTAATATAAACAAAAACAAAAAGATGAGGGAATTGTGGAAGTGTAACTCAGTGTAACTTATTGATTGGCACTGGTAACTCATTGATTAAGACTGGTAACGAAGCAGATAGATGATTTCGTAAATGAATGCCAAGAATGTGCACGAACATGGTAATCTCTTGTCCACCTGGTCACAGCCCCAGGCTGGAGCACCCCCCTATCGTTTGGTAAATGGAACTCGCAGCAGGAGGGGAGCGAGCTGGTGCCAGGACTCGGTGCATGCATGACCTCGGGGCATTAGCGGAGAAGGGATTAGCGCGACAAGGCCCATAAAAACCAGAGCAAACTATGAGTCAGGAGACTTGTCACCAGAAGCTCTGACCTACGGAACGGAACGGAACCCTGTGAACAGCGCTGAGAGAGAGCACTCATCCTCAGAAGCCCTGCACGACGGAATGAACGCGTACCAGGAGTTCGGCGCTGCAGCCGAACAAGAAGGACCATGCGGATAGAGTTAACCTGGTCCATTGAGTTAAACGATATTATTTGGTAATGGAATGAAGTGAATAACCAGTTAATAATAAAGTCATGACCTTTTGTAAAACCTGTTTCCGACCATTGGCGTCTTGAGTCTCACCCCACCACTTCCATTACACCGGAAAGATCTCCTCCCACCGATTTTTAAAAGGTTTTGTGAAACCCGGTATAAGCACCTCTTGGCATATCCCATAAATAACTTATTTCCCCATCACATGACACACACCACAACCATCTGAATTTGAGAAGACACACTGTTGTTTTTTTGAGGTGATTTGGAGCTTGGGGAAATAGAGACGAGAGTCCACCACTTCATCTGCCCCAGTCCACCCGATATTTAATTCCCTGAAAGTTTTAATCACAACTCTCAAAACTTTGTCCACCATTCTAGATGACCGAACCCCCACTTTTGATGTGAGAGAACCGGTGGATAACCATCCATTTAGGGAAGGCTTCATCAGGTCTCGCACTCTGTTTATTCCATTACAGGTGAAGCAATGCATAAATGACCTGGAGGTTGAAATTTCAGGGAATAAAGGATTCAGAACCAATGGCTTATACATATATTTTTTGGCATCGTAGGACACCTCTAATCGTTGTATTCCAGGGACTTGCCAGGCATTCAAAAGGCTCTGATGAAACCTGGGGAGCAGAGTCGTGTTGACATGCTGCAGGTCCATGAGGAAGAGCTCTCGGTCATACTTCAACCCATCTGCTTCCTGCAGCCAAGCATTTGTGAGAGGCCGCCACGGGACACACTCACCATACAATAAACGCTTTATCGTCAACACGCGGAAAGCCATTATCCGACTCGGGACATGTATCAAGCTTTGGCCACCTGCATTTTGGGGTCTGCACACCACGTCTGGTCCAAGCCAATGGTGGCCTCCCCATAAAAACTGAGTTAGAACCCTCTGAATGCCTGTGACCAAGTATCTAGGGGGTAGGAGGGGGGATAACTTTATGCCAAATAAATGGAACCACCAGGTTATTTATTATTGTCACCCTTGCCTTAAGCGATAGAAGGTGGTGCAACCGTTTCCATCTAGCTCGTTTCTGCTTAATTCTTTCAAAGAAACCCTCCAAATTTTTTTGTTCATATGCTTGGACTCCTAGAAATAACCCTAAATATTTAAACCCCTCTTTATTCCACTGCATTCCTCCTGGTAACACAGGCAGAGCTGAGGAAGGCGGACTGGGGCCCACCCTTAAGGCAACACTTTTGTTCCAATTTACTTTTGCCGTGGAAGTGAGCTCAAACTGGGACAGACATCGAGAGACCTCACCCACATCATTTTGGCTGGAAACAGCAACACAAATGTCATCCGCATAAGCTGAAGTGACCATTTTGTAGCTTTTTGTTAAGGAGACTCCTTCCACTGAGTTGCGGAGCAAAGCTAGTAAAGGTTCGACCGAGAGACTGTAGAGCATATCTGAAAGCGGGCAGCCCTGTTGGATGCCTCGCTGAAAGGGAAAAGGGCGACACAAGCTGCCGTTTACCTTCAACAGACAGGATGCATTTTCATACAACAACTTAACATAGGAAACAAAATTTTGTCCAAAACCAGCTCTCCTTAGTACAGCAAACAAAAACAGAATGGTCAACACTGTCAAAAGCTTTTTCTTGATCTAAAAGAACCAAACCAAAACCATGAGATGTAGTACGACCGAGACTGATCAAGTCTCTCACCAAAAAAATGTTATCGTAAATAGAACGTTCGGGAAAACAATAAGACTGATCAATATCAATCAAAAGGGGGATGACTTCGTTGAGACGTATCGCGAGCGCCTTCGACAATATTTTATAGTCCGTATTTAGGAGTGACACAGGCCGCCAATTTGTGATGTCTTGCAAGTTCCCTTTTTTAGGAAGGAGAAACAAAACTGACCTCCGGCAACTTAATGGCAATTCACCTTATTCAAGGCTATCATGAAAGATGTCAAGTAGAGTAGGACCTAGAATGTCCCAAAAGGCCTTGTAAAATTCAACTGGGAGGCCGTCAAGTCCAGGGGCTTTCCCATCTTGGATTCCTTTAAGAGCAGTAGTAAGTTCTCCGAGAGAGATGGCAGGCTCCAGTTGTTGTTATGCACGCTCTTTCACCATTTCAGCCAGTAGTGTTCTTTTCTCTGACAACTGCTGGACATTTTCGTTGGACATTCCAGATTTCTGCTCACAATAAAGTATATCGTTTTTTAAGGCAGTTATCACACCGAGTGTGTTACAGGTATTATAACGACAGTATTGCTGGCAAAAGCACTTAATTTGGGATTTTGTGCAATCCCACCATTGCCTTAAATTTAGGAAGGAAAACTTTTGCATTTCACATTCTTTCCATACGATTCTGAATGCTTCTTTGAAATGCTCACTTTGTAAAAGTTTGACATTGAAAGTCCAATATGCACTTCTACAAACGTGATGAGGTAAGCCACATACAACAACAACCATGTGATGATCAGATAAACCAGATGGCGTTATATAAGAATTCTCGCTAGGATTTACCTTATCACAGTTAACATAAATTATATCCAAACGAGCCATTGTCAAAAGATTTATTGCGGCACAAACCCACGTGTACTGCCGGATGTTAGGGTTCTGTACCCGCCACACATGGACACAAGTTGAAATTTCATCCACAAGAACTGGTTTTTTCAAGCCTTGCACTCAGTGGATGAGGCTCAGGAGTGTTTCGATCAAGTTGTGGGTTGAGGGTAGAGTTGTAGTCTCCCCCCAGACAAACCAATATAGACAGGTCAATAGTGCTTAAAAAACCCACTAACTTATGAAGAAAAGCACTTCTTGCAGAGTTAGCACTAGGGCAGTATACATTAGTCGTGGAAATCTTTTGGTTACCACTGACAAACTCCACAGATAGTAAATGGCCCTTGCAAATTTCCCTACAACTGATCCCCAACGGCTGGAGTCCAGGATGTAACACTACTGCCACACCAGCCTTGGCATCAACGAAAGCACTGGAGAAAAAGTGACAACCTTTAAAGATTTTACGCCACTCAACCTCAGAAGACTGATTTGCATGCGTCTCTTGTAACATCAGCACATCAATTTTTTCATTCTGAAAAATTTGAAAAACCTGGAGGCGACCCTGGACCTCTGCGCTCTTTGCAGACCCTTCCAAATTTACCATATCCCCTGTGGCTATAAGTATGTCCCCCACCTCATCATCCCTTTCATTTTTATCTGTCAGGGAAGGGTTAACATTATCCTCACAGTCGCAAGGACTTTCCCCTTTATCTATTTTTTCCTCACTAGCAGATCCAGCTGCTAACTCGTCTGAGTGAGTTTGGTTATCAGGACAAGGACTTACCACATCCTGAGAGGATCGACTATTTTCCGGGTCATACTCAATCTCGGCAAGTGGTGCAAGCGAATCTTCCTCACGTACACACACTTCCGGTACTATCTCCGTCACCGCCAAGGAGTTTCCGGTGTAGGCCTCACCCTGGAGGTCCTGCGAGCCTGACACGATCTGAATCTTATTTTGTTTTTCTTTGGAATCACAGGATTCATCACTTGAACGCTAATGACCTTTTTTCCTGGTGTCCGCTACGGGTACTTCCATGTTATCGTCCGCACTGTCGTGTACAGTGGACGAAATGGTAGAGGGTTCAACCACTTTCATTCCCACCTTAAGTGGAGGGGTGGGGTTAATCACCTCATGTTCTAAATCTACCACTTCCCCCCTTGTCGGGGTGGTCGGGTCTGGCGCTTCGCTCACCGCAGTCGGTGCGGTGGGTGGGTTAACCACTCGATCCGCCTCCTCCCCTTCAGTGTACGGTGAAGAGGAGTCGCTCCTCACCAATCCTCCGCTTTCCTGCGGTGTAACCGCATTGGGGCAGGCACTCCTCACATGCCCGTAAGCCCCACACTCGAAACACGTCATAGCCTCCGAGGAGGCATACATTTTTATTCAAAGCCGTTGATTTTCACACTCAACACGACTTTGAGCGTTTTTACATTTGCAGGCAGTATCATGTACACCACTCTCTTAAAGGACATGACGTGTTTGAATCGATCGCAAACATTTCGCATCGGCACCATCGAAATCCTCAATACGACCTTACTGAACTTGCTTAATTGTTCACGTAAATCCTCATTTCTAATATTAAATGACGGGATATTACTGATGGTGATATTTAGGCCTACCGTAGGGGCTTGTAAAGCGAACAAAGAGAGCAACGTTTTCGGTTAAATGAATAACCCTTGTTCAACTACACTCGCTACCATGTGCTCCTCGGACAAAAATACGACAAATGTCTTATTCATACAAGAGGCAGCGCGAATGCTGTGTGCACCAACAATGTTTCCAATGGCGGAAAGCACATCGTTAATTTCCACCTCGTTGGGAGGAACACAAACTAGCCTGTGTTTACGAGTTAGCGACTCGTAAGTATCAATGCGGAAACGTTCGCCCACCATTCTAACTTGACCAAAGACAAGTTCGTAACCAAGAACCGAGAAAACCCAGTGTTTCTCGAACACCAACAAACAGATCAGCTATAGCCTAAAGCCATTTAGCACAGCCACAAAGTGAAGAAAAGACCTCCGCAGGGCGGCCATACCAGACCGCCGGCTTAGGACCCTCTCAACACTGGACTGTGCACTCTCTCTCTCAAAGACAAAGGTACAGAAAGGATGAAAAACAAAAATGCCAAAGCACACAGGATGGAAAAGGAGAGGGAGGGGTAGGGCAGGAGAGGAGAAAAACACATAAAGGACTCACCACAACACAGAGCAGTTGCTCACAGTCACCATGACGCCACACCCAAAAATGCAACAGCTGGCAGGGGGAGAGAGAGAGAGAGAGAGAGAGAGAGAGAGAGAGAGAGAGAGAGAGAGAGAGAGAGAGAGAGAGAAGCACCAAGTGATGTGTGGATTGCCATATCAAAAGCCCATTAAGTCAGGGAATCAAATCAGACGTGAAGTGAAGGGAGACAATTCTTCACAAGCGCTGCTCCAAGCGAGCCAAAGGCCTGGTTGCTTCCACTATGAAAGTTGCAAGGCACAAAAGTATATCCCTTTTCCTAATCAGCCTTTTTGAGCCTGGTGTTGGCTTAGCAGTTAGGGTGCGGCTTGGAATTCTAGGATACTGGGTTTGAATCCCGGTCATCGCTAAATTAACGCCAGGGGGGTTGATTCAGCCTGTCATCCTTCCGAGGTCGGCAAATTGAGTACCAGCTTGCTGGTAATTCCCTGTGTGTCGCAAGAGGCGACTAACAGGGTTGGCGGCAGGAAGAGCAAACAACAACAACAACAACAACAGGCATTTTAAGGCCATTTTCCCTGCAAGAGCGGGGGTTAGCCTTGCGGTCCCCATGACAATGTTCTCCATTTTGCCCTATTTTCTGCATCTCCCCTTGTTAACCCCCTTGCCCGCATTTCTTCTTCGACCATCTTTAGCTAAGTCTTTCTCGGTCTTCCCCATCCTCTACTTCCTTCTACATTCATTTCCATCACTCTTGTCAACCAGTCACTTTCATCCTTCCTCAACACATGACCAAACCATCTCAACCTGGCGGCAGGAAGAGCATCCGGCCATAAACCATTGCTTCAAAATAAGGGGACCACGGTAACCGAAAAAGGCCAACCCCTGCTCTGTGGGGGAAAATGGCCTCTAAAGGTGGTTCTAATCAGCCTTTTGCATCTATCAGGCACCATGTGACCGAATCGGCCTTATCCAACCTCACGTTCAACTTATTTGCACTTATTTCCAAAAATTATACACAGTTCAGAGAAACAAGCAATCCCAATGAAGTTGAAAGTTTAGCAGGGAAACATTTGACCTTGGCACACACATTGTAGTGTGTACTACACACACATTGTGTGTGCACTACACACACAGTAGCCTGTAAGGCAAAGCTGTCTTTGAACATGTTGTGTTCTTTATTATGTGCTATATTATTTACGACTATGTTGTTGTTGTTGTTGGTGAATTGCCGGATGTTGAAGGATTGCTGGGAAGGGACATGATGACGTAGGAGGAAGTGGAATTGAGGGAGAGTAGGAGGAGAAACCATCTTGACGGAGTCGGAGATGTGTTGATGGATACGTGCCTGAGAATAAACAGACTTGTGCCTTGCAATCAGTCACATTGTTTAGTGTCTGTTGATCGACATAACAGAACAATGTTTGTCTGTCCATATGTATGTCTGTGTCTCTCACAAATGGAAACAATTCAGAGCTGACTGAGGATCAAGTCACATGACAGGGGTGATGTGATGTGATTACGTCTGTGATGCCATTAAGCCGTACGATGGCTGACACCTCACACCGCCATTTTGATTCATATAGTCACGTGAAAAAGTAAGTACACCCCATGTAAAGTTTTGACTTTTTCAACATATTTCAACATACAGCTATTTGATCTTCATTTCAACAATATTGATAGATAAAGGTGATATAATATAACAAATATCATGAAACATTTACATTTTGTAGTCCATTGTATAATTTAAATAAACATAAATGTAAATTTCGCATGTGGAAAAAGTAAGTACACCCCTACATTTATCACTACTTCAAATACCTAAAATTAGAATCAGGTGCACCAGCTCAGGTGCCAATGATTAGAACATCGTTAGAGAGGATCTTGGAGGAACCTGTCTTATTTAAACCTCAGACATTTAGTTTGATTTGCTCTTTGTTGTTGAAGTGTGTGACGTCACCATGCCTAGATCAAAATAGCTCTCCGAGGCCTTCAGGAAAAAGGTTATAGATGCCTGTGAGTCTGGGAAGGGATTTAAAAAGATCTCCAAACAATTTGAAATCAATCATTCGACTGTCCGGAAGATCATCTACAAGTGGAGAAGATTCCAAACAACTGCCAACTTGTTCAGGCCAGGCCGCCCCAGCAAGTTCAGCCCGAGAGCAGACCGCAAGATGCTGAAAGAAGTCTCTAACAACCCCAGAATGTCATCATGGGACCTACAGGTAGCTCTTGCCACTGTTGATGTCAAATTGCACGAGTCTACCTTTAGAAAGAGGCTGCACAAATTTGATCTACATGGGAGGTGTGCCAGGAGTAAACCTCTGCTGTCCAGAAAGAACATCAGGGCAAGACTAAAGTTTGCCAATGAACACCTAGGCAAAGACCAGCACTTCTGGCACAATGTGCTCTGGACAGATGAGTCAAAGGTAGAACTATTTGGCCACAGTACCAGAAGATATGTTTGGCGAAAACCAAAGACAGAATTTGACCACAAGAACCTGATATCAACTGTAAAGCATGGTGGTGGAAATATGGTTTGGGGCAGCTTTGCTGCATCAGGGCCTGGGCAGCTCACCATCATAGAATCCACTATGAATTCTTCATTGCACCAGAGGGTGCTTGAGGATAATGTGAGGCCATCTGTCGGAAAGTTGAAGCTCAAACGAAGGTGGACCTTGCAACATGACAATGACCCTAAACATACCAGTAAATCCACCAAGGAATGGCTGAAAAGAATGAAATGGAGGGTTCGGGAATGGCCAAGTCAAAGCCCGGATCTAAATCCCATCGAGATGTTGTGGGGGGATTTGAAACGACCTGTGCATGCAAGAAACCCCTCAAACATTGCACAGCTGAAAGAATTCTACATGGAGGAGTGGGCAAAAATTTCTCCCAGTCGATGTCAGAGACTGCTAGACAGTTATAAGAAACGCCTACTTGAGGTTGTTTCTGCCAAAGGGGGAAATACCACCTATTAGAGCCAAGGGTGTACTTATTTTTTCACGTGACTGTATGCCGTTCAGGCCGAACATATCGTTGAACCTGTCATATATCACAACCGCTATGCTCTACATTGACGTTTTTCATTCAGTGTGAAACACAAACAAACCGATTGTTAACTTGACCATCAAATATTGAAAGCATGTGCGTTACAGGTCTTCCAACGACACAGTACGTGTCGGCCACAGGCTTCATGCCTTCATACCTCACATTCAAGCCACTTCGGACAAATTATCCCAGGTATCTTAATACTGTAGTATTGTTTTAATAATAATAATAATAATAATAACATTGTGGTGAAATATGTTTTCTTGTCTCGAGCTGAGTGGAGAGACTTTCTGCGTGAAGGGATGACCTTGAGGGAGCTTATATAAACTGTGTCCATTCGGTGCGCTAGGGGTGGCATACTGTATCCCAGCACTGTGGACTACTGAGATTTAACAGGTACATAAAAGCTTGCTTGCAAGGAACTAGAAAGAGATGTATGCTTTGATTGCCTTGTTGTGGAACTGTGTTCTTGTGTTGTAGGAATGGTATGAGAAATAGTTCAATAAAGCCTCATTTGTTGCAAGAGGTCTGAGTTTGATTCCACAACAAACATTAATAATAATGACATCGTAAATATAATTGTAACACTGCAATCCCTTTGTCGAGACTGCAAAGTTACTGGATTGAAGCGGTGTATGGTTGGTTCATTGTTGACTCAAAACATACAGAATAAACCAGTGAGTGTCTCAATGCAATATCTTCACTTCCATGGTGACAGACAGCTTAGAGACTTAGAGTACTTCAAAAAGACTTTCAGTCTTGTTAATTTAGGACTGTCAAGATAACTTCGAGGTAGCACAATTGCCTTTGAGCTTTATAGTACGAGTTTAGGCTGTAAAGTTTTATCCAGACCCAACTATAAACTGTCAGTATTTCATCAATGGTAGAGCATTACATCAATGTGTACATCATGTTCAGGAAAGGATGTTAAGCCAGCAGGCTCATCTGCTGCGATTTCTGGTAGAAAATCCTAAAGAAATATTTCACTAAAGAATAGGGCCTTGTGTGCCAGCACTTTAAATTATATTTTTTTCCCCGATCTACGTAAAGCAGAGCATCAATAAAATCCCCATAAATGATGCAACCAGCAGCCATGTTCTGAATATGAAAGATGAAGAAGATGATTGTAAGTTACCATTCGATATTATACTAATTGGGTTAACAGTTATAGTTGGACCTCAGTTGTTATTACCCTCGCCAGAGGAGAGGGTATTGCATTTGAGTCCATTTGTTTGTTTGTCTGTTTGTTTTTCCGCACAGAATAAATATGATTTTCTCTGCAACCGTTGGTCCGATTGACAGAAAATTTTCACCATGGGTGCAACTCAACCTGTAGAATTTTAAAATGATAATTATGACATCATAGGTCAGGTGGAACGGGCGCCACCTTGGAAAAGTCGAAAATATTTGCACCTCTATATCTCGGAAAGCGCTGAATAGAAAAAATTGAAACATGGCTCATTGTAAAGAACTCTCCATGGGGAATAAAATATGTTAATGATGATGTCATAGGTGCCTCCATTATGACGTCATAATTCGACAAGTACAAAACTTCATCCAATCAAGATGAAATTTCTTGAGCGCCATGTCGGCATAAACTGATGGAGAAAAAAAATTTAATGATGACGTAATCGGTCACGTAGTTCGGCCGCCATCTTGGAAAAACCGAAAAACCTTGCACCTCTATTTCTCCGAAAGTGCTGAATAGAAAAAATTGAGACATGGCTCATTGTAAAGAACTCTCCATGGGGAATAAAATATGTTAATGATGATGTCATAGGTCCCTCCATTATGACGTCATAATTCGACAAGTACAAAACTTCATCCGATCAAGATGAAATGTATTGAGCATAATCTAGGAATAAATTAGTTTAGAAAAAAAACTAATGATGACGTTATCGGTCACGTGGTTCGGTCGCCATATTTGTTTTAACACAAAAGCCTTAAAAACCACAGAAAATACATCCTGGCGAGGGTTTGCAATCTCTGATTGCTCTTTTTCTTGTTAATATTGCAATGCATGATAATTATTAGCTGATTATTATTGTGAGGTTCCTTATAATCCACCATCATGTTAATCATTATACTGTACAGGGAAACACAAGGAACTATAGATACAAGTGGTCATGTGGATCATCATGCCCAATAACTCACATCTAGTGTGTCTAATGCTAATTACATCACAAGCCAAAGCAGGAAATTTGGTGCAAAATGAAGTTACTCCTTATGGAAATTCAAATGCAATTTCAGAGAGTAAGAATACCATTGTCAAATGAAAGAAGCTCCAAAGTTATTAACCCCCATCCCATCACCTACTCCTCCTCCTCCTCCCATCATGACTCCTTTTTCATTCATATGGAGCACGAGGCTGTGGAGTTGTATGATTGGATGTGGGCGTGTCTGTGCCACTGATGCAATGCCCTCTGCTGGTGAGAGCAGGAATTTGTAATTTGGCCACAGTGCTGGCGATAGGTCGCCTACTCTTCGCAAAGGACACCATGGGGTCTTTAACGTCCACCAACTAATAGTCAGGTTCACTAAACAAATATAATTTCGTTCAAAAATTTTGGAGATTAGCAAAACTATACATTTTTGGAATATTCAGAGCACGAGGAATCCAAAAATTAATGTTTACATTTGCGTAGACACCTTTGCGAAAATGACCCTCAGGACAGTGATGAAGATAGTCAGGTTCACTATGTTAACAAATATAATTTCGTTCAAAATTTTGGGATTAGCAAAACTATACATTTTTGGAATCAGAGCATGGAGAATCCGAAAATCAATGTTGGCATTTGCACAGACACCTGCATGGCCGCCATTTTGGATTTTGAAAATGGCCGCCATAAAATACATATTTTGCGCGATCTCGGCTTCTAGTCAACCTAGAGACTTAATTAAATATGCTAATCCTATGTTTTCTGGGTCAAGGAATCCAATAAAGGCCTCAAAATAGTGCTCAGGATTATAGAAAAGCAACAAACAAAGGTAATTGAAAACCATTGTCTTTATATTTGTGATATAACTGTATTACATAATACATGATATTGCAAGTCCTTTGAAGTTATAGGTATGGGTTTATAAAGCAAGAAAGCAGCCTTGTTAGTATCAGATTGAACTATAAGTCCTATACACAGGGTCTACGAGGTCTATACCGTTCAGGAATATGCTTTTACAGATCTTCATCACCGGCCTGAGTGTCATTTTCGCAAAGGTGTCTACGCAAATGTAAACATTAATTTTTGGATTCCTCATGCTCTGAATATTCCAAAAATGTATCGTTTTGCTAATCTCCAAAAAATTTGAACTAAAAAACATAGTGAACCTGACTATAACGTCGGCAGACGGGACGCCAACTTAACGTCCATCCGAGAGAAGGCACACACATTGATGAATCATCCACCTGTGAAACACCTGGATGACAATTTCTAGCTGGGTCGGGATTCAAACCCAGGCTAGACAGCTTAGAAGTGAGAGTGCGTACCTCTAGGCCGTCCCATCAGCCCCCCATCACTAACTAGTGTGGTGCATTTAGCTGGGCCTGTCCATGTTAAAAAAAATAAAGAAAACAATTAATACAGAAAAAGATAGCGGTGAGACTTGTATTGAGCCAAAGACTTCCCATTGCCAATTCCACAAGAATGTGGGAATAATTGTGGCCATTAAAGAAAGAAAGTAGGAATAAAAATAAGAAGAAGAAGAACCGAAAAAATAGGAAAGATATATCAGAAAGAAAGAAACAAGATCAGAAAGAAACAAGATCGACGTTTCAGGCATAACCCTTTGTCACAAACACACAAAAACAACAAGTGTTTTTGACAAAGGGTTATTCTGGAAACGTTGATTGTGTTTCGTTTAAAATGGTGTATTTTTCACCTTTATCTTTATTATATGACATTTCATGATATATATACACACACACACACACACACACACACACACACACACACACACATACATACACACACACACACACACACACACACACACACACACATACATACACACATACACACACACACACACACACACACACACACACACACACAATTGAAGCTCATGGAAGAGTGACGTGATGGAGGCAAGGACGTGACAGTGGGGCCATATTTAGACACTGTAAGCGAAACAATGAATGAAAAGTTAGAGCGAAGATAGGCTAAGTAAAAGGATTAGGTTAGGTCGAGTTAATTTGGGTTGTTGTTGTATAGCCATGGACAGTTCTCTCGAACAGGCCCACGACAAGAAGACAGCCGATGGATCTCCTGCAGGAGCGGCCCAGAGATCCCCCACATCCAGGATGGTGTACCCCACCTTCATGAAGTCAGGGACACAAACAGAGTTAGAGAGAGAGAAAAGAAACAGAGACAAGAGTGAAAGGGCCGGTCCATGGAGACCAATTGGCATTCTGACCATGATCGCGATGCCCTGACACATCCGGGCAGCAGGGAAGAATGAGGAAGATTTGGTCAACGACTTGCATTGGGGGAGGGAGGGGGGTCCTGGGAAGAGGCATCCCCGATAGTTGTAGTCAATTTGGGTAGAAATGATTGCTGAAATGGATCAGGTGTAACATGAGATGGTGGTGACTGCCTGTTTGAAGCCCTGGAGGGAAGAGTAATATTGTGAATAGCCTCAGGAAGGCAGTTCAATTACCATGAAACACCACCCACATGTTACCAAGTTGAGGTCTATTTTAAAAGGTTGATAATAATCATATAACGCTGGCTTTTGATGTTTGTGTCAATATCCCCATCATGAAAACAAGAGTTGACACAAGACTAACGTAAAGCATCGTTTTTATAACTATTTGAATCTGGAAGCCCCAGGAACATGGTTGCTCAGGCAACGACACCTTCGTTGATGGATGGAGAATGAAATGGACACACCCACACGCACACAACGAGGCAGTCAGACATCGAGGCAGTCAGACATCGAGGCAGTCAGACATCGAGGCAGTCAGACATCGAGGCAGTCAGACAACGAGGCAGTCAGACATCGAGGCAGTCAGACATCGAGGCAGTCAGACATCGAGGCAGACAGATAAAGAGGCAGATCTACAGGTCCTAAAGTAATCCAAAATATAATGGCTTTATTTTCCAGACAGTTGTTTGCATTACGAGCTGCGTTGTTGGAAGCAATTAACACAAAGATGTGAGAAGTCCTGCGACCTGACTTTGATGGAGAGAGGGACATTTCGTGTTTGAAGGAGATTGGGTTGAGGGCGAGGTTTTAACGTGCTACAGTCACATCAACAGCATGATATGAACCTGATGCTGTTCTAATGATTGGCTGCCTGGCATGCAACCTATATTAAATGACACAAACAAATTACTTGTGAATGCAAGGCATTTTTGATAAAAGAATTTACACTACTAGGGCATGCCCGTACTATATATATATCTAAAATTATATCCCCCCCCTCTATTTACATGAAATGGTTTGGTCCATTCGCAAAGCCAAAGCGAACGGCTTGCGAGTACGGTGACAATCCCCCCCCTCTATTTACATGAAATGGTTTGGTCCATTCGCAAAGCCAAAGCGAACGGCTTGCGAGTACGGTGACAATCCCCCCCCCCCTCTATTTACATGAAATGGTTTGGTCCATTCGCAAAGCCAAAGCGAACGGCTTGCGGAGTTTGGTAAATAAATCGCCATAGCTCGGTAACTACTTCTCCGATTAATATGAAACCTTGAAAAGGCACATCCTCAGGTCCCCAGCAATATACCTGGCAAGTTTCAAGTATATCGGACCCGTGGTTGTCGAGAAACAGCGGTCACAGACAAACACACAGACATACACACAGACATACACACAAACACACACACAGAGATTACTGGAATTATAGATAGATGATGTGATTTAACACTGAAGACACAGGTGCGCACGCACGCGCGCACACACACACACACACACACACACACACACACACACACACACACACACACACACGCACAAACACACACACACACACGTCTATAAAATTGAGAACTAAATGATCAATCCCGGCATTGCCTGCAGTACAATCAGACTAGGAAATATGGGGCAGTAGCTCGGCTAAGATCATGCCTCCGAGGCAGAGCCGATGCAAATGTTTAGCCAGAAGAGCCTTAAACAACAACAAAAAAAAAATACATATATATTAGTATCTATAATTTGGCACTCCAACCTAATGAGCGAACGTCATGAAGTCATCGCCACGCATGTCAGCATTGCCTGCCAAGCACTGGAGGGGCCATCTAGCAGTGCGTCATTGTGGATGTTCACATCCACAATGACGTTTTAACATCCACAATGACGCACTGCTAGATGGCCCCCCCGGAGCTTTGCAGGCAATGTGGAGATGCATGGCGATGACGTCATGACGTTTGCTCATTAGGTTAGAGCGCCAAAATTACAGATAATATACAGTCACGTGAAAAAGTAAGTACACCCCATGTAAAGTTTTGACTTTTTCAACACATTTCAACGTACAGCTATTTGATCTTCATTTCAACAATATTGATAGATAAAGGTGATATAATATAACAAATATCATGAAACATTTACATTTTGTAGTCCATTGTATAATTTAAATAAACATAAATGCAAATTTCGCATGTGGAAAAAGTAAGTACACCCTTGGCTCTAATAGGTGGTATTGCCCCCTTTGGCAGAAACAACCTCAAGTAGGCGTTTCTTATAACTGTCTACCAGTCTCTGACATCGACTGGGAGAAATTTTTGCCCACTCCTCCATGCAGAATTCTTTCAGCTGTGCGATGTTTGAGGGGTTTGTTGCATGCACAGCTCGTTTCAAATCCCCCCCACAACATCTCGATGGGATTTAGATCCGGGCTTTGACTTGGCCATTCCAGAACCCTCCATTTCTTTTCAGCCATTCCTTGGTGGATTTACTGGTATGTTTAGGGGGTTTTTTTTGTATACTGAATCGAGGCTCGTGAAAGGGTCATTGTCATGTTGCAAGGTCCACCTTCGGTTGAGCTTCAGCTTTCCGACTGATGGCCTCACATTATCCTCAAGCACCCTCTGGTACAATGAAGAATTCATAGTGGATTCTATGATGGTGAGCTGCCCAGGCCCTGATGCAGCAGAGCTGCCCCAAACCATAATATTTCCACCACCATGCTTTACAGTTGGTATCAGGTTCTTGTGGCCAAATGCTGTCTTTGGTTTTCGCCAAACATGTCTTCTGGTACTGTGGCCAAATAGCTCTACCTTTGACTCATCTGTCCAGAGCACATTGTTCCAGAAGTGCTGGTCTTTGCCTCGGTGTTCATTGGCAAACTTTAGTCTTGCCCTGATGTTCTTTCTGGACAGCAAAGGTTTCCTCCTGGCACACCTCCCATGTAGATCAAATTTGTGCAGCCTCTTTCTAATGGTAGACTCGTGCACTTTGACATCAACAGTGGCAAGAGCTACCTGTAGATCCCGTGATGACATTCTGAGGTTCTTAGAGACTTCTTTCAGCATCTTGCGGTCTGCTCTCGGGCTGAACTTGCTGGGGTGGCCTGGCCTAAACTAGTTGGCAGTTGTTTGGAATCTTCTCCACTTGTAGTTGATCTTCCGGACAGTCGAATGATTGATTTCAAATTGTTTGGAGATCTTTTTAAATCCCTTCCCAGACTTGTAGGCATCTATAGCCTTCTTGCTGAAGGCCTCAGAGAGATCTTTTGATCTATGCATGGTGACGCCGCACACTTCAACAACAAAGAGCAAACCAAACGAAATGTCTGAGGTTTAAATAAGACAGGTTCCTCCAAGATCCTCTCTGACGATGTTCTAATCATTTGCACCTGAGCTGGTGCACCTGATTCTAATTTTAGGTATTTGAAGTGGTGATAAATGTAGGGGTGTACTTACTTTTTCCACATGTGAAATTTGCATTTATGTTTATTTAAATCATACAATGGACGACAAAATGTAAATGTTTCATGATATTTGTTATATTATATCACTTTTATCTATCAATATTGTTGAAATGAAGATCAAATAGCTGTATGTTGAAATATGTTGAAAAAGTCAAAACTTTACATGGGGTGTACTTACTTTTTCACGTGACTGTACGTATGTGTATATATATATATATATATATATATATATATACAGACTTGGCATTTAATATGGACTTTTTTTTTTGTCTTGACTTGGTTTACTTTCTGAACTCACATATCAATCTGGTGAGTTTATTTTACCCTTCGGTGATGTCTTTGTTGAAAGAACCATGTCACTGATTGTCTTTCGCAGCAAGAGGTCAATAACAGGATTATATCACAGGTGGCGTGACAAAATGTAAGGACAGGTACATTTGACGATTGGCTTCACAATCGGGTATATAAGGGTTGTTGCGTTCTGTATTAGTGGAAAATAACTGCTGCACGTCCACAAAAGTTATTGCCGCTTCCTCTGGAGATGGTCCGTCAACTTGACAATGCTGTTTGTCATGGAGTGGTGGCTTTACGAAATTCTGGCATGAAACCGCATGCTATTGCTCGGCAGTATGGCATCATTCAAGGTCAGGTGTCAAAGATCCTGAAACGAAATGCTCAGAGGGGTATCCCTACTCCAATACCGAGGCCAGGACGTCCACACAGAACCACAAGGAGAGATGATCGCCAGCTGCACCGGTTCGTCTGCAATGGCCGTACCAAGTCAGCTAATCGGCTTCGGGCTGAGTGGCAGCAACTGACAAATGTGCCTGTATCCAGAAGGCTAGTCAACCAACGACTGGTTCAAGCAGGCTTTCGTGCCAGGCGTCCCCTGAGAAAGCCACGCCTGACCAGACAACACAGCCAGCGCTGATTGCAGTGGGCCAGAGAGCACCGTTAATGGCAGCCAGGACACTGGAATCACGTGACCTTCAGTGACGAGTCTAGATTTCTGGTCTGTCGTCAATATGGCCACGTCTGAGTGCGCAGACAAGTGCATGAAGCCCACAACGAAGATTGTATAGTGCCAAGAGTCCAAGCTGGAGGTGGTGGGGTGACCGTTTGGGCTGGCAGGGGGCAAAACTGACCTGGTTGTTCTGGATGGAAACCTGAACCAGTTCAAGTACAGGGTCATTCTGGAAGAAACATTGCTTCCATTTGCCCGTGCAGCCTTTCGAGGAAGCTTTGTCTTCCAAGATGACAATGCACGGCCTCATCGTGCTCGCATGATCCAACACTTTCTTGCTGACCGTGGTGTAGAGCATATGGAGTGGCCTGCCATGTCCCTGGATATGAATCCGATAGAGAACTTGTGGGCAGAATTAACGCGTCAAATCGACAACTTGGACCAGCAGCCGACCTCTGTGTGTGCATGGCAAGCGATTCCTGTCCAAACCTTGGCAAATCTCGTGAACAGCATGCCTCGACGTGTACGTGCTCTCCTGAATGCTCGTGGGGGTTACACGAAGTACTGAACTGTAATTTTACTGTCCGTAATCCCAGTAATAATTTAGCTTTTGTTTTTGTGAAAAAAAATTGGGCTAATGTCCAAAATAAAGAGATACTTTTGGAAAACGTACAGAAGTTTAACACAGTACTGTCCGTGAATCGAGTTCGATATCAGTTTACATCACTTTCAAGGATCAATTTATTTGCTTCGAAATGTCAAATGTGGTTTTTGTTTCTTTTAAAGGTCGCATTAACAAAATCTAGAATAATTTCAACATAATTCCAATGAACTTTTGATTCTAAGTCATCTTGAAAAGTAAATTCACCCCCACAAAAAAAATATTCCATATTAAATGCCAAGTCTGTATATATATTTATCACAACCACTGCAACCACCCCTAAAGGGAAAATTTTAAACTAGCATTTGAAGTGTCAGTCCAGGACACACATTTCTGACATTAGCCTTCATCAGCAAGACTATAAGAAACCTAAAATGCATACTTTTAACTTGGCCCCTATAATGCGTGGAACTATGTAACATGAGGAGTAATTGATCAAATGTCTCTTTTTGTCCAACCCAATACATCGTCAGTGACATCAGGCTCGGCAGCCAATGATCAGAGAGATTCAAATGGATTGACATAAAAATCCTGTTGACATCGAGCTCTCCTCTCCACAAGGACACACAGTCATGGAAAAGAACTGCTGTGCAATAAGTTCAGTGGTCAAATTTCTCAAGTTGCAATGGCAGTCTGTCTCGGGATGTATTAATAGAACAGGGAGACACAGTGCACGACTCGGATCATCGAACCGCTGCTGCTTCCAATTATAGCAAAGATGCTGTAGCATCAGTCATGGTTTTTATTGAGCCGCTGGAATAAAAAAGTTGCCTTGCAAGAGAATTCACCCGTTATGAAGAAAGAAAGACGCAAAAGGGAGCCGGGTTCGGAGGGGAGACGTGATTCAAGAGAAAACACAACCGCTCTGATTAAAGGCGCGAATTCCAGAATTATTATCACCTGGAAGTTCAATAAACACAACAAATGTTGGAGTTGGGATTTTGAAAAGAAAAAAAAACATGAAGGTTTCCGTGTTCATTCAGGGCCAGATGTCATCTTATCAGCTCTCGAGGCTGTATTTGTACCTGGTGGGGAATAATCTTGTTTAACTTTTTTTTATGAGATCCCTCATAAGGAACTTCAATACAGGAAGTACAACTATTGAGGATGCCTCTTTGTGGTGGTTGTACCCCCCAACGCAAGTCGGGGGACAAATCTTCCCCATTCTTCCCTGCTGTGCGGATTCATCGGGGAAGCGCAGTCATGGTCAGAGTGCCGATCGGTTCCCCTGGTGCGGCCCTTTCCCTCTTGTCTGTCTCTCTGTGTCTCTGTCTGTGTCTGTGTCTCTGTCTCTGTCTGTGCCTCTGTCTGTGTCTCTGTCTGTGTCTCTGTCTGTGTCTGTGTCTGTGTCTGTGTCTCTGTCTGTGTCTGTGTCTCTGTCTGTGTCTGTGTCTCTGTCTGTGTCTGTCTCTGTCTGTCTCTGTCTGTCTCTGTCTCTCTCGCCCCCTGCAGGCCGTTTTGTGTTGGGCGTGGCAAGATGGCGTACACTTGTGTTCGTGTGCTGTATCTCTGTGCTTGTGTTGGTTTTGTCCCCCCCCCCCCCCCCCCCCCACATTCCTTTTTTTCAATCGTGCCTTTGTCGTGTCCTTATTCGTTACCACCTGTCCCTCTTTCCCCTCCCGTGAGACAGAGAGAGAGTGAGAGAAGAGCTCAAAGGTGAGAGCAGACCCGTTCGGTTCAGTTTACCTGCTCCGTCGGTGCTGTTTACCTTACTCGCGTAGTGAGAACTTTATTATTTATTATTTTATTTCGATTTTATTTATTTTGTGTCCTTTCCACCTGGTCAAGGTGGAAAGGTGAGACATCGCCGTTACGGCGAATGTTCGTGCACGGCAGGAAGGGTTTGAAACCCTAACAAGGAAACATGCCTTCGTGTGTGTCCCTCCCGAAGGTGTTCCTACCGAGGACATTATCCTAGCTTCCTCACACCCCGACCGTGCTTCCCGACGCTCAAACCGTGCTTCCTGATGCTCAAACTGTGCTTCCCGAAGCCGCGGTGCTACCTGAAGCTCCGACTGTGCTTCCCGACGCCTCATCTGTGCTTCCCGATGTCCCAACTGTGCTTCCTCAGGTCCCGATTGTGCTTCCCGAAGCCCCGACCGTGCTTCCCGAATCCAGTGAGATGGCACTTGGTGATGCTAGTACTGCTAGCGAACCCATGAATGAAGAACTTGCCGTACAGACCAAAAAACGAAAAGCACCACTAACAAATAGCCCCGATGGTGCGATAAAGAAGGCTGTCTTGGGCAGAGACACTGTCTCTGCAAAAGAGGGCAAAACGTCTACAGCAAACGAAAATATCGAACGCCAAAGTGGAAAAAAGGACGTTACTGATTTCCCAGGTTCTGAAAATGAAGCCTGCATTGAACCAAACACTGCGGCCATTTTTGAGCCTGAAAGCGAAGCCCTACCGGTCCCCCCTCCAGTAACTGAGTGGACTGGTGACCAAACCAATTGCACAGTCTTACAAACAGAAATCGTAACTCCGGCTACGCAGAGATCTGCAGCCATTTGCCAAACCATACATAAAGAAAGCAAGCACCAGTCTGCTCGTGAGTGTGGACCAGAGCATCCAATTAAATCCCAGGAGATGCCTCCAGAGGAGGTCGTGAGAGCTGCAAGTAAGGCCCAAGATCCAGGTGGGACATTATCAGACTTGGCAGAGTCTGAAGACGAGGTGGAAGTGACTGAGCTGTCACAGTCATCAGCATCTCAGTCACAAATACCCCCCCCCCCCCCTCCAACCCATCATGTCGTTTCTAGCTGAAACGTACAGACAACGTAACATAGTCATTAAAGACTATTTTGACGATTTGTTTGCATTCATACATACTGCAAAATCCATAATTAAAACACCTGAACATTTTGACCTGAATAGATCACAATACCACAGGTTAAGAAAATTAATCACACGTGCAGGTGTAGAATGTTCCCAGCCGCAAGCTGATTTCATCAATACAACAACAACAACAACATGCATTTTAAAGGCCATTTTCCCTGCTAGAGCGGGGGTTAGCCTTGCGGTCCCCATGACAATCTTCTCCATTTTGCCCTATTTTCTGCATCTCTCCTTGTTAACCCCCTTGCCCGCATTTCTTCTTCCACCATCTTTAGCCAAGTCTTTCTCGGTCTTCCCCGTCTTCTACTTCCTTCTACATTCATTTCCATCACTCTTCTCAACCAGTCACTTTCATCCTTCCTCAACACATGACCAAACCATCTCAACCTGTTCCTCTTCACAGCATCAATCACAGGCTCTATTCCCATCATCTTTCGCAATTCATCATTTGTCTTCCTCTCTCTCAACGATACTCCACACATCCGTCGAACCATTCGCATTTCCACCCTTTCCAACCTTCGTTGCTGCTCTACGTTCATTACCCATGTCTCGCTCCCATAAATCATAACACTTCTCACACATGCAGCATACACCTTTCCCTTCAGCTGATTTCATCAATACAGGATGAAAACTATAAAACTTGCAACTTTAAATATTAACGGCGGTGGTGATAGCCACCTCCACCAGGCTCAAGTAAAAAACAAAAAACATATTTCGGCGGAAAAAGGTAGATGTGATCTTGCTTCAAGAAACTCACATCACACCTAATGTAGAACATGACTGGCATCAACTTTTTAAGAGCCAATGCTATTTCAGCAATTTATCAGCTTCATCTGCTGGAATCAGCTTCTTGCTGAAGCCAGGCCTGGTGTGTGAATCATGCCATTTTCAGGAGGTAATAAAAGGTCGGCTTAGCTCTCTCAAACTAGTAAGCCATAACTTCCATTACACCATATTTAACGTGTATGCGCCAAGTGATAGCGTAGAGCGTAAGTCCTTCTTCACCTCAATGATAAATCACTTAAGATCAGTTGATTTTGATCATTGTGTGTGTGTCGGAGGTGATTTTAATTGCACCTTCGACCCATCAATTGATAGAAACTCTGTCGAACCCCATCCCGAGTCCCATGTACACTTATCCCATTTTTTTTTAGCACAATGGGTTTAGTGGATGTTTGGTGGTTGCACCATCCAAACACATCCCAGTACACCTGGTGTCGATGCGCCAATAGTCGAGTATCCTTGGCAAGGCTCGACAGATGGTACATTAACGTACCCTTAAAAAATACTGCGGTTCCTTCAAATCTTTTCCCTTCCGTGTTTTCAGACCATCATTTGGTAACCCTAAACCTTTCCTTTCCTCAACCCACAAATAGAAGCACTTATTGGAAGTTTAATGTTAGATTTCTAGAAGACAGTGTGTTTAAAGAAGCCTTTCGTGTTTTCTGGGCAAGTCTAGTAGCAAAGAAATCCTCCTTTTCTTCATCCAGCATTTGGTGGGATAACATGAAATCTCAAATTCGGGTTTTTTGTCAGTGTTTCCAATCACACAGCACAAACGACAAGCACATTACAATGGCCCGGTTGGAATTAGATATTCTAAAATTGGAGAGTAAATTGGCTCATGAAAATAATGACGCCAATTACCGGTTATTGCTTGAAAAGAAACCTCTTTTAAGGAATTTAGTTCAAGAGAGAGCAGCCGGTACATTAATTAGACTTAGAATACAGAATGTAAAATTATCAGACACCCAAAAACAAGTCTTTCTTTCATTTAGAATCCTTAAGCAAGCCATCATGGCTAATCTCTTCTGTTTTGGACTCAAGAGGCAACGTTGTTGTCAATGAGGATGATGTTAGACTAAACATTATTGAATTCTATACAAAACTTTTTGAGGAGCAGACTGTTTGTAATGATACAATGATGGATTTAACCTCTCACTTTCCCTCCTTAACTGAGGCTCAACGGTTGGAGCTTGACCGACCAATCACCCTCCCTGAGCTAACCTGTGCTCTTGCTGCCATGGATTCGGGGAAAGCTCCGGGTATCGACGGTCTACCTCCCGAATTCTTTCTGACCTTTTGGGACCTTTTAGGCCCTGAGTTGCTGAATGTTTTGGACGCTTCTATACAGACTGGTATAATGCCGCTGAGTCTAAGAAGAGCCGTAGTGTGCTTGCTCCCGAAAACTGAAGATCCCCGACTTTTGGTGAACTGACGACCGATCTCCCTGCTGTGCACGGACTACAAGCTTTTTTCAAAAGTACTAGCTAATCGACTAAAAAAGGTTATTGGTGATCTGGTATTACCAGAACAGAGTTACTGTGTTCCTGGAAGATCCATCCATGATAATATTTCTTTAATCAGAGATCTCATTGATTGTAACCGTGTGCAAAAAGATTTTGGAATGATGTCGCTTGATCTTGAAAAGGCATTTGACAGTATTGACCATACGTTTATGCATCATGTGTTACAGGCATGCGGCCTCGGAGCAAACTTTCGATCCTACATTTCCTTGCTATACACAGACGTATTTAGTTTAATTAAGATTAATAATGTGCTGGCTCTCCCCATCAAGGTTCGGAGAGGGGTACGGCAAGGGTGTCCAGTCTCTGGTTTATTGTTTGCTCTTTCTTTAGAGCCCCTTCTCAATCTACTGAGAAAGAAGATTTCTGGAATAGCACTTTCTCCCATGAGTCCACCGCTAACCCTATCTGCTTATGCGGATGACGTCTGCATCTTTGTAAAAGATAAAGACGATATTGATATCCTTGTTGAGTGCCTATCAAAGTTTCACTCTGCTTCCTCTTTAAAAATCAATTGGAACAAAAGCAAGACGTTATGGATACCCTCCCTTTATCGCAGCCTTCCTCAGCCTGTACCACTGCCGCCCCCATCCCTCCCCGCAGGGTTACTGTGGGGAAGTGAGGGAATTAAGCACTTGGGCATATTCCTTGGTTCCCCACAGTATGCTCAGAAAAATTGGAACGGGGTAATTGAGCAAGTGGGAGAAAGATTGAACCGATGGAAAAGGGTTTTACCTCATTTGTCTTTCAAGGGCCGTGTGCTAGTGATCAACAACTTAGTTGCCACACTGTTGTGGCATAGGTTCATCTGCCTGCAACCACCGGAGGCCCTGCTCAAAGCACTCCAGGGCAAACTGGTGGACTTCTTCTGGGGAGGCTACCACTGGCTACGACCCAATGTGATATGTCGCCCCTCGGCTGAGGGTGGCCACAACCTCGTCGACATCAAAGCCCACCTAATGGCCTTCCGGCTGCGGTCCATTCAACGTCTCCTCTACATGGAACATCTGCCAGGCCGGCTCCCTGCACGCCTTGTACTACAGCAAGCGGGTAGGCTCGGGTACGATTTTGAACTTTTTCAAATGAACCTCCAACATGTCAACATATCGCTCCTCTCTGTTTATTACCAAAGCCTCTTGAATGCCTGGCAGAGCCTTTCTGTTAGTCGTCAGGCGGACACATATGTAACGAAAATGCTGGCACACGAGCCGTTGTTTTATAACCCTCTCTTTCCCGACATTCCAAAAAGTCGAGATTTTTGCCAACAATTTATAGCAGCTGGTATCATGAAGGTGCCGCATCTCCGACATGACTCAGTGTATGGTTGGAAATCCATAAGTGAAATCGCAGACCTGACAGGGATTTGGTCCCATAGGGGCATTGCAAAAATTTTGAGGAAAATGATTCAGGTGGGATGGCAACTGGCCTAACTTAGACTCGAGGTACAGAAGAAGATTTGAATGAGCCAATAGTGCCTAAATTGATTATTGAACCCATTCAAAATGATTTGCCCCCTGTTAGCGATGGGTCAAAGCTTTTCCAGACTATGGACAGCAAGGGCATCCATAAGATGTGCCTTAAATTGTTAAATGGGTACCCTTCGTTAAATGGAGTTACCCGATGGAAAGGATTGTTGCCCGGAGGACCCCCCTCCAAACCTATCTGGGAAGCCATGTATAGTGAGCCCATATCAAAAAGAACAGGTGATCTCCAGTGGCGTTTGGCCCACTGGATTGTTCCCTCCAACACGTTTATTAGACATTTTTCTCCTGTATCTGTTTGTTGTCCCTTCTGTACAGGCAATGAAGACTTGTTTCATGCATTCATAGACTGTGTCCGATTATTTCCTTTGTTTCATTGGTTGAATTATATTGCACACAAAATGCATATTACTTTTTCTTTGAGAAATTTCATCTTTTGTTTTGCTCCTAAACAGGATCCTGCATCTAAACTGTTTAGTTTCCTAATAGCAACTGCAAAACTAGCTGTTTATTTAACAAGAAAAGATAAACTATCTGGCAAACCGACAGAGCACTGCAATATCATGTTGTCTTTTAATGCATTGGTCTCAGCAAGATTGAAACTTGAGTTCACCTTTTCCAACGTCACCAGAAATCTTCAAAACTTTATTGATACTTGGTGTGTCGGTGGTTTTTGTGAGGTTGAAGAAAACGAATTGAAAATACTGTTCTGAGATACTGATTATGTTTCTTATTTGATGATCATTGGGTGGTTCTTCTTTTTGTTGGCAGTATTGATTTGATTGTAAAACATGTATATTGTTACTTTTTCTATTTTTGTAATAAAAGGACTCAAAAGTCAAAGTCTATCTCATTCTCTCTCTCTCTCATTCTCTCTCTCTCATTCTCTCTCTCTCATTCTCTCTCTCTCTCATTCTCTCTCTCTCTCATTCTCTCTCTCTCATTCATTCTCTCTCTCTCATTCTCTCTCTCTCTCTCACACTCTCTCTCTCTCATTCTCTCTCTCTGTCTCTCTCTCTCTCTCTCTCTCTCTCTCTCTCTCTCTCTCTCTCTCTCTCTCGCCCCCTGCAGGCCGTTTGTGGTGGGCGTGGCGTCATGGCGGCTGTGAGCAACTGCACTGTGGTGTAGTGAGTTCTTTGTGAGTTTTCCTCCTCTCCTGCCCTCCCCTGCCCCCCCCCCTCCCTCTCCTTCCTATCCTGTGTACTTTGGCATTTTGTTTTCATCCGTTCTACACCTTTGTCTGCGAGAGAGAGAGGATTGAGAGCGGGCCCATTTTGGGTGCGGCCTACTGGCTTCGACGGCATTTTGTAAGCCATTTTTGTGCTTATAATGCACGTTTATTACTTACTTTAGTTCGATTATTTAGGTTTGATACCTTCTTGTCCGGTTCGGACAAGTGGGGGGTGTTGAATTCGCTGGTATGGCGAATGCACGCTCTCGGTTAGAGGCGTTCGATAGCCTAACGAGGAAGCATGCATTTGTGTGTGTTCCACCAGAAGGAGTCCTCACTGAGGATGTGGTACTCGCAGTGGGGAAAATAATCGGGTGCGAGCATGTCCGAGCTGCCTCACGA
Source organism: Myxine glutinosa (assembly GCF_964187855.1). Lineage (NCBI taxonomy): Eukaryota > Metazoa > Chordata > Myxini > Myxiniformes > Myxinidae > Myxine > Myxine glutinosa. The sequence goes on along the minus strand of NC_136267.1, from coordinate 139,012,571 downwards.
ATGAATCAAAAAGTTGTTATTTTCCTGTCCGAAGAAAACTTTGTTCACGACGTCGTGAGTGCAGGTTTAACCACAGAAGGTGGTGTTTTTATGTTAGCGTCCCCCATGGATACTCCAGCGATGAAAATCGTTGTATCAAACGTACCACCATTTATATCAAACGACAAACTAATGTCAGTCCTTTCTCGTTATGAAACAGCTGTGTCGAGAATGTCCATGATCCCTCTGAAGAGCCGAGACGAGAGGATAAAACACGTTATGAGTTTCCGTCGCCAAGTTTACATGGTACTTCCCGATCGTGGTGATGATACAGGGTTAAATATTTCATTTAAAGTAAAATCCGACGATCGGGAGTATCAAATGTATGCCTCGTCAGCCTCACTAACGTGCTTTCACTGTGGAGCCTTTGGTCACGTTAAACGTTTTTGTCCCAAGGTTTCGTGTTCAAAGTGTGGGGAAAATGGCCACGCATACACCGATTGTAAAAATGATAATACTCGTGTTCCTATTAAACCGACTGGAGTTAATCCTGTGAGTTTGCCGGTTCCTGCTGTTCCCTCCTGCAGTGAGACGAACAATAGCAGCATCGATGGGCATATCCCGAGTCTAGAAAACGATCGCACTTCACTTCCTGTCACAGAAACCGAAGCGACCCCAACTCGCACAACCTTTGCTGCGATTCCCTCATGTAGTGAAGGAATTGGAGGAGGACCCTATTATTGGTTCTAAAAAACGAAGGGCGTCGGTTGATAATTTTTCTACCAGTAATCCAAAAAAGGTGGTATTGGAGAAGGCCAGTGTAGCTGAACACACACCTCAATGTGTTCCTCATGCTTCCATCGGGTTTGAAAAAAAGGATGGTGAATCGGGTGCTGCAATTGAGGATAATATGTCTGAAAGTTTGTGTACAAACTCTGTGGACGCAAATTGCTATATGGGTGAAATAAGTTGCAACGCTGAATACGTTGATAAACCCTCGAACGAACCATTACGATCATTGACATCAGTCACTGTGAACGAGCAGACAGTGACTGACTCATCCCTCCACAGTGCTGCTCCACCGATGCAGATTCAAAACTGTGTTACCGAGTCACTCATCGATTCGGTAGATTGTGCTCCACAAGAGGATGAAACCGAGGCTTCAACTTCTGATGAGCAGAAATATCACCATGGCATCGTGGATTGCACAGTGGAGCTCTCCAGCGAATCCCCAGAGATACTGACAATTCCCATAGTGACCACGGAGGCCGACATCCTCGATCCTGGAGGGACCTTGTCAGACTTGTCGGAATCTGATGAGGATGACGAGGTGCCCGAGTTGTCTCAGTCTCAGTTGAGTTAGCCAATGATATCTCCTCAACTCGTACTCTCCTTTCTGAATGAAACCTACAGACAGCGAAATGTAGTTATCAGGGATACATTTCCTGATTTAGGTTCATTCATTCAATCAGCAAAGGAAATAACAAGAAAGGGCAAAGAATTTCCACTAACAAGGTCACAATTTCACCGACTCAGGAAATTTATTACAAAAGCCAGTCTTGAGATTTCGCAACACCCAATCAAACCTTTTGATAAGGAATGAAGCAAATTACCTTTGGCACCTTGAACATTAACGGTGGAGGTGCAAACCCAAACCGCCAAGCTCAAGTGCAAAGTTTGTTTCGGCGCAAAAATGTCGATGTACTTTTACTGCAGGAAACGCACATCACCCAAAACGTAGAATATGATTGGTGTCGCGTTTTTGGGGGACAGTGCTTTTTTAGCAACCTGTCTTCCCTTTCGGCAGGTGTTGCTTTCGTACTTCGACCAGGGCTAGTACCTGAGTCAATCCTCTTCCAGGAGATCATTAAAGGCCGATTCAGCTCTCTTGAACTGGAGGTTAATAATTTCCATTTCACATTATTCAATGTGTACGCACCAAGTGAGAGCACAGAACGGAAAGCTTTCTTTGCGTCTGTGATTAATCACCTGCAGACAGTTGATCTAAACCAATGTGTGTGTATCGGGGGTGATTTCAACTGTACCTTTGAACCTGTAATGGACAGAAACTCGGCAGAACCTCATCCCGAATCATGTATTGATTTATCCCTTTTCCTTTCTCGGGTGGGTTTGCTAGATGTATGGAGGGTACTTTTCCCCAATGAACCTCAGTTCACCTGGAGCCGCATCACCAGAGGAAGAGTGTCCTTTGCAAGACTCGACCGATGGTATATAAACTCACCTTTTAGAAACGCTATAGTCTCTCCAGATTATTTTCCGTCAATATTCTCAGACCATCATTTAGTAACCATGGGGTTTCTTTTTCCTCAGTCAATAAATAAAACTGCATACTGGAAATTTAATACCAGTCTTCTAGAAGATGGTCTATTTAAAGAAGCCTTCCAAGTTTTCTGGGCTAATCAAATCCAAAGAAAGCCCTCTTTTTCTTCAGTTAATCTTTGGTGGGACAATACGAAAGCCCAGATTCGGGTGTTTTGTCAACAGTTTAGAGCAAACATTACAAATGTTAAGAATATAACAATGACTTGTTTGGAAGCTGACATTGTACAGCTCGAAGGTAAACTTGCTAAAAATAATAATGCAAGAAACTTCCAGTTATTACTAGAAAAGAAGACTCAGCTGAGAGAGTTAATCCAGGAGAAAGCAGCAGGGTTGTTGCTCAGACTAAGGGTTAAGAACTTAAAGGTTTTAGATACCCCTAGTAAAGCTTTTTTTCATCTGGACTCTGTCAGTAAAGCACCCAAGAACATTTTTTCTGTAATTAATCCTGGCGGAGCTGTCGTTGTAAATCCCAGAGACAGACGGTTATGTGTTCAAGACTTCTTTTCCAAACTGTTTTCAAAACAGGTAGTTTGTGATGAAACAATGAGACTTTTAACCTCTCACCTATCCTCGTTAACCGAGTCCCAGCGGCTGGATATGGACTCGCCAATTACGCTCGAGGAGTTAACGCAAGCCCTGGCTGGAATGGACTCGGGAAGAGCCCCTGGAATCGATGGTCTGCCGGCTGACTTTTTTGTGGAATTTTGGGAACTATTAGGTCCAGAACTGATGCATGTTCTTGAATCATCACTGACTCATGGAGAATTGCCTTTAAGTTTGAGAAGAGCGGTGATGTCCCTTCTTCCAAAGGCTGGTGATTTGCGACAAATGAAGAATTGGAGACCTGTTTCTCTACTATGCACTGATTATAAAATCCTTTCAAAAGTTCTGGCGAATCGAGCTAAAAGGGTAATTTGCGATTTGGTTCACCCTGATCAGAGTTATTGTATTCCAGGTAGATCTATGTATGATAACATATTTTTCATTAGAGATCTCATAGATGGCAACTGTGTGCAGAATGACTTTGGTATAATTTTTCTTGATTTAGAAAAGGCTTTTGATAGCATCGATCATGTCTTTTTGAATCATGTGCTTGAAGCCTGTGGATTTGGAGATAATTTCAGAACTTATATTGCTTTATTGTACAACAATATATTCAGTTTAGTTAAGGTGAACAATGAGCTTTGTTCTCCCATACAGGTTCAAAGGGGGGTAAGGCAAGGTTGCCCTGTCTCCGGCTTACTGTTCACCCTTGTAATGGAATCACTTCTCGTGTTACTAAGGAATAACGTTTCTGGAATGAGTATATCTCCTGATCATCCTCCAGTTGTCGTATCGGCGTATGCTGATGATGTTGCAATCATTGTTAAAAACAATAACGACATTGCAGCTCTGGCTAAGTGCCTACATTTGTTTGGTTTAGCTTCCTCGTTGAAGTGCAACTGGGAAAAGAGCAAAGCACTATGGGTTCCCTCTGTCAGAGACAGTGCATCTAGAATGGCGCAAGACCCGCCAATACACCTTCCTGCAAGTTTAAAGTGGGTGGATGGAGGTGTTCGCTATATTGGAGTGTTCCTTGGATCCCCACAGTACGGCCAGAAAAACTGGGAAGGTGTCGCTGAATGCGTAAAAAAGAGATTGAGTAGATGGAGGAGAGCCCTGCCTCACCTTTCGTATAAGGGCCGAGTTTTGGTAGTCAAGAACCTCGTCGCCTCCTTCTTGTGGCACAGATTCATCTGCCTGCAACCACCAGAAGGCTTGGTGAAGGAAGTGCAAAGGCAACTGTTGGAGTTCTTTTGGGGAGGGCATCACTGGTTACGGCCAAACGTTGTATGCCGTCCATTGGCCGAGGGTGGCCAGAGTATGGTCGACATCAGGAGCCGCATAATGGCCTTTCGGCTATGCACTTTGCAAAAACTTTTGGTGAAAGAACAATTACCAAACCATGTTTTGGCCACCCACATTTTGCGGCAAGCTGGTGGGCTGGGATATGGCCGCGAATGTTTCTTGGTCCTGCTTCAACAAGTTAACACATCTCCTCTTCCTGTTTTTTATCAGAGTGTGTTGAATGCTTGACAGAACCTCACAGTGTGCCGTCAAGAAGACAACTACGACATCCATATGTTTGCACAAGAGCCTTTGTTCTGCAATCGGCTTTTCCCAAACATACCCAAAAGTAGGGACCTCTGCCAGCATTTCATAATTGCCGGCATCACAAAAGTATGGCACCTCCGGCAAGTTTCAGGTTGCGGGTGGAAATCAGCTCGAGAAGTAGCCGAGCTAGCAGGAATTCGGTCCGAAAGAGTGACTGCAAAAGTGTTGAGAGAGGTGATACGAATAGGGGTACGGCTGAGAGTATGCTGGTCCCACGAGCTCGAACCATTGCACGATGAGTGGGTTTTTCCTGGGTTACTGGTGCACTTCAAGTTGGAAGACTTACCCCCGGTTAGCATGGGGATAAGCCCCTTTCAAGAGACTAGCAGTAAAGAGCTATACAAGTCATGTGTCAAGTTACTGCTGGGGGATACGCCGCTAAATGGAATAATCCGGTGGAAGAGACTGTTGCCTGTGGGACCCTCCTCTGAACCTGTATGGAACTCCATGTATAGCAAGCTCATAAGTAAAAGATCTGGCGATCTCCAATGGAGACTGATCCACTGGATAGTCCCCTCCAATAAGTTAATCAACCATTTCTCTCCTACATCCACACGTTGCCCATTCTGCATATGTACGGAGGACGTGTTCCACGCCTTCATTAATTGTGTGAGATTGGTTCCTTTGTTTCGGTGGTTTAATCTTGTGGCACACAGAATGAAGGTTGTTTTCTCGTTGCGTTCTTTTATTTTCGGCTTTAATGCCAAGTCAAGCAAGGAAAATATGTTAATGAGGTTTCTTGTCGCAACAGCCAAGCTGGCAATATATCTCTCAAGAAGCGAGAAATTGAACGGTAAACCTGCCGGAGAATGCAATGTAATGTTGTTTTTCAATGCCCTCGTGTCAGCAAGACTTAAACTAGAGTTTTGTTTCTATAAGGATGCAAACAATCTTGATGAATTCACCAATACTTGGTGTCATGAAGGGTTGTGTGAGGTTCGTGAGAACCAACTGGTAATATTTTTGTAGGTTGTATAAAGTTAATGGTTTATTTTGGCAAATTGTGTGCCGTGATACTTCTGTAACCTTTTCGTTTCATTGCTTTTTCATGTATTTATGATTGGTGTAAAGATATAAATACATTTTTTTGTATTATTTTGATAATAAAAGGACTTCAAAAGTCAGTCTGTCAGTCTCTCTCTCTCTCTCTCTCTCTCTCTCTCTCTCTCTCTCTCTCTCTCTCTCTCTCTCTCTCTCTCATTCTCTCTCTCTCATTCTCTCTCTCTCATTCTCTCTCTCTCATTCTCTCTCTCTCATTCTCTCTCTCTCATTCTCTCATTCTCTCTCTCTCATTCTCTCTCTCTCTCTCTCTCTCTCTCTAACTCTCTAACTCTGTCGTGGCCCTGACTTTGGGAAGGCGGGGTACAACATCCTGGATGTGGGGGATCTCTGGGTCGCTCCTGCGACATCAATCGCCTGTCTTCGTGCCAAGGGCTTGCAGAGAACTGCAAGGGGCTAGACAACAACAACACCGGAGGAGGCTGCACAATGGTTGTTTGTCCATGCTCTATCATTTTAAACGCTGAAAATCGAGCAAGGAAGCAGCACAGACCATTATGAAAGTCACGTACTAGCATGTGAGTCTTTGGCATGAAATTCCAGGCTTGGAAAGAATGCTTTAACCATGCCACCACCAAGTGTGGTTATTATTGAAGGAAGGATTGTTGTTATTCATTTGTTGATGTAATCATGTATTTGTGCACCTAACTGAGTATCATGGCCTGTGCTTTTGTACAGCCTCATTTCTACCCTGGTGCTGCCTCCCCTCCAACCACTTCCTCTTTTCCTGTTCATTCCCCTGCTTGTTGCTCTGGTCAATTGCCTTTTCACTCATCTGTTGCCTTGCTCTTCCCTAAGTCTCAATTTATGTAGAAAAGAAAATCAAAAATCAAATGAAGCTCAAACCGAAGAGGACGAACAGGCCCATCATGCTTTTGCCGCTGCTGCTCTCCACGGTTCATAAATTTAAGCGACACCTCTTCGGTACATTTGATACACCTGTTTGATGTCAAAAACGTCAAACGCTAGTTGTCATGGACAAATGCAAGTATAAATTAATAAAAGCAATCGAGAGAGACGAGAAGACTTACCGCTCGGACATGACACAGCCCAGTGATCGTCGGTTTTACGCGTGCCCCTAAGGCCTTTTCACCAGTTCCACAAAAAAGCCCATCATCTCCAAGCTGTCCATAGTCCCCTCGTCCCCAGGCAAGCACTTTCGTCCCTGGAGTGAGAAACAGCCCCATAAACCACGTGGCAAGATGAAATTAGACAGCTGGCAAAAAAAAAAAATATTGCGCATGGATTTTCATTATCTGAGGGTATGAGTTGTTATCAACTGGTTTCTTCACATTCACCGTGTACAAGCATTCCCCCTCTGCCCATGAATGCTAAAGAGGGAACTTGGATGAAAACTTTCAATGACAAGCACACTTCTACCTTCAATAATTATGGTTAATCAGTATAAACAGCGTGATCAACTCCCCAGACTTTTTGGAATATTCATTGAACAAGAAGATATTAAGGCATCGCAAGGAAATACAGTACAACGAACGGATACAAGAGGAGGCCATTTGGGCCATCAGTCGGTCCTTTATCTCTACCATATTAATATAATGGATCATGGAGAATGGTGGGACAGGCCAAAGGACACCACCATGGTGTTTTTTTTTTATTACTAGCAGGGATTCGCGGAAATTTGGCGCAACGTAAAATGTGACATCAAGTCATCAACCACCACAGCACTCCCAAATCCAAGTCCTCAACTCCCTGTCCCAACCCCAAGGCATCAACCCCCCTCCCCACCTCCACCGCAAGTGCTAAACCCACCCCCCTTCGTCCCCCCGCCCACCGTAAGTCTTGAAACCCATGCTCAAAGACTCAACCCCCCTATCCCAACAATGACCCACCACCCCAACCCTCCCCCACCCACCACCAACCGCAGCTCTCTATTTGACCGTCCCCCTTTCTTCTTCAAGTTCTCCACTCCCCACCCGTCCCAACAAGCCTTAACATCTTTCCCCACTTTCTAACGCCAACTCTCTGCCCACCTCACCCCTTTCTTCTTCAAGTTCTCAAACTTCCTGCTCTTCCCAACCCCTTTCCCCTCTCTCTCCTTCCCCAACACCTCAACCACCCTCTACCAATCCCAAGACCTCAATGAAGGTTAATGCCCGAATGATCAAAACATGCCTGCATTGCTCCTACACTGGTCCTGTTCCCATTTGTGGGGAACAATGTTAAAAGTAAATAATGACGGAACATTCAATTCATAATCTTTTCCCCATTCCTTCCCGGTGTTAACAACATTCCTGTTCTCGTCATCTTGCAATTCTCTCAGAAAATCAGTTAAGGTAATTGATAAGAAAAACACACGGTCATTCATAATGGAAAAAATAATATACAACCGGAACAAATCGGCCAAAGACCTCAATAATAAAATGGGGTTTAGGTCCCTGGTCAAGTCATTTAAGAGAAAATCGTCGGATAGACAGAAAGAAAAACTAACAAACAGCATAAGCGTAATATATATTGTTACGTGGGATGGGGTGGGGGTGGGGGGGATCCATAGTTAGATTGTGGTAAGTGTAGTATGGTCCATGTGATTCACGTCCGACGATTTACTCTTCTATACAGGGGAAATATCAGTGTAAGTCGTCATGGTAAACCTGACACTGAGAAAGCAGCGTATGTAATTTGTTGCCATGTTCATAAATTAACGAGACTGCATCTGTAAAAACCTCTTGTTAGCTGGAGGGATCAGGTGAGGACTTCTGGCCACAAAAGGGTGGAATGGAAGCGCTGTGTGCTTCAATGGGACGATTACAATATATAGGGCCATGCCAGTGAGGTGAGAGTGCAGCAGATATGCAGAATCCTGCTGACAACCCCTGACTGTGATAAAGGCTTCTTTTTTTTTTCTTTTTTTTTTACAAATTACAATGCCTTCAGAAAGTATTCACACCCCTTGACTTTTTTCATGCTTTGTTGTGTTCCAGCCTGAATTTAAAAAAAAAAAATCTTTTTTTTTTGTATACTGAATCGAGGCTCGTGAAAGAGCTAACATTTACTTCACAAACAAATCAACCAGACAAACAAAATATATAAAAAGAGGGAGCGGAAGACAAGATGGGGAGAGAAGGGGAAGCACACAAACACAACATTTGAGAGCAGGGAGATGTGTGGGAGGGAGAGGGCTTGGGGGGAGGAGGCGTGGGAAGAGGGGGCGGGGGTGGGAGAAGTATAAAACACAAGGACACCAAGGACTTCCAGGACAGAAGTTGGTATTTCAAAAAAGTGGATTTGGGGTGAAAAATTGATTAAACGGAGACTTTTTTTGTCACTGATCTACATATAATATATTAATTTATGCATAAATTGAATTTTGTGACAAAGTGCATTATTTTGTGACAAATTTTGCCAAAAGGTGGAGTTTAAAATATATTGTTATGGTTCTCCGCCACCCTTCTTACCCTTACCAAGGGGGGATTAATCCCCTTGTTCTTTATGGGCTTGACGGAACCGAGAGACTTGAAACGCCTCTTCCGGGCAAAACGCAAAGTAGGGTTTCGGGACCAAGTCTCGCTCGTACCTAAATCCCTGCGCCGCCACAGAAGCGAGGAAGCAAGCCTCGCATGAGCCACGTGTGATCTGGATACACCGAGCGGATTGAGTACCACGTGGTCCGTGAAGTTTTAGGTAGTGGAACCCGATTCGAGCAGTGCTATTCGTACCACACTTTGCCAATGAGGAAATCACAGGAACGATCGAATGGAAAAAGGAAGAACACAAGTTTAATGATTCCCACACGTATGTACAATGACCGGGGTGCAGAGACACAGAGCAGCACTTAGTCAGTCTTATCTTATCCCCCGGACTCAGGCCCATCACACTCACACAGGGAATTGCAGATGGATTGATGTCCCAGCCAGACGCGTCGACGTGGTTGTCCAGGAACGGCCCCGTCCGGCTCTCCACGGTCCCAGCACATCCCGCGAAGATGGCAGCAGGCGATGGAAGGAACCTCGTAGCGCGTCTCCCGAACAAAGGCAGCCGATGAGGTGGAATGGCAAATGCGGGGCTCTCAGCGCGGCTGGCGATTACACAGCCATTCTCACTCGCGCGACTTAATGCACTGTATATGGATCGGCCTCCAACTCAATCGAGCGTCACTTTTAATAGCGCGTATTCTGGTGCATGCGCATCTCTCTTCACCGGTGGGTCTTTCACAGTTCTCTGATGCTCACAACTCCTGCTCGTCAACGATCCTCTTGGTTGGTCAGTGCGCGCGAGTTCTCCGTTCATCAGCGAGTCCTCAAGTCCTTCAGTCCTTTTGCTGCAAGTCCTCTCGGAGGCTTTGTGCAACGGGTTATATAGCTACGCCCCCGAACCTTCTCGAACCCTCTCGAACCTTCTTACCATGCCCTGTGACGCAGTGCTGCCGCCCCCACCGCTGAGCCCTGATTGGCGGCTCGTGCTTACCGTCAGCGCTTCTGCCGCCTCTCATTCGGCTCCGCCCCGACCCTCCTAGGCCTGCCTCGTGTTAATTCGCCCAAAATGAACCAAAGTCAGCGCAAAGGGGCATGAGGCTAGGGAAGCTGGAAAGTCGGTAGAAGTAGTACCTATTCTCCTGACTCTACTCAACGCAGAACTAACAATGGAAAAGGACTAAGCTCACAAATACTAAGAAATAACTACACTATAGCGAGGCTACATGTTGCTTGTGTGACTAGCTATGAGGGGGAAATTTTAACCTTTATTATACTCACTGTACAAACTCAAAACCGCAACACTACCCCTCTCCCTTGTCAGACTCGTCCCCGAGTCGAACCTACAAAAATTTGAACGACCGGTTTTGAGAAAGATCTGGGACTAACTTTTACTGCTACATGTGACATATATGTAGATGTGGTTCCCCCTAACATTTACTCTAACCCGTGTATGCGACAGTTTTACAACACTAAATATGTCCCACCTACTGCGTTGAGTAGCTAACTAACAGAATCACGCCCACAATTAACCGAATCCGGAATTGTTTTCAAACTAAACATAGAGCCGGTGGGCAGCATTTTATATACAAGCACAAAACCTACTCCTTATTTACAGTTCTACGACCCAGGACCTGTCCTTTTTGGAAAGAAGATTGGAGGGGAGAGAAAGCACAGCAAAGTACACAAATACACTCAAAAATTCACATTTCATTTGCTGCTGGTGTCTTGCATCTTGTATCTTCTGTGTGCACATATCGAACCGGCAAGCCCCCGGACCGGCATACAGGCCATTCCTGCTCTTCAGGGCTAAATAAACTTACAATTCTTCTCGTCCCTAGCACACAATAATAAAAATAATGCACAACAAGTGTGTTCGTTTATTTCTTTGCCACGCAGGGCGAACCCTATGTGGTCCGACTGCATGACATTAATGCCACTCAAAACAAGTGGTCCGAAGATGCAAGGTGAATTTGCAGCAAAGTGCTACACAGGTGAGGTGTAAGGCCACAAAACCTGTGGTCCATAAGTGTAATATGTGCAGCAAAGTGTTTGTGGCAGCAGGGCCATTAGGGCCAATAATATATCTATGCAAGAAACCCCTCAAACATCGCACAGCTGAAAGAATTCTGCATGGAGGAGTGGGCAAAAATTTCTCCCAGTCGATGTCAGAGACTGGTAGACAGTTATAAGAAACGCCTACTTGAGATTGTTTCTGCCAAAGGGGGCAATACCACCTATTAGAGCCAAGGGTGTACTTACTTTTTCCACATGCGAAATTTGCATTTATGTTTATTTAAATTATACAATGGACTACAAAATGTAAATGTTTCATGATATTTGTTATATTATATCACCTTTATCTATCAATATTGTTGAAATGAAGATCAAATAGCTGTATGTTGAAATATGTTGAAAAAGTCAAAACTTTACATGGGGTGTACTTACTTTTTCATATGACTGTATCTAACTCAACTTTAAACCTATCTACTGTTTCTGCTGCCACTACCTTGCTCGTGAGACAATTCCATGCATTAACTACTCCCTGAGTGAAAGACCATTGCCTTACTACTGTCTTACCTCTCCTCTTCTATGCTCTCACCTGTGGCCCGCATTGTCCTTTCACTGTCTATTCTGCTGAAGAACTGTTCTGCACTTATCTTCTGTGTCTCTACCCCCCATTCATTGCCTGAATCATCTCAATCACATAATTTGCACAACAAGGGAAGCCAATCGAATAATAAACAGTACTTTATAAATATGAACATGCAATTTGCCTCCTTTTTTTAGTCTTCCATAAAACGGGAGCCAGGTTAATTGTGATTGCACCCTGTTTCAAATTAAGTGCACTTATATTGTTTACATCGACATTTAAGTAAACCAATTGGTTAAGCTAATGAGGTGTGGACAAGGCACAGGCATAATGGGTCAAGTGACCTGAACCCCACAAGCAGGAAACGTGATACAATTACCCTTGTGAGATGTATTGTTGAGACAAGATTGTACACATTTTGAACAGCTAATTGGGGGCAACAGAATATCTTTACCAGTACCGATTGGCACCAAGCTGTCTCGTCCGATTTTGACGGGGGATGGGGTCGATAAACAGTAGCCTGGTGTTGGTTTAGTGGTTCGGGTGCCGGCTTGGGATCCTTGGATCCTGGGTTTGAATCCCGATCGATCGCTAAATTAACGCCAGGGGGGTTGACTCAGCCTGTCATCCTTCCGAGGTCAGCAAATTGAGTACCAGTTCACTGGTAATTCCCTGTGTGTCGCAAGAGGTGACTAACAGTGTTGGCGGCAGGAAGGGCATCCGGCTGTAAAACATTGCTTCAAAAAGGGGACCACGGTGCTCGAAAAAGGCCAATCCCTGCTCTGTGGGGAAAAAATGGCCTCTAAAGGTGGTTCAATGAGGTCGATAAACTGCCCATCGGATGCAGTGCCAGCAGAATGCGCTGCGTTTTGGAGCAGCCAATCGTTTGAAAGGGGGTCGGAGGCAGCCGTCCCATTCCACGTTCACTTTGTCGACGTTAAAGCACCCACGGTATCCGGCAAAAGGCAGGCCAATATGTGCCAGTGCGTTGGCCAAATTCCCTGCCGAGAGAGCAACCACTTCTAATATATGTAAGCTAGTTATAAAAGAGCAGGTTGTGGATGTTAAATTATAGATAGGAATATGGTTACGACAGAAGAAAAAATCTGGAAATACAGTTGCAGCGCAGGCAAATTGCTTGCGTTAGAGAAGGCCTCCAAAATACCAGAATGGAATAACACCAGTTTACCTTCATGTCATCCATATTGAAGTACGGTAATATTTCCATCAGTGCCTCATGTCAGTGAACTCCTAACCTTTACAACAAATATGCCCACATTCACCGGATGAGTGACTGGTAGAGTTGAAACAAGTGAGCCATTTGTTTTTCCAGATCCATGACAACTTCAATTTGAATGGGCTGGAGAGGAATTGGACCTGAACTTGTTACTCTTGTTTCCTTCCCTCATCTCCCTCATTTTTTTCCCTGTACTTTAATCCCTTTGCCTATTGTCTCCAACTCTGGCTCCACTGTCAATCATTTGCGTTTTTATGCTCCATTATCTCGTTATTTCGTTAGCTTTGATCTTGCGTAGAAAAATAATACACAACTATAAAGAATGTGAAAACGCAAATCCCTTCCGTGTCCGTTTGTATTCAGTCATCTTCTTCTTTTTGCTCAAAATAACGAAAAGTTAAAAAATATATACAAAATGAAAATTGATGATTTTATGCAGTCTTGACCTTTGAGCTTTACATTAAAAAAAAAATCAGCTACTAGCTTTTGATTGGTGAACCAATTATGTGACCTAATATGCAAATTCTTAAAATTTCAGGTCAATTGGACAAAAATTGAAAATTTTATGCAACCTTTACCTTTGACCTTTTTGATCTAAAAAAAAACAATCGACTCCTACCTTTTCATTAGTGAACCAATTCAGTGACCCGGAATGCAAATTCCTAAAATTCCAGGTCAATCGGGTGACAATTGGTGATTTTACGCAACCTTGACCTTTGACCTTTTGATCTAAAAAAAACAATCAGCTTGTTGATTTTCATTGATGAACCAACTGTGACCCAATATGCAAATTCTTAAAATTTCAGGTCAATCGGATGCAAAGTGATGATTTTTTGTGATGCTGACCTTTCACCTTTTGACCAAATTATTAATTTGCCTTCTCCATATTATCATATTAAAGCTTTGTTGAAAATTTGATCACAAAACTCAAATGGTAAATTGAAATTTCAGGTCAATTGGATGAAAATTGATGTATTTTATGTGATGCTGACCTTTGAACTTTTGGCCTTTTGACAAAATTATTAATTTGCCTTCTCCATGTTATCAAAATAAAGGGTTGGTGAAAATTTGATGACAATAGCTCAAATGGTAAAAAGTTACGGCACACACACACACACACACACACACACACACACACGCACACACACACTAAGATTTGACAACATAAATGAGAATGGCATTATTGCAAAAAAAAATTGCAAATCGCACCCATTCAATGTTTGTTTAACAAATTAACTCAAAGAAACGTTTACCATTTCATGCCATTATCCGGGCATTTGACTGGCAATCAGAGGAGCAGACGAGTGGCATGGATAATGATGAGATGGCAGGTTTTCAATGATTGTGCAAATAAAACCGAAAGGGTAAAGAGAAAGACTAAAATAAAAGAACGAATTGCATTTTCCAGCATTGTGATGAGAGGGGAAAAAGGCAAAAATCAATTACCATGTAGGGTTGTGCGTTATCGACCGTGTTTGGTTGTTTAATGTTGTGCATTTTTGCAAGCTCGTTCGGTGCATTTTAAGATTTGATTGGCTTCCTTGAGGATGCATCTTTGCACTGCAGCAATTGAATGAATTGTCATTATCACAGTGTGATAGGAAATAGCTTACCAGTGGAATGGTCGTTGCAAAAATTTTACTTTTGTTGAGGTTGTTGTAAGTGATAAGTGATATTGTTGAGGTAGTTTGAGGTGATTAGAGCACACACAGACCACCGATTGGAGGAGATTTTGTCAACTCCAAGGTGGAAATACTCTGTTTATCAGGTCCTTCAACCAAAGTGATACATGTACAATGTACATATATGTATGTACTCCACTTATGGTCTAGTTTAAGGCCATGAGTATGGCCTTACCCAACTTGCTCTTTATTTGCACTTTGCAGATTCTAGCCAGTGCTGTGTGCTTGCTCGGCCCAGCAACAATGTGGCCCGAATCCCTTTTGTGTACACAAGGGTGATGTTGTAGCGGTTACCTTATTCGCATGTCGCGGTTAACTTATTCGCATGTCGCGGTTAACTTATTCGCATGTGACGGTTACCTTCTGTTTGGTCATAATCCACGTGCAACGTGGGGCTTTTGGTTGTGTGGAAGTGACGCACGCGCGGTTGTGGAGCCACGCCCTCCGAAGAGGGTTTTGGCTTTATAAAAGCTGTACCACTTCCGTTCGCGTTTAGAGTGCTGGAGATTTCTGTACGAATAAACGAGCTTCGAACCCTACGAAATGGCCTCGTCTTCTCGCCTTCCGCAACTCCTAAACTGGTGACCCCGGCTGCCCCCGAACGGATTCGGGGGCTGCAAACGAACACGGCAAGCGCGCCCTGGCCAGGGAAGCCACCTAAACTGGTGACCCCGGCTGCCCCCGAACGGATTCGGGGGCTGCAAACGAACACGGCAAGCGCGCCCTGGCCAGGGAAGCCACCTAAACTGGTGACCCCGGCTTCTCCAGAACGGATGCGGCACGGTTTCGAACGCAGTTTCGATCGAACTTCCGGAGTTTCGGAAACGACGAGCGGCCATGTGGTTCGCGCACCATGCTCGGCTCCTCCTCTATGACCAGAGGGGCGAGCCTGCTCCAGGACCCTCCAAAGGAACGCAGTTACGAGATGTGGGTGGCACTGCTGCTCATCTCTTGCGCGCACACTGACGTTGGTGGCACGGCTGCTTCGTTACCTTCGCGCGCACTGCTGCTCGCAACTCGCGAAAACTCTATAGCTACAGCTTGCGTGTCGAAAGCTGCAACTCGCGCAACTACTACTCCTACTCTGCATCCTCGGGAGGCCCGAGAGGAACCTCGGCAGCCTCCCCCGAGGCCTTGACCAGCCCTTCGGATGGCTCAACCCCTTTTCGCGCGCACCGAGGCCGAGCACTGCTCGAGCCTTCTCGGCACTGCCGAGCGCGCCTGCGAACTACGTACATGCCCGTGGGAGTGCATTCTGGGGGGGCGCATGTAGCGGTTACCTTATTCGCATGTCGTGGTTAACTTATTCGCATGTCGCGGTTAACTTATTCGCATGTGACGGTTACCTTATGTTTGGTCATAATCCACGTGCACGGGCATGTGGGGCTTTTGGTTGTGTGGAAGTGACGCACGCGTGGTTGTGGAGCCACGCCCTCCGAAGAGGGTTTTGGCTTTATAAAAGCTGTACCACTTCCGTTCGCGTTTAGAGTGCTGGAGATTTCTGTACGAATAAACGAGCTTCGAACCCTACGAAATGGCCTCGTCCTCTCGCCTGCCGCGACTCCTAAAATGTCTATATTTTCGGGTCGGTTGGGAAATGGACACTGGCTGGCTCGTAAGTGTGGACAGATTGTGTGCCCTTCGCCTTTCTGATTACTTCTTCCTTCCCTTCGCCTGTTTTCTCATTTGTGCTTTCACTATCATTTATCTTGCTCCCCTCCCTCCCCCTTGGAAAATAATATATCTATATCATAAAGCAAAAGTGTCTGTCCATCAGTCTCCAAACTACACCCTCAGTTTTGGGGTTAGCCCTGCCAAAACTTCTGTGGAACCTTTTGGGGTCTCAGTGTGTGTCCGAATGTGAGTGGGAGGTTTCAAAACTTCCTAAATACAGTTATCATTTTAAGTTTCCATCCATACAAAGTGTTACGTATCCGCCCTTTCTCGCTAGCAGATTCGTCTGTATTGGTTTTCATGATAGAACGGCAATTATCTTCGTTTACTTCACGAGTATTTGCAACATTGCATTTTGTTATATTAATGGTATAGTATTAATTTGTAATTGGAATGATGCTATTTGGAATTAAAATAGAGAAATTGATTTTAAAAGAGAATGAGGAAATGAGGTGACTGTTTCCATCCATGACATTTGCGGATTCGGCATTTGCAGTTTTACCAATGACCGCGTATAGAAACAATGACCCGGCAGTGGATGATTTTATGTGACACTGACCTTTGACCTTTTAACGAAATTTTTAATTTGTCTTCTCCATATTCTAATAATAAAGCTTTTTGAAAGTTAGACATCAAAACAAGTAAACTCACCATCCACAAAATGTTTTACAAAAACCAGTGCATCCCGAGAATGTACCTAACGATACAAGAAGGAGGGAGCTGCCTGATGGAACTCAAGCGGGTGCACAGAGCGATGGGTGTAGGACTAGCTGAGTATGTGAAATGCTCAAAAGACTATCAAATGCAATTTTTAAACAAACATGAACACAACAAACCTGAAAAAGTATCCCTAACTCACGTTGCAAATATTTTCCAAAATCAGGTGTGAATAGAAGATGCCACACAGGAAAATGAAACGGCAACAAATACAGCCCCAACAATTGCAGAAAAGACAAAATAAATATATTTTAAAAACATCAACAAATATACACCAACAACTGGGAGAATAACAAAAGAGCGGGAAAATACAAAAAACAATTGGACAGAGTGGGGATAGACAAAGAAGGCTCATCGGAATGGCTGCGGGGATAGACAAAGAGGTCAGCTCAACTGGGACGGCGTACGAATCATAATAGTCCGTGGGCTGAGTAGGGTTTACATGCACCCCCCCCCCCCCCCCCACACAACTTAACTTCCCGGGTATGTCCATGTACCCCCCACCCTAGGGGTTAGGAAAAACCATGTTAACAGAAAAAAAAACTCATTCCCAAGATACCTCCCACGCATATTTTGATGTTACCCCCCCTGTGTCAATGATTTCCAAAAATTAGGGGTAGGCGAAATTCAAATGGCCATACCTTTTTACCTAGTCATCCTATGGTTGCATATGACCCCTCAAAATGTTTGTCCTGGGACACTCTTTACAATGATATGTGTTATATGCAAATGAGGTCACTAATGAGGTCACCAGAGGTCAAACTATGAGGGAATGAGTTTTTTTCTGTTAACATGGTTTTTCCTAACCCCTAGGGCGGGGGGTACATGGACATACCCGGGAAGTTAAGTTGTGGGGGGGGGGGGGGGGTGCATGTAAACCCTACTCAGCCCACGGACTATAATAAATGCCCAAGATCAAGAACACTACACCAATGGATTAAAAAAGATGGCGGGACTTAGTCAGACGGACAAGTGTACATTCTGCAAGACAGAAACAGGAAGTACTCGTCACCTTCTCTCGGGATGCAAAAAAACTATCATCAGAACAACTTTACACACAACAGCACAACAACGTATATAAAGTCACTCATTGGCATATCTGAAAAAATTTAAACATCCCAGTACCAGAAAACTCATGGAAATACAAACTAAGGGCAATCATTGAAAATGAGGATGTCATGCTCACGTACGACCTGATGATTCCATCGAGCGTAAACATAGAAAACAAAGCATTGCGTCCAGACATTGTACTCAGGAACAAAAAGGAAAAGACAGCATTGATGATCGAGATATCAGTACCCAGCAATTTTGGCCTAAACAACGCAGAAATCAAGAAAATGACCAAATACCAGACCTCAAAAATGAGGTTAAGAGATTTTGGAAGCTGAGGAGCATCAAAATTGTACCAGTGATAAATTGGAGCAACATGAATGATGAAGAAGAACCTCACAGAGATTAAAAACAAGAGAAAAATGACCACAGTGTGGTCACCAGCTGCGACGTGTAGAATCATGAGGATATCCGTTGCAATATGTGCTACCAAATTCTACCAGTCATTAAATTATACGCATGCACTAGCGTCTTTTTGTCTTTCAGTTCTGGTCTTGTCCTTTGTTTTGCGACGCAGCATGCTTCATCAACTGATTACATATAAAGTATGGACGTGAAAGTTATTTCTGTTAATGTTAATGTTAATTCATTAATGTTATTTATTAATGTTAATTCTGGGTGGCAGAGGGATAATTTGAAACGGGCTTGGTCGGTAGGGGATTTGAATGTGGGTGTGGTTCTGTGAAACCAGTGGTGTGGTTCTGTGGTTCTGTTTGGTGTGGTGTGATGAAAGTGATTTGAAAGTAAAAAAGTTCTGTGAAACGAGATTGATATGAAAACATTCATGTTGTCTTTGTTGCTAAATTTATTCTGGTTTCTTCAAACAAATCGCGATTTTGGTCCGCGATGTTCTTACCTCATACCAACACATGTCCGAGTGTATACATTTGGATACATTTGGTACATGACCACAGTGTGTGCTAATGCGCTAATACACATACATGCGCTAATCAAAAAGGCACCCCAACAACAAGAACAACAACGCGGTCCTCTCATAGAGCTGCTCGTCGCCGCTAAAAACCATCCCTTGGAATATTACCACAAATGAACCACAACTGGAGGCAATCCAGGGTTTGGTGATGATCCTGAAAAGAGCCCTTGGAACAAAACTCTGAAAAAGTTGAACAGCTTGGTCCATGAACCGTGATCCCTTACCGACGCGGATATGGATACTTTGGGTCCTGGGAGGACTCTGTTCCACCTCCTGAAACCCACAAATGGAGATAACAACCAACATCACGCATGCAAGTGATTGCAAAATCCCATCTCCTGCTGAGCGGGGGACAGGCTAAATAATAATTGCTTTAGAAACAGGTGCTCGTACAAATGAAAACATGATCACTCGTACGCTACTAAGGTTAAAAGTTAAAACCTACTGTATCTCATTCCTGGCCAAGTACGTATGTCTTGACGTCATACGTTTCAGGTGTACCCACCCGAGTGTATCAAAACGTCAGTGAAATTTATTTTTTCACATATAAATGGTGGGCCAACAGTATATTCTGGGCCCCCGAGCAAACGGGGCACATTACGCATGCAGTCATTAACAGCCCCATTATATAACACGTTAATGTATAGGTACGTTATAAGTGCATACTGCATTTCCGGTTCATGGTGTTCATGTTTTGCTGCATGATGCCAAAGTCCAGCATTATTTGAAATTGTTTTCTGATTAACCCGCTTTATCAAATTAGTGCTGGGCCTCCCTGTATTGTATTTTGCATAAAAGTTGCTTTTCATACAACCAGACAAGTATGAAATGCTTAATTTTATATCCGTCAATAGCTTCTTGAACTAGAAAGGCATTCAGTACAGAGCGTACCTCCGCCAGGCTGAACAGTTTACTTTCGTATCCCACTGATAGGTCGGATGTGGATCCGGACCTGAACCAAAATCTAATCGGCTTGGTCTTGTCACCTATCCAACTCACCCACCTAATTTGGTCAGAACACGTTCACAACTTTTTGAAATATCATGCTATATATCGTTGCATCTCTCAATGGCAAAGAATCACTTGAGAAAATTAAAAACTTTCCCCAATTCGGATCTTCACCAAAATCGAATCAATTCGTCTTTGTAACACACCCAATCTGTCCACCAAGTTTCATCAGAAGCCGTCCACAACTTTTTGAGATATCTTGCTATATATCATTTTGGGCCCGATCATTCAATAGTGAAGAATCACTTTAAAATGATAGTATCCAGATCTGGATCTTTACTAAAAATCTAATCATTTAGTCCTTGTCACACACCCAACCTCTCCACCAAATTTTGTCCGAATTCATCCACAACCTCTTGAGATATCCTGTTCACAGACAAGCGTGGTGAAAACGTAACTTTCGCCCACCTTTGGTGGTGGTGGTAATGAGCACACGGTAGTTCACCATTGACAATGCACTATGACATCATTATTTATCACTTTATAGTCGTATTGGTCGATTTGTTTTTTTCATCAGTTACAGTCAAATTTTCTAATCGGCTCAGTTCTAATATAATGTATGAATATATGTGTTTTGAAAACCATGGGCTATGACGGGTTGGCATCCCAATTTAGTGGTTAAATTAACAGATCCTAAATAGTCATTGTGGTGCATAACACACATTCTTGCATTGAGGTATGAATACACACATTTTGTGTTGGGAAGACAATATGGCTGCCTGTTCTGGGAAAATTGCCTTCTCCCATGTGTGTTTTTCCTTGCATATAATACCTGTATTCACAACGATGTGAGACCAACCGCTGGCCATGGAAGAAACCTTTTCTTCGAGGAAGGAGAGATCAGGGGACATTGGGTGAGGTACGAAAGCCTTATCGGCCTGAAGAATCTGGCCCTTGGAGTTGTCACCCCACAGAAACACCTTGCCTCCGACTGCAACAAAACAACAGATTTGCGAATTAATAATGAAAACTAGAACGGCACTCAGTAGAGAGCATAGTTTGCATTTACGTTTTTAGACAGGTGAACAGTTTACGTTTTTTATCCCAGAGTAGACCAAAAAATCACAATACAGGATCACATTCTATCAAAATCATCCGTCCACAACTTTTTGGGATATCCTGTTATATATCGTTGTTGGCCCCATCACCCAATGGTGAAGAATCACTTTTAAAATTATACGAGCTGGATCCAGATCTTCACCAAAATTGAATCGATTCTTCTTTATCACACACACAACCTGTCCACCAAGTTTCGTCCAAATCCATCTATAACCTTTTGAGATATCCTGCTATATATCCTTTTTAGCCCTATCACTCAATGGTGAAAAATCACTTAAAAATTTATACTAGCCGGATCCGAATCCAGATCTTCACCAAAATCTAATAATTTCGTCCTTGTCACATACACTACATCTCCGCCAAATTTCGTCCGAATCCGTGCACAACTTTTTGAGATATCTTGTTCACAGACAAACAAACAAACAAAAAAAAAAGGATGTCATGTAGAGCATCATATTTGCAAAATCCACCCCCCTCCCCCCAAAAAAGGTTGCCATTGATCCATCAAATTGTGCATCTCATCAAGATTAAAATTGACGATCTTGATCAAAACTCGAATCAATATAATGAAAAGTGATGATTTTTCAGATAAAAATTTATTTTGGAAGTTTGACCTAAAGTTGACCTTTGATGTTTTGACCTCAAAAATAGTTGGTTTCCCTAATTAGTGACTCAATGTGCAAATGCTGTTCAATTTTCAAATCAATTGGATAAAAAATTGACAATTTGTCAAATGAGAATTGATTTTAGAAGTTTGATGTAGAGTTGACTTTTGACTTTTTGACCTCAAAGTAGTTTGTTTCCCAATTCAGTGAAGCACTGTGCAAATGCTGTTAACATTTCAAGTAAATCAGATTAAAATTGATGGGTTTTCAGATGAACATTGATGATTTGGGAAGTTAGACCTTGAGTTGACCTTCGACCTTTTGACCTCAAAAATAATTGGTTTCCCAATTTCGTGACTCAATGTGCAAATGCTGTTCAATTTTCAAATCAATTGGATAAAAAATTGACAATTTGTCAAATGAGAATTGATTTTAGAAGTTTGATGTAGAGTTGACTTTTGACTTTTTGACCTCAAAGTAGTTTGTTTCCCAATTCAGTGAAGCACTGTGCAAATGCTGTTAACATTTCAAGTAAATCAGATTAAAATTGATGGGTTTTCAGATGAACATTGATGATTTGGGAAGTTAGACCTTGAGTTGACCTTCGACCTTTTGACCTCAAAAATAATTGGTTTCCCAATTTCGTGACTCAATGTGCAAATGCTGTTCAATTTTCAAATCAATTGGATAAAAAATTGACAATTTGTCAAATGAGAATTGATTTTAGAAGTTTGATGTAGAGTTGACTTTTGACTTTTTGACCTCAAAGTAGTTTGTTTCCCAATTCAGTGAAGCACTGTGCAAATGCTGTTAACATTTCAAGTAAATCAGATTAAAATTGATGGGTTTTCAGATGAACATTGATGATTTGGGAAGTTAGACCTTGAGTTGACCTTCGACCTTTTGACCTCAAAAATAATTGGTTTCCCAATTTCGTGACTCAATGTGCAAATGCTGTTCAATTTTCAAATCAATTGGATAAAAAATTGACAATTTGTCAAATGAGAATTGATTTTAGAAGTTTGATGTAGAGTTGACTTTTGACTTTTTGACCTCAAAGTAGTTTGTTTCCCAATTCAGTGAAGCACTGTGCAAATGCTGTTAACATTTCAAGTAAATCAGATTAAAATTGATGGGTTTTCAGATGAACATTGATGATTTGGGAAGTTAGACCTTGAGTTGACCTTCGACCTTTTGACCTCAAAAATAATTGGTTTCCCAATTTCGTGACTCAATGTGTAACTGCAGTTCAATTTCAAGTCAATCGGATGAAAAATGGCGATTTTAGAAATTTGACCTCGAGATGACCTTTGACCTCAAAATCAATAAGCTCTCAATTGTGACGACCGATTTGTCGATTTGACCTCTACAACTTGGTAAATTTTCATGACAATCAGTTTGGAATTGTGACCTGTAGGCGAGTGACAAACAAACAGACGGAATAACAAACACAACTGACCAATATACTTGAAAAATCTTCGACTTTGCAAGTAACAAACAGACAGACAGGGGTGAAAACAACCTCCATCCACCATTGGTGGCGGAGGTAAAGACACTTCTGCAAAACTCGTTCCAGCTACTGTACAACAAACTACAGGTCAGACCTGCTTTCAGAATGGCGTGATGAACACTGCCACGCACAAGTAGGATTGAGTCCATTCCAACCAACTTAGCAAAACCACTTATTTACATCCCACAATTCCCTCTGCCTTGACTATAACTGCTTATTCACATACGCCCTCATACATTATTTTCCACCCTTATTACCCTCGCCTGAGTGGAGGGTATTGCATTTGTCTGTGTTTGTTTGTCCGCACAGAATAAATATGATTTTCTCTGCAACCGCTGGTCTGATTGAGATGAAATTTTCACAATAGATGCAACTCTACCTGTATAATTTTTTATATTTATGACGTTATAGGTCACGTGGTTCGGCCGCCATTTTGGAAAAATCGAAAAACTTTGCACCTCTATATCTCCGAAAGTGCTGCATAGAAAAAAATGAGACTTGGCTCATTGTAAAGAACTCTCCATGGGGAATAAAAGATGTTAATGATGATGTCATAGGTGCCTCCGCTATGACGTCATAATTCGACAAGTACAAAACTTCATCCGATCAAGATGACATTTCTTGAGCATAATATAGGAATAAATTCGTTTAGAAAAAAAATAATTATGACGGCATTGGTCACGTGGTTCGGTCGCCATATTTATTTTAACACTAAAGCCTTAAAAACCACTGAAAATACACCCTGGCGAGGGTTTGCAATCTCTGATTGCTCTTTCTTGTTCCTACTTTCATTCCCGATGTCCTGTATCGGACCTCAATTCTTGCCATACTACTCTTCCCAAGAAGGTGACTATTTCTCTGGAATTATTTTCCCTCACTCAGAACGGTCATTACTCCAGTGTTCATCCATCTCTATCCTGCCTGAAAAGGTGGGAATTGCCACATGAACACCGATATTTCTCTCCAAAGTTCATGTGTTTGTTGTCGTGCAGTTGTTGTATCCTGGAGTTTCCCAGCCATGTATTTTTATCCATAATGATCCTTCCTGCCTGTGGGTGAATCTAAGCCATGCACCAGTCTCTGTTCCACCAGCATTCGCAATGAAGCTCCAATTTCAATAACAATGGATTTCTGTAATCATACTGGGTCCTATCACCAGGTTTGCAGAGTTATCCGACTTTGACATCCAATATCTTCGTGTGTTGGTTGTACATCGTACACAAAGAGTCCTTTTTACATGAACCGTGCGAAAGACATGGTCAATTTGCTGGTAATGCAGAAGCTGTTGCCCAAACAGCGTACACACACTACAATTGCAAGCAGTGTAACCCGGTGCAACGGAACCTCCAAAAAGACCAGACTACCTGCTACGTACAGTCAAGGGAGGAATTTGTAATTTGTTTGGGGTGCTGGGGATAGCTCCCCCACACTTCCCAAAGGACATCGTGGGGTTTTTAACATCCACCAACTTATGCCGGCAGACAGAACACCAAGTTTAATGACCATCCGAGGGAATAGTTAGGCAGTTAAGAGGAAGCATCGTTCATTTTTTCAGGAAAGCACCAAATTTGGCACAGATGTAGTATGGACCTATGTTTTCCTGAGGGGCGCCCAAAAATTCAGAAAATTCAAAAAATCCAAAAAAATGTCCTGGATGCCGTGAAAAAGGGGAGAAAACGGGTATCGATTCGAACTGTAGATTCTGATATTGTGGTCTTGGCAATAGCACACTACTTTACCTACCAGTCACACGGTGTGGAGGAACTCTGGATTGCCATTGGCACTGGTAAAAGCTACCGCTTCCTTGCCATCCATAAAATTGCCACCGGCCTTGGCCGCAGGAAGTCCGAGTCTAGAAAGATATGTTGCCATCCTCTATGACCGGACTACCGAGATAAAGAGAGGAACTCTGCCGGGCGGGGGAGGAGAGGGGAGGAGGAAGGGGAGGGGAAGGGAACGGGGGGGGGAGGTGAGGGGAGGGTGGGGAGGGGACAAGAGAGGGGGAGGGGACAAGAGAGGGGGAGGGGAGAAGAGAGGGGGAGGGGAGAAGAGGGGGGGAGGGGAGAAGAGGAGGGAGGAGGAGGAGGAGAGGGGAGAAGAGGAGGGAGGGGGAGGAGGAGAGGGGAGAAGAGGAGGGAGGGGAAGGAGGAGAGGGGAGGGGGAGGGGTAGGGGAGGGGGAGGGGGAGGGGGGAGGTGAGGGGGAGGGGGGAGGTGAGGGGGAGGGGGAGGG
This sequence comes from Myxine glutinosa, assembly GCF_964187855.1. Classification (NCBI taxonomy): domain Eukaryota; kingdom Metazoa; phylum Chordata; class Myxini; order Myxiniformes; family Myxinidae; genus Myxine; species Myxine glutinosa. The sequence goes on along the minus strand of NC_136267.1, from coordinate 138,987,251 downwards.
GAGGGGAGGCGAAGGGGAGGGGGAGGGGGGAGTGGAGGGGGAGGGGGAGGGGAGGGGGGAGTGGAGGGGAAGGAGGGAGGGGGGAGGGAGATGGGGGGTGAGGGGGGAGGGGAGGGGGAGGGGGAGGGGGAGGGGAGTGGGAGGGGAGAGGGGAGGGAGAGGGGGGAGGGGGAGGGAGGGGGAGGGGGGAACGGCTAGCTTGGCAAGCGATAGCAGGCTTTTTAGGTTTACTCTCCATGAAATGGAGAGTAACCTATTATTACTGCTAGAGTTTTTCTTATTATTCTTCCACGCTATTTTGCACCTCCGAAAACTTCATAATTAAGTTTCTCAGCAACCGCTGGACGGATTGACAGGAAATTTTCATCAAATGATCGGCTAGGCTCGTAGAATTTTTAAATGCTAATGATGACGTCATAGGTCACGTGGTATGGGCGCCATCTTGTAAAACACCTTCAACTTTGCCCCTCTGTATCTCCGAAACGGCTCAATGGAAAAATTTGAGGAATGGCTCATTCTAAAGAACTCTGCAATGGGAACAAAAAACATGTGTATTGAGTATATCAAAAATGCTAACGTTAAGAGGTTAGAATTCGTCAAACACAGTTTTTCTCCCCCGAAAAAGAGATTTTTTCCCCCAGACGCTTAGTTAAAAAAAACTCAGAATGCGAAAATTTTCGAAGTCATACGTCACATGGTTCGGCCGCCATCTTGTTTTCCGTGAAAAAACACAAAAAACCCTTTTTCTCCGCAACGGCTGAACGGATCGAGCCCAAACTTGGCATGCGTATTCGGATACCCATGACAAACAAAAAAGTCAGCGAGCACGACGTCATCCGACACGTGGTTTCAGAGTTATGACGTTTTCAAATCTCAAACTAGAAATGGAATCACCTCCATAATTTGTGGAGGTATCGAGTGGAAACTTTACACAAGTGTTCCTCATGGGGGGATGTTTAATCGTTACTTGAGACGTTTTTTTAAGTCACATGGTTTGGCCGCAATAAATAATGGAAGTTAAATTTTAAAAAGCTTGTAACTCTTGAACCACTGCATGGATCGACTTGAATTTTTAATACAATGTAGCTCTCATCGGGTGGAACAAGTGCGCAAAATTTCAAGATGATTGGATGTACGGTCGCGAAGCTAAAGTCTTTATTGTTGAAAGAGGAACAAACACACCATTTTGTCCTGCCAGGCCACATCTCCCAGTGCTTTTGCCATTTTCAGTTTTAATTTCCTTTAAAAAACATTTTCTCTGCAATAATAGGGCCGATTGAGATAAAATTTTCACCATAGGAGGCACTCGGTCTGTAGAATATTTTAATGGTAATTGTGACGTCGCAGGTCACGTGGTTCGGCCGCCATCTTGTTTTTCGTGAAAACACGAAAATCCATTTTTCTCTGCAACGGCTGAACAGATCGAGGCCAAACTTTGCAAGCAGAATCGCATGCCCATGACGAACAAAAAAGTCAGCGAGCACGACATCATCCGACACATGGTTTCAGAGTTATGACGTTTTTAAGCATGAACCTTTAAAACCTAGCTCCTCCCTCATTTTTGATCCAATCGAGGAGAAAATTCACAGCTCTGTTCAGCATGTCAGTCTACTAAAATGTCATTTTAGAATTTGCGATAGGTCACGTGGTTTGGCAGATATCGTTAATTAAACGATTTTTTTTTTAATGGATATCTCTTGAATCGCTTTATTGATCGACGTGAAACTTCATATTCTAGTAGAAGTCATGAAGAGTAACAAGTGTGCAAAATTTCAAGATGATTGGATGTACGGTCGCGAAGCTATAAGTCTTTATTGTTGAAAGAAGAAGAAACACACCATTTTGTCCTGCCAGGCCACGTCTCACAGTGAGTGCTATTGCCATTTTAAGTTTTAATTTCCTTTAAAAAACATTTTCTCTGCAATAATAGGGCCGATTGAGATAAAATTTTCACCATAGGAGGGACTCGGTCTATAGAATATTTTAATGGTAAATATGACGTCGTAGGTCACGTGGTTCGGCAGCCATATTGTTTTTCGTGAAAACACGAAAACCGCTTTTTCTCTGCAACGGCTGAACAGATCGAGGCCAAACTTTGCAAGCGGCATCGCATACTCATGACGAACAAAAAAGTCAGCGAGCACGACATCATCCGACACATGGTTTCAGAGTTATGACGTTTTAAGCATGAACCTTTAAAACCTAGCTCCTTCCTCATTTTTGATCCAATCGAGGAGAAACTTCACAGGTCTGTTCAGCATGTCAGTCTACTAAAATGTCATTTTAGAATTTGCGATAGGTCACGTGGTTTGGCAGATATCGTTAATTAAACGATTTTTTAAAAAAAAATGGATATCTCTTGAATCGCTTTATTGATCGACGTGAAACTTCATACTGCAGTAGAAGTCATGAAGAGTAACAAGTGTGCAAAATTTCAAGATGATTGGATGTACGGTCGCGAAGCTATAAGTCTTTATTGTTGAAAGAAGAAGAAACACACCATTTTGTCTTTCCAGTACGTGCTCACGATAACGCGATCTCCCGCGGTCATTTGAACCGCAAAAAAAATTATAATTGCAGCTTTGTCAATAGCTGAGGCATATTAACAAACGAATGAAACAGATTTGCTCAAATTCTGACTATTTTTAACTCGATCGTATTTCACTGAAAGTAAGCCCATCAAGGCGCGTATGTAATACACGAAAATACAATGGCCCATTTGCGCATATGCAAACATCCATCCACATATTACGTAAGGTGCTGTGCGAGAAGGAAATGGCTGTCATGGTCGTAATTGGTCTTGAAATTTGCGCAAATAAATGCCCTACACGATGCCGTTTATTTCGTCACAATCCATCCAGCCGATCTGAAGTTATATGAAGAAATGCATTTACGTCGTGACGTCATCACGCGATTTTCGAATTCAGACGTCTTTTCGGAAATTAAATAAAGATATAAATCGAAATGAATCATGTCCGCGATCTGCGCATGCGCGGTTTTCTCAGTCGCTTTTCAGTGGCATCGCAGTGCAACCCATCTGCGCATGCGCCAGCTATTGAAAATTGGGTCGCCACGGCAAAATCCAAGATGGCCGCCACCATGTATGTCTGAACCTTGCAACCTGCATATCTTGAAAAATAAGCGAAGTAGCAACTTCTAATTTGGTGTGTGGGTGTATCTAGGCACAAGGAAGAACGCTATCGAAAATTGGGTCGCCACGTCAAAATCCAAGATGGCCGCCACCATATATATGTCTGACCTTGCAACCTGCTTATCTTGAAAAATAAGCGTGTGTGTGTGTAGGGGGGATGTGTGTGTGTGGGGGGGGTGGAGGGATGTATGTGTGTGTTTGTGTGTAGGTGGGGGGGGGGGGGTTGGTTGTGTGTGTGTGTGTGTGTGTGTTTGGGGGTAGGGGTGTGGGTGGGGTTATGGGGGATGTGTGTATGTGTGTGTGCATGTGTGTGTGTGTGTGTGTGTGTGTGTGTGTGTGTAGGGGGGATGTGTGTGTGTGTGTGTGAGGGGAGGGATGTGTGTGTGTGTGTGGGGGGGGGGGAGGGATGTGTGTGTGTGGGTGTGTGTGTGTGTGTGTGTGTGGGTGTGTGTGTGTGTTTGGAAGGGTGTGCATGTGGGGGGAGGGGTGTGGGTGTGTGTGTGGGAGGGGGTAGGGGGGATGTGTGTGTGTGTGTGTGTGTGTGTGTGTGTGTGTGTGTGTGTGTCGGGGTTGTATCCAAGGGGGTTGTGTCAAAGCATGTCCAATGAAAGTGGGGTTGTATCACAAGTGGGGTTGTATGAAAAGTGGGGTTGTATCAACAGTGGGGTTGCATCAAAAGTGGGTGCGAGTAAACCGGTCATCACTGCCAGCAGTTTCAAAGTGGCAGTTCTAGTTACTTTTATTTTTACCTCAATGAGGGCTATATATATAGTCCGTGCTTGGAGCCTTCAAGTTCCACATAAAGTTTTTTTATGAAAAATAATGCAGATGTATAACAATCCACCAATGCAAGTTCAGAAATGAATGCAGATCCTTTACTTTGCGTTACAAACGCAATTCCCGCCATTTCCACTCACGATCGAGGCCTCCACACTCCACAGTGACCGCGCCTCTTCTTCCTCCTACAACTTCGTCTCACTTCTTTCACTCAAAATGCACGAAATTCTGCCGCATGAAATTATGTAGAGGCCTCGTCGGGGGGATATAAGGTAGATAAGGAAGGCGTTGTAACAGAAGAATCAAAATAAAAGTGGAAGAACATAAGGAAATGGGAGCTATTCTGGACCCACAGCCAAACCCGACAAACCATTGCAATACACCCCGAACGTCGAGCGCCGCCACAAACTACACCATGGAATTACAGGTGACGCGATTTTTTTAAACCATTGATATTAAAATAAAACGTAGCCTAAAACCACCGGGATTTTATGCTGATTCTGAATCTGTGTCTAAAACTTTTCTCCGATGTGTAGTTCTTGAGTTATAAGCGGACATCCAGACAGACACACACACACACACACACACACACACACACACACACACACACACACTCCTCCTTTATATATATATATATATATATATATATATATATATATACATATACATATATATATATATATATACATATATACAATATATATATATATATATATATATATATATATATATATATATATATATATATATATATATATATATATATATATATATATATATATATATATATATATACACAAAAGATAGGGTTAGTCTCTGTTTATAAGGTCTAGATGTGCCACCCTAATATTCTTTCCTCATTAATACAACTGTGGTAGGTCATCCCATTAGGGGTGGCTGGTGAGGGTGAGATGGAACCTTCAGTGCAGAAAATCTTATGATTGGCCTGATCTTACAGTAAGCCTCTACTGGTAAGAATGGGATATATTCAACACACACCTTATAAACAGGGATGTGCACTCTATTCTGTTTTGCTACAATGCTTGTTCATTTGGAATGTTTATTGTGAATAAATCATGCGAATTGTTTGCATTTTCCTCTCCAAATGTACGATTATGCATGTACATGTATTTGCTTTGACATACCATCGATATGCTACCTATATACAGACTTGGCATTTAATATGGAATAATTTTTTTTGTGGGGGTGAACTTACTTTTCAAGATGACTTAGAACCAAAAGTTCATTAGATTTATGTTGAAATTATTCTAGATTTTGTTAATGTGACCTTTAAAAGAAACAAAAACCACATTTGACATTTCGAAGCAAAGAAATTGATCCTTGAAAGTGATGTAAACTGATATCGAACTCAATTCATGGACAGTACTGTTTTAAACTTCTGTACGTTTTCCAGAAGTATCTCTATCTTGAACATTAGCCAAAAAAAATTTCAACAAAAACAAAAGTTAAATTATGACTGGGATTACAGACAGTAAAATTACAGTTCAGTACTTCGTGTAACCCCCACGAGCATTCAGGAGAGCACGTACACGTCGAGGCATGCTGTTCACGAGATTTGCCAAGGTTTGGACAGGAATCGCTTGCCATGCAGTGAAAATAGCCTGCTGCAACTCACGCACAGAGGCAGGCTGCTTGTCCAAGTTGTCGATTTGACGCGTTAATTCTGCCCACAAGTTCTCTATCGGATTCATATCCGGGGACATGGCAGGCCACTCCATATGCTCGACACCACGGTCAGCAAGAAAATGTTGGATCATGCGAGCACGATGAGGCCGTGCATTGTCATCTTGGAAGACAAAGTTTCCTCGAAAGGCTGCACAAGCAAATGGAAGCAATGTTTCTTCCAGAATGGCCCTGTACTTGAACTGATTCAGGTTTCCATTCAGAACAACCAGGTCAGTTTTGCCCCCTGCATGAAAAGCAGCCCAAACGGTCACCCCACCACCTCCAGCTTGGACTCTTGGCACAATACAATCTTTGTTGTAGGCTTCATGCACTTGTCTGCGCACTCGGTTGTGGCCATCTTGACGATAGACCAGAAATCTAGACTCGTCACTGAAGGTCACGTGATTCCAGTGTCCTGGCTGCCATTGACGGTGCTCTCTGGCCCACTGCAATCAACGCTGGCGGTGTTGTCTGGTCAGGCGTGGCTTTCTCAGGGGACGCCTGGCATGATAGCCTGCTTGAACCAGTCGTTGATTGACTAGCCTTCTGGATACAGGCACATTTGTCAGTTGCTGCCACTCAGCCCGAAGCCGATTAGCTGACTTGGTCCGGCCATTGCAGACTAACCGGTGCAGCTGGCGATCATCTCTCCTTGTGGTTCTGTGGGGACGTCCTGGCCTCGGTATTGGAGTAGGGACACCCCTCTGAGCATTTCGTTTCAGGATCTTTGACACCTGACCTTGAGTGATGCCATACTGCCGAGCAATAGCATGCTGTTTCATGCCAGAATTTCGTAAAGCCACCACTCCATGACAAACAGCATTGTCGAGTTGACGGACCATCTCCAGAGGAAGCGGCAATAACTTTTGTAGACGTGCAGCAGTTGTTTTCCACAAATACAGAACGCAACAACCCTTATATACACGATTGTGAAGCCAATCGTCAAATGTACCTGTCCTTACATTTTGTCATGCCACCTGTGATGTTATCCTGTTATTGACTTCGTGCTGTGGAAGACAATCAGTGACATGGTTCTTTTAACAAAGAAATCACCGAAGCATAAAAGAAACTCACCAGATTGATATACTGAGTTCAGAAAGTAAACCCAAGTCAAGAAAAAAATATATTCCATATTAAATGCCAAGTCTGTACTTCACGGCGGCCATTTTAAAATCCAAAATGGCCGTCATATAGTATTTCTTATCCATAATATAATTTGTTTAGGTATCTGTCATCATAAATATGGTATCAACATAATAACTGAATTCACACCAGCAACTACAACTAATGTTTAATGCCAATTATTCCATAATGAGTGTCTATTTTCATTTCAGGCGGCCATATTGGATTTGGGACCTTTATCATGTTCGAAAAAAACGCCACGCTATTTTAAAAAAAATCTTTACAACCTAAATATACAAAATCAAGTAAAAGTTTGCTTTTAACAAACATTTGACACGAAATTACATAACAGCCTACATTATAAGCTCTCCTGAGAGCCCCAGACGTTGTTTTATATTCTAAGTTCTACTTCTGACGGAATCAGAAAGTCTCTAGACTTCCGATCATATGGAAGGATGACACGAAAACCTCATATGTTTAATACAGCAGAAATCCTCCAAAAAAATCTCACAAGGTACAAACTTATCAACCTATAAAGTACCCTACCAGTAGTCTGTTCAATTGACTTCACATTCAATAACACTTATTAAACATTTGGACAACATCGCAGAACTTCAAAACTGACTGAATCAAAATAGCCCGATTGCAATTCTTCTTATTCTTCTTTTCAGATAGCCTAACTCAAAATTGGTTCAAGAAAAGGACTTGGTTTGAACACGAATCTCCTGCATTTTATGGTAGGAAGGTCGATGATTACTCAAAATCTTCGCAACTTGAAAGGATTCCACTAAATGTAAGCAAAACTGCTTAACTAGACATTACAATGTGAAGGAAAACGAGAGGTGGGTGGGACCATGCCTGCCAATCAGCCAGTTGCTGGCGGGGCTGCGGCAACAATTGCCTGAGAGCCAATCACACCGAAATGATTGTCGTTAACTACGTAAATTGATGTATTGGTGACAGCTTCACAGTAGTGACAAATATATATATATTACAGTGTAGTTAATGGTGGAACATTACATACTGTCTGTCCAACAGCCATTGTTGTCTGTCTGTCTGTCATACTGTCTGTCCATCCAACAAACTCCCCCACTCCCTTTAATCCAACTCCTCCCTCCAGGTTTTTAAAACAGCTGTTCACCACCATCTCTTATCTTCCCCCATCCAAAACCTTGATCTTTTCTACTCCTGCTAATTCACCCCAGATCCACTTTTTTTGAAATTCCAACTTCTTTCCTGGAAGTCCTTGCAGTGTTCATATGTTATATACCTCTCCCATCTCCCCCAAAGCCCTCCCGCTCCCACATTTCTCCCGATGTCCCTGCTCTCAAATGTTGTGTTTGTGTCCTTCCCCCTCTCTCCCCATCTTGTCTGTCGCTCTCCTTATTTTTTGTGTTTTGTGTGTCGGTTAGACTTTTTGTGTGATTAATGTTAGCTCTTTCACGAGCCTCGACCTTGTCTACAAAAAAATTTTTTTTTTAAATTGTTACCAGACGTACGATAATATTATACAGGGTGAGTCAAAGGTAGCGCCCGATTTCTGTATATATATATATATTGTTACGGACACGGTTTTTGGATGTTATTTTACCGAGCGGTGGTGTATTTAACCGCGTCCGAACAGTTACTCCCCGATTAGAACCCGATTCCAACCGAACGTTGACTAATCGCGCTACAGATATTCAATTGGGAAACCTCTAAAGCGACCGAAAGAGAAGAAGAGAGAAGAAAGACAGAGTTTGGAGGAAGAACAGATTTATTATACACACACAAGCAATATTTTAGAGCGACCAATATTATTTACAGCAATAGATGGAAAAGAGCAGTCACACAGTGCATTGTTAACTTATTCTATTTCATTTACTTAATCCCCAAGACAAACGAGTAGGACAGGACGTTCACACTCACACGGTGGATATTGCAGGCAGGTAATGGCTCGAGGTTGATTGCTTGAGAGGAAGGCAAGGTCGGAGGCAGCAGCTTTCAACCCCTCGCGGTTTTGGCGGGAAAACCTCCGTCGCGTATCCGCGGCCGTCACGCGCTGGCTCGGCACACCTGCTCCTCTTCCTGGGGTGGAGCCGTCTCCCTCCGTTCAGCGCGTCTCTCCAACGACAGGGGATATTGCAGGCAGGTAGGTAGGTAGGGCTTGCGGTGGATTGCGCTCCTCTTCCAGGTCATCCCCCAGCGTATCTCTCAAGGCCTCCCCTTGGTGCAGCCTCGTTGCTCCTCTCCAGCTCATCTCCAGTCATCTCTCAAAGCAGTCCCTTACAGTCGCTTTTATCACCTCCGGCGGAATTAAGCCGCCGGCTCCGAGGGCACGCCTACCGGGTCACTCACCGCGGTGTTGATTGGCTGTTAGGGCCGGTTCACTCCTGCCCTCTTCTGACGAGGTGGAGACACGCCTTTCTTCTCCAACCTTACCTCGTGGCCAATGGTGGTTGAAGAGAAAAACCGACCAAAATGCGGAAGGCAAATGGAAGGGAGGTTTTGGGGAAATTGGAAGGGCCTACGCTTATTTTGTTTGATACAATGCAAAGTCAATCTAGTGGAAAACACATACTTAGCCTACATGGAATAAGGAAATACACTATTTAAAAGATATATCGTGACCTGCGTGTATGTTCTATGAAATTAATTAGGACGGCTGCGACCATTATTTACATTACCAGGATGTTACCATACCAAAACCATACTCTTCACATCCGTTACCCTTCCTCCAAAATTGTTACACTCCTCAAAACCCGTTACACTTCTCAAAACCCGTTACACTTCTCAAAATCGTTACACTGCACCCTCCTTTCTTCAGGCACGTCCTCGGGCCTACTAGACTTAACTGAGTGTGACATGTAGGTGTAATTCCCTCTACAATTAACCTGACCCTGAGTGTGACAATTTTAAAACACAAATAAGTATGTCCCCCTATTGCATTGCATCCTGTCTAACAGACTCAAGCCCACAGCTAACCGAATTACGGAATTATTCTGAAACTATACATTTACGGTGGGGAGCATTATTTACAATGACGTGATTTCTTATTTACAACGCAACCCAGGACCTGTGTGTTTTTTTCTTTTCTTTTTAGGGAACAAGAGAAAGAAATTCCTGTTGGGAGGGAGGAGACAGCACGCATTGCATCGATGCACCAGTACCAGTACCAATACCACCAAAGCACCCAAAAGCACCACAAGCACCACTCGGTGCGCAGTCACCATGGTTCATAATAAACACAACAAAACAACTGGTGGTGGTCTTCTCCTTGTCTGCTGGGCCGATGTTCTTCCTGACGTCTTCTGGCTTCATGCGGCCTATTTGGACATAATAAAAAGCACAACTTGTGTTCGTTTTTTATTATTATTTAGGGCCTCAGGGGCCAACTAAGGGTGGTCCACCTGTTTGGCATAGGTGCCACCTTACCGAGGTCCACAAGCAAGATTCCCTGGCCACTATGGCCGGTCTCCAACAGAGGTGCTCTGCCCCAGAACCTGGGGTCCATCAAGTGGTACTTGGCCGCCGAACAGCGGTCCATAAAGTGGTACATCAACGCAATGCGTGCTGGTTTTGGGAATCTCGGGCGCACAATGGCCACCTCACGCACGCTCCCCTCGGCACCCAATGGCGCACAGGTCATGTGGGAGACAAAAGAAAGACAATTGAGCGAGGGGTAAGGTCACAAGGGTACACGTCAAACAAGGCAATGCAAGGTGAAATGCGTACGGAGGCCGAAGTGAGAAAGCTCGTCCCTACCGTACGTCACCCCCCTGTCACCTACACTACCCTTGCTCTTACCCCATATTTACAAAATCTACCCATTTACAAATTCGTCACTACTGTCACGTCTTCCCCATATTTCCCTTATACCAAATTCGTCACCACAATCCCTCTACTTCAAAATTTGCCATCATCAATTCATCATCAATCCTCAAAAGGAGGGAGAGATGGAATTACGCACAATGTCACACCCACGTCATGATGCGTCTCACAACCCAAACATTTGCACAGTAAAAAATAATCAAACATGGCATGGTGTGGAGTACCTGTCACCTCAGGTGAGTGGATGCAGATGGTGTGAGGAGATCCTTCATCCTAACTATCCTCTAAATGATTTTAACACACTTTACACTACCCGGGGTCTTTCCCTGCCAATCCATTGGCCAACTTACACTACGGGTTCTAATAACCAATTCCCATTGGCCAAACTGTGGTGCTCCTCAATTTTGGGGTCTCACTCCCCCGATTCATCTCCCGGTGCTCTAGCACAATTTCTGGGCTGCGACGTGTACCTCTCCCAACAGGTCTACCCACCTGCACACCTCCACCACTGTAGTTGCCACCCGAGCTTACCTAGCTCCTCACCCTAACCTAACTACCTGGGGACAGCCCCTCTCCTGGCTCTGTCACCCCATGGTGCCCTCTGGCACTGGGCTACCCGGGTCCGTCCTCCGGATCCTCGGGCCCCATCCACAACAACTACTACCGGCTCCCAGAGCCCACCTGCGGCCTCACCTGGCCGACATCCTTACAGTGGTGGAGTGCCCAAACCAACTACACACACTAACAGGCTACACGCCCAGCCATTTCCACAACACCAACGCACCCATCCACATACCATTCTGTCACCCGCACCACAGATGCCAATATCCAACCACAATTTACCTGTACCCTCTACCTAACACTTACACTACCCGCCCCGGGTATCCGTGATGGGGGTCCACTCTTCCCCCATTCACACCTTCGCACCATCCACTCCACTCCCCAATTTCCACCATACTCACTCCACGACCATCCATTGGCCAATACTCCATACCATTTATTCCATACAGCCACATACACCTGTTCTTCATTCACCTGTCGTTGCACACCTGTGCAATCATACCTGGTGCCACCTGCACCCTCCTTTCTTCCTGGACCATTTGGTCAACACAACACGCAATCACCACTACTCCCTCATACACTGCTCCATTCACCTGTCAGTTGCACACCTGTGCAATCACACCTGTTCCATTCTCACCTGTTCAATCCTCACACACACGGCATCATCTCAGCTAACTACTCCCCTCTGAAACTTGCGCTTCCCAGTCGTCCCTTTAAACTATTGCGCTCCCACGTCATTATCATCCATACTAATCTACCTGCGTCCCCACTACAGGTATCAGTCACTAACTAAACTTAACGTTACCTAATGTCATCTTCGCTAGATCCCTACAATTATCCAAGCCCTCCCTGGCTCGGTTGTCATAGCCACCCCATAAACTATTGCGCATTTGCCCCCACCTGTGAGGGATGGTGGATTTGCCATCCCACCACATCGGGGGTCTCTCACTACCAATTTCGCTCGTCCAAATCCAACAATTCAAAAATTTTCCATTTACTGCCAATTCTATTCACTTTTCTAAATTTCGTTTCAAATCACTACTATCACTATCACCATCACCCGTCTACTTATTACATCCTCTCGGTGCGCCAATTCACATCACCCGTCTACTTATTACATCCTCTCGGTGCGCCAATTCACATCTACAGCCCGGCTTCGTACAGCCGAGCACTGAACGCGGATTCTTTTGTGCTGGCGGCTGGATGCGTCCCGCATTCGGGGCCGGGGCGGGGGCTTACCCGGGCCGAGATCCCACGCATCACCTCGGCGTGGAGCCATCCAATGTCCCGATCTCGACCTGCCGGCACGTCTCAACAAAACGTGGTCGCCATAGCGACCCTTCCTATCCAGCCGCCCGCTCCGCCTAGTGGAGCCCGGCCGCGGCCGTTCAAAGCGAGGCCCAGCGTGGATCGCGCACGGCGGTTCTTTCGAAACCGCCGTGGTTCGGATCCCCGCTGGTTCTCGCGGCACGCGAAGCCCGGCACGCACCGAGGGCCCGATCCGGCTAAAAGTCGACCTAACCTTTAACCCGGTTACCGTCGACGCTTCACCTGCAGGCTTACATGCATACGCTACCTCTTTCTTGCTCATACATGCAGCCGTTCCCATTCTCCTCGTACCTTTTCTTTCACACCTCGGTACACTCACTCCGCTCACCGACTTGGTCACACACCTGACCACCGAACACTTTGGCACACATTCGTCGCCCGCACACCTCACCAATACACCTCTTCGCGCCCCTTTCTCGGTCACCTCCTCTGTGACAATCACAGGTGTGCTCTCACTCGCACACCCAACCACGTGTCTCACTACCAACTCAAATGTGCCTTCCCACACACGCTCTACCATTCCAGGTGTGCATCCTTCCATCCCAGGTGTACATCCTCGCTCACCTGTCACAACCAACTCACTCTCCTTGTCACTCTCAATACTCTCACCTCCATTCTTGACAGCGCACTCACCCTTACTTTCGACGGCACACTCTTTCCTCATGCACCCGTCCGTTACACACCTTTCTCGCGCACACCCTCCCGTTACATCCTCTGTAACACTCACCACAGGCGTACACTTCCTCGTTACATCCTCTGTAACACTCACCACAGGTGTACACTCTCTCATTACTTCCTCCGTAACACTCACTACAGGTGTACACTCTCTTGTTACTTCCTCCGTAACACTCACCACAGGTGTACACTCTCTCGTTACTTCCTCCGTAACACTCACCACAGACGTACACTTTCTCGTTACATCCTCTGTAACACTCACCACAGGTGTACACTCTCTCGTTACATCCTCTGTAACACTCACCACAGGTGTACACTCTCTCGTTACTTCCTCCGTAACACTCACCACACCGCGCTTCCATGTACCCCCTCGCACACGCGCTCCGACCGGCTCACTCCTGACGGCACACTCACTCCTCGGCGTGCACTTTTTCCTCACACACCCCATGGTCGGACATTCTCGCACACCTCTTTTTTCGCACACCTGACCTGTCACACACTTCACCAACGGCCTTTCACGAACACCCGGATCCAAATCAATCCCCAAGCCGACTGAATCTCCCCTCACATCATATACATTGCCACTCACCTCCGTACTTCGTCTCCGCACCTTCTTTGCCACCTGCAAACTCTTTATTTGGTTAGTGAGCATCACATCATGATTTGAACACAGACCTTGTACACATTCCATCACCTCCTCCTGGATTTCTCTTTTAGTTTCTGTTCGTCCCTTCTTAATTTCACTCACCTTTTCTCCCACTTCCTCTAATTTTTGTTTAACCTCTTTTATTTCTCGGTGCGTCCCCTCCAGTTCGTCCTCTAAGGCTACCGTGACCGTCTCTATGTGCATCCTCACCTGCCGGTCCTTTGTCTCCATTATCTCTGTCACCTCCTCCACCCTCATTGTCAGTTCCTCCCGTACCATCTGACATTGCCTCTGCGTCGCTATTAATTCATTTTTAATGTCCTTTTGTGTTGCTTTTAAACCCCCGATGATTGCAGTGTTCTTTTCCACTTGGTCCGCTAGTTCTTTTTGTCCCACCGTCAGCTGTTCTACTCCTTTCGTCAGATCTTCTATTCCCCCCTGTAACTTTACCGTATTATTTCTCACCTCTTTCTCGATACGCTTTTCGCCTCGCTTTACCTCCTCGCGTAGCCCCGAGACCTCCTCACTCATCCCTCTTCGTATTTCCTCCATCTGGTTCCCCATCTGTTCGATTTCCCGGGCGGATTGTTCCCCCATTTCCCGCAATTTGTCCTCCATCCTATTTTCTAACCCCATTAACCCATTTTTCACCCCCTCTAACTGATTCTCTTGAGCGGCCATTCTGTTTTCTACCCCCATTAACCCATTTTTCACCCCTTCTATCCCATTGTCTAATCCCTCAAATTTCTTGTCTAACTCCTTAAAATTATTGTCTAACCCCTCAAATTTCTTGTCTAACTCCTTAAAATTATTGTCTAACCCCTCACCGGTACCCCTCGCTTCGTCCCTCATTACCCCCATTTGGTTTCCCATTACCCCCATTTGGCCCTCTAATCGCTCACTATTAGCCCTCGCTTCGTCCCTCATTTTGTCCATAAGGGCCCCGATTTGTAGCAACAAAAGGTTTGAATCCACCAGGGGCGCTACCACGGTCGCGGGCGTGGCAAAATTTGGTGCCGCTACACCCACGTGCGCGAGGACGCCATTTTGCGCGTCTGACACCCCCTCAACCGCCTCCTCATTGCTCTCCTCCTCCCTTTCTTCCACATACATTTCCCCTGGTTCCTGGGTTACCCCTAACCCGTCTATCTCCCCCACCGACATCCGATCGCCTTGATTGTCCATGGCGCGATCTCAAAATTCGGGTTTTATAAAACAACACAATTTCGTCCGCTTTATAATTTTGAGCGCGTGCAGCGCGCTCCGGGTCGATCTCACTCCCCGACACCAATTGTTACGGACACGGTTTTTGGATGTTATTTTACCGAGCGGTGGTGTATTTAACCGCGTCCGAACAGTTACTCCCCGATTAGAACCCGATTCCAACCGAACGTTGACTAATCGCGCTACAGATATTCAATTGGGAAACCTCTAAAGCGACCGAAAGAGAAGAAGAGAGAAGAAAGACAGAGTTTGGAGGAAGAACAGATTTATTATACACACACAAGCAATATTTTAGAGCGACCAATATTATTTACAGCAATAGATGGAAAAGAGCAGTCACACAGTGCATTGTTAACTTATTCTATTTCATTTACTTAATCCCCAAGACAAACGAGTAGGACAGGACGTTCACACTCACACGGTGGATATTGCAGGCAGGTAATGGCTCGAGGTTGATTGCTTGAGAGGAAGGCAAGGTCGGAGGCAGCAGCTTTCAACCCCTCGCGGTTTTGGCGGGAAAACCTCCGTCGCGTATCCGCGGCCGTCACGCGCTGGCTCGGCACACCTGCTCCTCTTCCTGGGGTGGAGCCGTCTCCCTCCGTTCAGCGCGTCTCTCCAACGACAGGGGATATTGCAGGCAGGTAGGTAGGTAGGGCTTGCGGTGGATTGCGCTCCTCTTCCAGGTCATCCCCCAGCGTATCTCTCAAGGCCTCCCCTTGGTGCAGCCTCGTTGCTCCTCTCCAGCTCATCTCCAGTCATCTCTCAAAGCAGTCCCTTACAGTCGCTTTTATCACCTCCGGCGGAATTAAGCCGCCGGCTCCGAGGGCACGCCTACCGGGTCACTCACCGCGGTGTTGATTGGCTGTTAGGGCCGGTTCACTCCTGCCCTCTTCTGACGAGGTGGAGACACGCCTTTCTTCTCCAACCTTACCTCGTGGCCAATGGTGGTTGAAGAGAAAAACCGACCAAAATGCGGAAGGCAAATGGAAGGGAGGTTTTGGGGAAATTGGAAGGGCCTACGCTTATTTTGTTTGATACAATGCAAAGTCAATCTAGTGGAAAACACATACTTAGCCTACATGGAATAAGGAAATACACTATTTAAAAGATATATCGTGACCTGCGTGTATGTTCTATGAAATTAATTAGGACGGCTGCGACCATTATTTACATTACCAGGATGTTACCATACCAAAACCATACTCTTCACATCCGTTACCCTTCCTCCAAAATTGTTACACTCCTCAAAACCCGTTACACTTCTCAAAACCCGTTACACTTCTCAAAATCGTTACACTATATATACATATATATATATATATATATATATTTCTGTCAGTTGATTGTTTGTTTGCCATTTGTATTACAGTGTACAAGAAGGTATAAATAAATGAATGACATGTTTATATAACCATTTATTCGGGTGAAAATTATTACGGAAGTGTACCAAGCTGTTTAACTTGCAATTTTCAAAGTGCCCTCCCTCGTGATCGATGCACAATTGCAGCTGAGCAGGCACAGAGTGGCACACACGCTTGCAGAGTTCGATATCAATTTCCTCAAACTTTGCAGTGATTTGAGCCTTCAATTCCTGAATGGTACGAGGCTTTTCACGATAAACAAGGTCTTTAATGAGCCCCCAAATAAAGTAAACTTCCGTCCATGGTACACTGAAGCTTGTGGTGAGGCAGTTGCCATGAAGCAACTTGCCTTCACCTCATGGAAGGCTAATCCAACTGAAGGGAATCTCAGTTCCTTTCACAAAGCTCGGAACAAGTGTGTGTCTACCCTCAAGAGAGCCAGGAAACAACATCTCTCCACTCTCAAGACTGAACTCTCAAACCTGTCACCCTCTTCCAAATCCTGGTGGTGTCTGGTCAAATCTGTTTCTGGTGTTTGTACCACTTCCATCCCCTCCCTTATCTCAAATGGCTATACAGCTGACACCGCACGTGAAAAAGCTGAATGCCTCAAATCTGTGTTTGCCTCAAAATATTCTGTCCCGGACCCATCTCTCTCCATACCCACCTTTTCCAGTCGAACTCAGCTGCTCCAGAACTCTGTGTCCTTCTGTCCTGACAAGGTGGAGAAGTTTCCATCAAACCTCGACTCTGATTCTGCAACTGGACCAGACGGCATCAGCCCACGGGTCCTAAAATCCTGCTCTGCCGCTCTGTCTCACCCTCTGTCTGTTCTCTTCTCCCTCTCCTTTGCTCAAGGTCATCTGCAATCAGCTTGGAAATCAGCCAACATTACCGCTTTACACAAAAAGGTGCAAAACAGATCCTTGCAACTACAGACCAATCAGCTTGCTCCCAATAATCAGCAAGGTCATGTTATCAATCATCGCTTCTGACATAAAATCCTTCCTCTTCTCCAATGGCTTGACCTCGGATCATAAATTTGGATTCAGACCAGGTCACTCTACTCTGGACATGCTGCTTCTGCTGTCTCAACAATGGATGGAGGTCCTTCATGCCAAACAGAAAATCAGAGCTGTCTCCCTTGACATACCACGTGCCTTTGATACAGTCTGGCACCCTGCTCTGCTCACCAAACTCTCCTCCAACGGTATCCATGGAAATCTCCATGCATGGCTTGCGGACTCCTTCTCTGGTCGTAGTCAAAGTGTGGCCCTGAATGGATTTCTCGCATCTCCCCTTCCTGTTCAGGCTGGAGCTCCCCAAAGCAGTGTTCTGGGCCCTGTGCTTTTTCTGGTGGTCTTCATCAATGATCTCTCCGACTCTCTGGAAAATCCTCTCTATCTCTTTGCTGATGACTCCACTCTCTGCCGCTCCATACCTCATCCCTCAGATTGGCAGTCTGCAGCCTCCTCACTCTCTGCAGACATGGGCAAAATCACAGACTGGTCAAACAATTGGAACATGTTTTTCAATCCTGACAAATCTCACACTCTTACTCTGTCTCTCCGAAAAGACCATCTGGAAAACCATCCCATCTACTTTCTGAACAACGCTCTCCAGGAAGTTCTGTCACTCAAGCTTTTGAGGCTCACTATCTGCTATGATCTTTCCTGGGAAAACCACATTTCCAAGCTGGCCTCCAAAGCCAGTCGCCGACTGGGCATCATCTGTCGTGCATAGTCGTTCCTTGGCACACCTGAGCTCCTCACCACATACAAGGTTTTCATCCGCAGCTCAATGGAATACTGTTCTCCCCTTTGGGCTGGTGCTCCTTCCTCACACCGAGCTCGGCTTCACGCTGTTGAAACCAAAGTTTCACAATCATTGGAATCTCCCGCGATGAAGCTAACTCAGAGGGCCTTTCACTCACTCACCGCAGGCAGGTTGGTGGTCTTTCTATCTTCTACCGACTCCTCTCCGGCCTTGCTCCCCCAGCTCTGTCTGTGCTCTGTCCCCCAAATATTCCTACAGGTCGCACAAGAGCTGCCTGCCACCATCTCATGGTTAAACTGCCAAAATAAAGACTCTCTGCTCACCTTCACTCTTTCATTCCCCTTTTCTCACACCTCTGGAACAAACTCCCACACTTTCTTAAATCCCACTCCTCCCTCCAGGTCTTTAAAACAGCTGTTCACCACCATCTCTTATCTTCCCCCATCCAAAACCTTGATCTTTTCTACCCCCGTTAAGACACGCCAAATCCG
This sequence comes from Myxine glutinosa, assembly GCF_964187855.1. Classification (NCBI taxonomy): domain Eukaryota; kingdom Metazoa; phylum Chordata; class Myxini; order Myxiniformes; family Myxinidae; genus Myxine; species Myxine glutinosa. Next base: position 138,968,642 of record NC_136267.1, on the reverse strand, counting down.
CCTCTTTCAATCTCCAACTTATTTCCTGAAATTCCTGGTAGTGTTCATTTGCTTTATACCGTATACCCCTCCCCTCTCCTCCCCCAGCTCTTTTCCTTCCACAGATCTACTGACATGCTTTTTCTCTACTGTTATTGTGCTTGTGTGTTTCCCTCTCTCTCCCCGTCTTGTCTCCCGCTCCCTTCATTGCATGTTTTATGTCTGTGTGCATGTTTTCATGTTTAATGTGTTAGCTCTTCCACGAGCCTCGATTCTGTATCCAAAAAAATAAAATAATAATAATAAAAAAGCATTGTGAACGGATATAATACTGAGGTACAAAAAAAGAAAAGAAGGTATTGCTAATTGAGCTGTCAGTAACCAGCGATGTTGGCCTAAACAATGCAGAAATCAAGGAAATGACCAAATACCAAGACCTCAAAAATTAAGTGAAAATATCTTGGAAGCTGAAGAGCGCTGAAATGGTACCAGTGATGATAAAATTGGAGCAATGGGAATGATAAAAAAAGAACCTTACAGAGATCGTAAAAAACATCCCTGGGAACATTACTCCAAAAAACGACAGTTGGATGCTGTCTGGGGCTCAGTGACGATCCTGAAAAAGCCCTTGGAACAAAACTTTGAGAACAAGCAAACTTCACAAATTGGTCCATGAATCATGACCCCTTACTGAAAGGAAGGTGGACACTTCAAGACGTGGAGGGCTCCGCTCCATTCCACCCTCTGAAACCCACATATGGAGATAACAACCAATGACACACACACACATTGGTTTCAATTATAATTACAGATAATGATTTCGTATGAAAATTGCTGATAGTGTTCAATGCCTCCTTCCAAGATATTATGTTTCCATTTGGGAATGAATAAGGGTTCAACTGTGGCATTCATAGTCTGTAGGTCGGTGCTGCCATTAGCCCGCGTGCAAGTTGCCGGCACCATTATTGTCAGCTACAGAACACTTTGGCCAAACTAAACTTGCAATTAAAAGTATATTTTTGCACATTTTCTTCTGCTCTAAAACACTCGTTAGCTGAAGGTTTATTGACAAAACAAGAATATTTTCCAAAAAAAGTGGATGGGGAGAGAAAGGGGATGGAGGGGAAGGGGAATAATTTTGCAGTGCACAGTATGACTTCATTCTCTCGAGAATATAACCGAAGACTAAATACTAATACCGAGAGTGTTATTACAAACAGCTATATTTCCAGCACAGTGAGTGGATGGAATGCGCAAGCCATTTAGCACAGGTGGGTTGGCAACGTAGACACTACGTTCACAGCGAGGCAGTGAAATGCAAGGGTAGCTAATGCAATCCCATCCACCCTGCCAGGAGATGGAGCAATAGTAGTAATGTTAATGGAATTCTGCACAAAATTGGTTGCAATTGGGGAGATCCATATTTCAAAAACGAAGGCGCCACCAGTTCTCGTAAAACTGTCCAGCAAGACACCGAGCCCTTATTGAGATGGTGGTGCCTTCATTTTCGAATTATTGGAGCACAACAGCCGTTACTGGATTTGCCTCTTTGCACTCAGATTAAAAAGTCAGCAAAGAAGGAAAATAGCAAACACTAAATCTCAACCTCCTGGCAGACATTTTCCACAGTAGAACAATCACAAATGTATTTACAAGCGAATGTTGCCGGCATTGACCAAAATACGCCGTTCCTTTTTCCCTACCTGCTGCTGTGATCTCATCACTGATTATGAAAAGGACTTCCTGCATCCTCTACAATTTAGTTTAACACAACATGCCATTTTGCTTTCTCGAGGAAACAAAGTTCCATTAATTTTTATTTTTTTTAATTCTTAATTTACGTTTGTAATGATTTGTCCTTTTATTGACGTAGTAGTGAAATGGAGCTTTATATTGACAAAAAGCTAAATCTTAGCCTTAATGTCTATGTTTCAACTCCTGATTGCTTTTTTATTATTTGATTTTAGAGTTTTTAGGGAAAATCTGCCACAAATAACTCAGGCCTTACACTTTCCTTCTTATCAATAAGTAATGCATGCACGAGGATTGTTGCATACCACTGGCTTTCAGTGCCAGGTTTGGTACACCAATGACAGAGTGTCGAATCGTCGTCCTTGGGAGACAAGTTGGCAAAATCCTAACCAAATCCCCGCAGGTCTTTGGCCGGGAAATGCCACAATCGACGTATTGCAAACGTTGGCACGATCCCTTTCCGGCAGCTCAGCAAAAAGGAGGGTGCTGTGTAAATGATGCCAATGACTTTGTTGGAACTTTGCTGGTGGAATGACAAATAATCTGGCTCTGTATCAACAAGATTCTTTCAGAAACTTTGCTACAGACGTAAAGCAGTGGCTCAATCGGAAATTGTCTGTGACAGCTTACACCACAGTTTGTTTTACTTACTGGACAATATCAAAAACAAACATCTATTCTCTATAACAAATTAAAGATTGGAGTGATCGTTACAGTTTCACCTTTTTGGTATTCCAATCCTCATTATGCTGATACTCTGTGATCATATTCATATAGAGTGTTGATTTGCCCATTCTGTACCAATGTGCTTGTCTTGTATGTGATTAATCTGTAAGCTCCTTTACGAGGCTTGGATCACTGCAGAGCCTCGATGTCCAATCGGATTTCGATGCTCGCAAACTTATGGCGATCACGTCACTATATTCCCCACATGATCATACTAAAATACGCAATTTGGTGTCTGTCTGTCTGACCGAGATACTGTACATTCGGTCGTTACTAATCCAATCTCAACCAAACTTAACATGGGGGTTAAGGGGCACACGATGGAGGTTGTAGAGATTTAACTTGCCCCCCTCCCCAAGGGGGTACGCTATCATGCCATTTCATGGGGCATACCTTCTGGACGTAAAAAAAAAAATTATAACCACAAATGATTCAACAAAAAGACGTCATGCGGAGCACGATACTTGCAATATCCACCCCCCACCCACAAGAAAAAAAAATTCCATTGATAGAGCAAATTGTCCATTTCATCACGATTAAAATTGACAATCTTGATCAAAGCTCGGGTCAACAGGAAGAAAAGTGACAATTTTTCAGATGAAAAATGATTTTGTAAGGTTGACCTTTGACCTTTTGACCTCAAAAATATTTCGTTTCCCTATTTAGTGACTCAATGTGCAAATGCTGTTCAATTTTCAAGTCAATCAGATGAAAATTGAGGATTTAAAAAACTTGGCCTATGTTGACCTTTTGGCCCATGTTGACCTCAAAAATAGTTGGTGGTTGAATTCAGTGACCATATATGTAAATCCTCTTAGAATTTCAAGTCAATCAAATGAAAATTGGTGATTTTAGAAATTCGGCCTATGTTGACCTTTTGGCCGATGTTCACCTAAAATATAATTTGTGGTTCAATTCAGTGACCAGATATGAAAGTCATCTTCAAATTTCAAGTCAATTGGATGAAAATTGAGGATTTTAGAAATTTGGCCTATGTTGACATTTTGGCCTATGTTGACATTTTGGCCTATGTTGACCTCAAAAATACTTGGTGGTTGAATTCAGTGACCAGATATGCAAGTTCTCTTCAAATTTCAAGTCAACCGGATGAAAATTGAGGATTTTAGAAATTTGGCCTATGTTGACCTTTTGACCTATGTTGACCTCAAATATACTTGGTGGCTGAATTTAGTGACCAGATATGCAAGTCGTCTTCAAATTTCAAGTCAATTGGATGAAAATTGAGGATTTTAGAAATTTGGCCTATCTTGACCTTTTGGCCTATGTTGACATTTTGGCCTATGTTGACCTCAAAAATACATGGTGGTTGAATTCAGTGACCAGATATGCAAGTGCTCTTCAAATTTCAAGTCAATCGGATGAAAATTGAGGATTTTAGTAATTTGGCCTATGTTGACCTTTTGGCCTATGTTGACCTCAAATATACTTGGTGGTTGAATTGAGCGGCCAGATATGCAAGTCCTCTTCAAATTTCAGGTCAATCGGATGAAAATTGAGGATTTTAGAAATTTGCCAAAGTTGGTGACCTTTGGCCTATGTTGACCTTTTGACCTTTTGAGCGAAAAAATAATAGGCTTCTCAATTGGGACGACCTATACAACTTTGTGAAGTTTCATGACGATTGGTTTCGAATTGTGACCTGTAGGCCGGTGACAAACAAACAGACAAACAAAAAGACGTCATGTGTAGCACGATACTTGTAAACCCCCCCCCCCCCCCCAAAAGTTTTCCATTGATACAGCAAATTGTCCATTTCATGAAGATTAAAATTTACAATCTTGATCAAAGCTCGGGTCAACAGGATGAAAAGTGACGATTTTTCAGATGAAAAATGATGATTTTAGAAGTTTGACCTCGAGTTGACCTTTGACCTTTTGACCTCATAGATAGTTGATTTCCCAATTCAGTGAGGCAATGCACAAATGCTGTTCTATTTTCAAAACAATTGGATGAAAATTGATGGGTTTTCAGATGAAAATTGATGATTTTGGAAGTTTGACCTAGAGTTGGCCTTTGACCTTTTGACCTCAAAAATAGTATGTTTCCCAATTTATTGACTCGATATGCAAATGCTGTTCAATTTTCAAGTCAAATGAAAATTGACGGGTTTTCAGATGAAAATTGATGATTTTGGAAGTTTGACCTTCAGTTGACCTTTGACCTTTTGACCTCAAAAATAGTTGGTTTCTTCATTCAGTGAGGCAATATGCAAATGCTGTTCAATTTTCAAGTCAATTGGATGAAAATTGACCGTTTTTCAGATGAAAAGTGATGATTTTGGAAGTTTGACCTTGAGTTGACTTTTGACCTATTGACCTAAAAAATAGTACGTTTCCCAATTTATTGACTCGATATGCAAATGCTGTTCAATTTTCAAGTCAATCGGTTGAGAATTGACGGCTTTTTGGATGAAAATTGATGACTTTTAAAATTTGACCTTGAGTTGACCTTTGACCTTTTGACCTCAAAAATAGTTCATTTCCCAATTTATTGACGCGATATACAAATGTTATTCAATTTTCAAGTCAATCGGATTTAAAATGGCGATTTTAGAAATTTTACCTCCAGATGACCTTTGACCTTTGACCTCAAAATCAATAAGCTTCTCAATTGGGACGACCTTTACAACGTGGTGAAGTTTCGTGACGATTGGTTTAGAATTGTGACCTGTAGGCCAGTGACAAACAGACAAAAAGACAAACAGATAGACAGAACCACAAACGCAACCGACCAATATACTTGAAAAATCTTCGATTTTGCAAGTAATGAATTATATCCAATGTACAATTACATTTTTAAACAGTCGCTACTAAACTGGAAAAAGTTTGGAGGAAAGTCGATGTGCTGAAGGCATTCCAAAGTTAACGCGTCCCCTTCGAATGAACAGATCAGAGCTGTCTCAACTTGCTCGGCCTAGGTAAGCAGCAATGTTCTTTAGCTAACAAAGCTGCTTACATGAGTATGAGTCTTTACGCATGAATGATGAATCCCATTACTTGTCTGATTTTTCTAGCCATCAGATTAATATGTGGACAGTATATATAGGGCCTCGTGTGATTTATCCCGGCCGTTGTTTCACGTGTTACATGCGATATTGCCAACGCCAACTTTACGGGCCAATTGCGACCTTTATTTTACGCATAACCATATTCCGAAGGTTCGTTAACATCCTGTGGATGAATGCAGCACAGCGAGATGCAGGTGTTATCGCACAAGCCAGATTTGCATGTATGAGTGCGTGTGACGCAAATGGGTGCGTAAATCCAATGACCTTAGAGGCTGCTAAAAAATTGACAATTTCTTCGATGAAGAACTGTGGAATATCTTCATATAACTGAGTATGCACTGGTACTGTGAAAATCCACATGTACTATTATGAAAAAAAAAATCACAAAATCATGGGTTTGAAAAGTTGAAATAAATAATTTCTAAAAACCATGCAACATTATTTTGTATATATTTTATTCTCGATGTCGAGTATAATGAGTGAAATTGAGTCGTTTGAAAAATGAAAATTCAGGTAATCATGAGTTTATCATGAAATATCTCATATTTGACCTTTGACCATTGGGCTGTGACCTTTGACACCTGACTTTTGACCCAAAGTTGTTTTTTCGTTCACGAGTTATGAAGTGACCACTATATTCGTCATGTGTGTGCATCTGTCTGTGTGTGTGTCTGCCTGTCCGCAGCATAACTACCCGATGATATCATCCGATCTTGATGAAACTGGGGTGGGAGGTGGGAGCTTGGGTGGGATCTAGTTGTGTCCCACCTAGAGTGGGCGTATTGCGCCCATTGTGGGCGGAGCCACGCCCGAAAAAGATGTCTTTTTAGGGGGTAATCGAGTTCAAGCTACATCTTCTCCGAGGGAGTTGGTGGAATCTGACAGGGGTTTCGATATTTGGTTAGGCCAATGTCATGTGTCGAGCCCCACAGAGCTCGATTTTTCATTTTTCATTTTTTTTTCATTTTTTTTTTCACTTCATTTTTCACCGAATTTTCGGTATTGTGTAGCTAACTAACCTCATAACTGATTATACATTATTTTCTATCTCATTTCAAGGTCAGTAACCTTCGTTTTGACATTTACGGGCCTGGGCTGTCTGGGCCTGTTTTGGTTATAGTCCGTCCTTTGTCATTGAATACCGCTCGCTCGTGAACCATCGTCGTCTCCTGACTTGGGTTTCTTTTAAAATAAACAAAAATACCTTTTATAGATATTTATCTATAATACAGTACAGTTTTAAGCATCTTAATGCGGTTAAATATGCACTAATATGGTACTACTTCTAAAATAAGCCCCCTGGATGACCTTTGACCCCTAAATGACCTTAAATGCAAAACTCCAGTATGGCATCCCCCCAGGTGATGATTGTCACACCCCAAAGAACATTTTAAGAATGGATGCCAGCCATTAACAAAAAATGCCATCAAAAGTTGATTTGTTTGGCCCTTGGCAGGCAGACTATATTCTCAGATCAATGCAAAACCAAGTAAGGACAGAATACAACAGATTTGGTATTTGGTTACTTAACTTGCAATAATTACCATTTCTAATAAAATACACAATTTGGGGTCTGTCCATCTGTCTGACGATTTTTGACCTCGATATATTCGGTCGTTGCTTATCCAATCTCAACCAAACTTCACAGGAGGACTAAGGGTCACACAATGAAGGTTGTAATGAATTCATTTCCACCCTCCCCAAGGGGGTTTTCTCCGCCAATGGGGTTGCGTGTTGAGGTGTATATACGTGTTTAGATAGCTTTATTGTGGTGTTTTTTCAAGGACACTCTTCGTAACAACGCTAATGATAAAGCATAATATTAATGTTATTACAAAAGAATATTAATACTCATAATATCCCATCTCCCCAAGGGGTTTCTCCTCCTTGAACAAACACCATGTCAATGTGTATAAACAGCTTATTGTGGTTTTTGTGGGAGAACCCGCTATCAAAAGTAAGAATATTATAAACCCCAAGCACATTTGATTACCTTTTGAAACAGTCGCTCTTGCTGCTAACCACTAAACGGAAACGGAGGAAACCCGGGGTGTATTCAGTAACCAAGCAGGGAGCTAGCGTTTGCCAAGATAGCTGTTCCTTATCAACGGTTTTGAATGGAGTGCTTGCTCGAATCGAATGTTTAAACCACTTGGCGAGCGCTCTCCAAGAAACTTGGTAAATTCAAACCCCCTCTCCCAATGTTCTTGAGGTCCGACCATAGGTCCCCTTTAATCTTTATATCCCAGAGAGGAATGACCGACCCTTCCTGCCGCCCCCGTAGGGAACGGGTGTGCTAACAATAAGAAATTAGCCTCAGAAGGTGAAACAATGATCTATTTCTTCTACAAGAGTGAGGCTCATAAGAGAGCAAGGTTAAACGAAGTGAGGTAGCAGACAACAATCGAGCATAACCAGAAAGGAGATTAACAAGCGTTACGCCTAGGTCCCCCGTCGGTGAAGTGATGCGAGTTGACAAAGTGGAAGACGCAAGGCGGCCATCTTGGATTTTGACGTGGCGACCCAATTTTCAATAGCGTTCTTCCTTATGCGTAGGTACACCCACACACCAGATTAGAAGTTAGTAGTTCGTTTATTTTTCAAGATATTTCGCTCACAAGGTTCAGACATATATATGGTGGTGGCCATCTTGGATTTTGACGTGGTGACGCAATTTTCAATAGCGTTCTCCCTTATGCGTAGATACACCCACACACCAGATTAGAAGTTAGTAGTTCGTTTATTTTTAAAGATATTTCGCTCACAAGGTTCAGACATATATATGGTGGCGGCCATCTTGGATTTTGACGTGGTGACGCAATTTTCAATAGCGTTCTTCCTTATGCCTAGATACACCCACACACCAGATTAGAAGTTGGTACTTCGCTTATTTTTCAAGATATTCCGCTCACCAGGTTCAGACATACATGGCGGCGGCCATCTTGGATTTTGACGTGGCGACCCAATTTTCAATAGCCTTCTTCCGTATGTGTAGATACACCCACACACCAGATCAGATGTTCGTAGTTCGTTTATTTTTCAAGATATTTTGCTCACAAGGTTCAGACATATATATGGTGGCGGCCATCTTGGATTTTGACGTGGCGACCCAATTTTCAATAGCGTTCTTCCTTATGCCTAGATACACCCACACACCAGATTAGAAGTTGGTACTTCGCTTATTTTTCAAGATATTCAGCTCACAATGTTCAGACACACATGGCGGCGGCCATCTTGGATTTTGACGTGGCGACCCAATTTTCAAGAGCGTTCTTCCTTATGCCTAGATACACCCACACACCAGATTAGAAGTTGGTACTTCGCTTATTTTTCAAGATATTCCACTCACAAGGTTCAGACATACATGGCGGCGGCCATCTTGGATTTTGACGTGGGGTTGCACCCACACACCAAATTCGAATGCTGTCCTTCGCTTACGCATGCATGCATGCACGTACACACGCACGCACGCCCGCACGCACGGACGGACACACGGACGGAGGGGAAAACCATAGTCTCCCTTTCGCTCCGCGGTGCGACGGGGGACAACAAACAGGAAATAGGAAAAGAGGGAGAGAAAGAGAGAGAGAGAAAGGGGAGAGAGAAAGGGATAGATAAAGGGATAGAGAGAGAGAGAGAGAGGAAAAACTGAAGTAATCAAGTAAGACAGTTGGGTTGGGAATGGTTCATGGGGGTAATTAAGAATCAGGATTGAGGCTGACAGGAGGTGGCGATCACAAGTCAGGATGTCGGATGACATGAGTTGATGGTGCACTGCCAGAATGAAGCTCTGGAGGGAAGATTAAGACAATACAGCCTATTCAAGGTGGTTCCATTAATGGGAGAAATTAGGAATAAAAGAGCTGAGGTTCATCTGCAAGCATGTGATTCGTCTGGTGATCAGGTCACTGATCAGTGCTACATGTGCAATGTGAGAAAAACACACTTTGTCCTTCAGCCTAATCATGAGAGATTCCAATGTTTTTGAGAGCTTTGGATTCTACAGAATACAGGAGAGAAATATAATGCTGGAGCACCAACCAATAGCAGAGAGCAGTACTACTTTGAGCTATGGACAAAGGCCTTAACGACTACGCAGCTCCGATTTCCCAAGGAAATTTGGATATACAGAGGATGCCAAAGCTGTCGGTGGATTTGGAGTTCAGCTTTGCTATGCAGTTGGCCCAGGAAAGGCCATGGCTGATGGTGAGGCCGATAAGTTCAAGACACTGAAGGTTTGTTTTACAATCAATCTGAAGCGATAGAGTGAGACTGTTTGATTTTCCAGGATTGAATGACATGTTCCATTTATTAAACCAGTGTCTAATAATTTCCACATCAGCAGAGAGAGAAAGAGAGAGATGCAGCTGCTGTCTTCCTAACAGGGATGGGATACTGTAAGACACAATGTGGAGTCTGCAAAGAAGAAAGAGAGGGTTTTCAATGAATACAGATGAGGAACAAGACAACCCAACACACGCCTTGGGAAACTCTAGTCTAGACCCACTGGGAGAATGGAGGAGAGGGCTCCCTTGATTGCAACAAGTTGACTGTGTGCATGGAGGAAGTCAGAAATCCAGGAATGAAGGCGGCTTTGAGAATGGCACAGGCAGAGAGCATTCGAAGCAAAGCAGGATGCCAGACTGTGTCAAACTCCTGATATATGTCCAGGTAGACTGTTCTAAACTCTTTGTTGAAAATGAGGGCCTCTCACCTTTGCTGAGGGAGGAGCAGAAGCATGTCCAGGGTTTAGTGATCAGGACAGACTCCAAACTGATGGTCAAAGATCAGGCTGTTTAAAAACAGGAAAGACTTGATGTCGGAATCAATGATGGATTTCATGACTATGTTTGTAATCGGAAGCAAGCTCACTGGCCTATAGTCAGTAGGGTCTGTGTTCGCACCATTCTTAAGGATGGGAGTGATGTTACCTGACTTCTATGCAGATAGTTTGGGGCTTGTGACTGGCCACACTGTCTGCCCAGATGTGACCATGTCCAAAAGCGGAACACCCCAAACCACAGGGCCGATTGATACAGAAGGGTTAATAAAAGACAAACTAATTACTCGGAAAATATGATTCATGCCGGTAATGGGAAAATACATCTTTATTTCACAATCGGCACAGATATCTCACCATAAATCTTATCCTAAATGTAACCTTGTTTTATGTATCCATAAACACAGCAGTTAGGAAGGATACAGCAGACGGTCTTAAGTATTTCAGTTCAACATGGAGTACTTAAAGTCTGAGAAACTAGATGCTTCATTCAAGGAAGTGCAGAAAACCAAATTATCAGTGCAGAACCCGACAGTGTAATCGATTATATAATGCGAAGTGTGGTGTCTGTCCATGCATTTGTACACTCGTCTGTCTCTCGTTTTCAGTGGCCGCTTAATCCGCATGCAGGCAATGCTCAACATACAGCCAGAAGAAATGCATGATACCAAACGAGATTCATTTTAACGTATAGATACAACATGGAATCTTTCGTTATCTCCATATGCAGGTTTTTTTTTTTTAGGAGATGGGAGGAAGTTCTCCCAGAACTCAAAATCTCCACCTACTTTTATTTTTGGTAAAGGATCATTATTCATGAACCAGATTGTGAAACTTCATTCTCATAGCTTCGTTCCAAGGGCTCTTTTCAGAATCCTCACTGAACCTCTGACAGCCTCCACTTGTAGCTCATTTGTCGTGATATTCCCCAGAATGCTTTTTAAGTACTCATTAAGGGTTTTCCTGATCATCCCTGTTGCTCCAACTATCACTAGTACAATTTCAGCTTTCTTCAATTTCCAAGACCTCTTGACCTCAATTTTCAGATCCTGGTACTTGAGCATTTTCTTGGTTTCTGAAGCATTTGGTCAGAAGTCATTGGGAACTGAAACCTCAATTAACAATGCTGCCTTTTCCTTTTTGTGTTTGAGCACTATATCCGGTCACAATGCTCCGCCTGCGATGTCCACACTTGATGGGATCATCTTGTCATACGTGAGCACTATGTGTTCATTTCCAAGGATCAGATTTGGTTTGTGTTTCCATGATTGTTCTGGAACCGGAATGTTGAAATGTTTAAAGATGTGCCAGTAGATTACTCTGCAGGCACTGTCATGTCTTTCTGTGTACAATTGTTCAGACATGAGTTTTTTACACTGCGTCCGCGAAGCAAAAAGCAGCGATAGGCGATCAGTTGCATATGTGCGTGCGTGTCTGCATTTTAAAAATGAATTTTCTCAGCAACCATTGGTCCGATTGACACGAAATGTTCACCATAGGAGTGCCTCTGCCTGTATAATTTTTTTAATTCATAATTATGACATCATAGGTCAGGTGGGACGGACGCCATCTTGGAAAAACGTTACATCTCTATATCACCAAAACCGCTCTACAGAAAAAATTGAAACAATGCTCATTGTCAAGTACTCCCCATGGGAAATAAGAAATGTTTATGATGATGTCATCAGTGCCTTCATTATGACATCATAATTCGACAAGTACAATGCTTGATGTGATCAGTTTGCATTAAAAAAAAATCTCTCCAGCCGTTAGTCTGATGGACACAAAATTTTGACCATAGGAGTCCCTCCTCCTGTATAATATTTTTTATAATAATTATGACATCATAGGTCACGTGGTACAGGTGCCATCTTGGAAAAACCAAAAAACATTGCACCTCTATATATCCAAAACTGCTCCATGGAAAAATTGAAACGTGGCTCATTGTAAAGAACTCTGCATGTGGAATAAGTGTTGCTAACGATGACGTCATTAGTGCTTTAATGATGACATCATAATTCGGCAGGGACAACGCTTAGTCTGATCAGTTTGAAATGTCTTGAGTGTGATCTACACAACAATTATATTAAAGAATATAAATTTATGGTGTCATCGCTCATGTAATCTGGCAGCCATATTGGATCAATTTTTAAAAACGTTCAAAAACAAAAGAGTTGGCTCACACCAATTTGACTGCGCAAGGTAACTATAGGGGAGAGTGGGGTAAGATGAGCCATTTTTCAGTAATGCCCTTCTGGACATCATATATAAAGTGCTGTGCATCAGAGGCATAGTGATTATGATGGTGTAAATACTTGCTTCTCCCCTCATACACATGTTACCATTTCATTTTCATGTAATTAATTAGCAGAGGCCTTCAAATGGCTCATTTTGCCCCAATGATGGGGCAAGTTGATCATGGGTTCGGGGTAACTTGGGCCAGTGGGTAAGTTGAGCCACAAGAAAAAAAAACAGCATGAAACATTTTGTGTCCCATCAAATTCACCAGCTCAATACAGGACAGAACAGCAATAAAACAAGTTTGAGACAAAAAGTTTAAGTCCAGATCCACTGGAAAAGCTTATTATTGATAAAACACTGAGAAACCCCATTGAAACTGGGAATGCATGAAGTATTAATGAATACGCATTTTTTTTAACAATCACGCAAAAGCTGTTGCTTATAGCTTCAACAATGCAAAACAAGACAAAGTAGTTTCCTGTAAATGTTCACGTTTTTCAGATCAGATTTTTCAGTTCAATAATTGAAACTTGATATATGCTCCTTTCCCTTGTGTGAAATTTACGCACATGTAAGATGCACCTCGTGTAACATGATGTAATTGATCTAATGAAATTTAACAGTTTGAACTGAAATAATTATACATGTATTGTGTTCTGATTATTAGTAAGACACATGAATTATCAGTAAACTTTGGCTGAATGTTCATACATATGTAATCGTCAAGATTTATCAGTCAGATATGCTGATGAACTGGTTTGTATTTCAAATAATTATGAAGAACAACCACGTGCTGTCTTCCTTTTATAGTCCCAAAGCATTTTTCCATTTACCTGTGATTAATGCAAAAATATTTACACAAATCATTCTTAGGAATAGGACTTAGATCTATACACAGGTATCAGTGTTACAAGAACTACAGTTTTCAACTCCAACTTGCGTATAAAGCAGTTACTTTATCTTGCACACATGTTCATGGGGTAAGATGAGCCATGGCTCAACTTGACCCGACCCAATTGATCATCTTACCCCACGGGCGCCGTTTTGAATATAAACATGCTCATTTCACGTATTGATTCAATTTACAATTCATACTCTCAGGTAAATAATCTACACCATTCATGTTCACATTACTACATAAACAATTCATTAAGCTTCCATTAATTCTATTGTTATCACCCTCAAAACACCATAACTCAAAGTTTGGGAAATTCTGAAAAAAATACAAATTTCATTAGATCTTACTTACCCCTGCTTCATATTCCTCTGCATGTGTACTCAGGAAGAAAGACTGTTGCTATGAAAGTATAGATGGTGCTCTCACACCTTCAAATATTTTACTTTCTAAGAAACATGGGGTGGCTCAACTTACCCTTAGGCTCAACTTACCCCACTCTCCCCTACCATGAATACCATCTAGTTTAACATGGAATCACAGTTTTTTTTAACTGTGTTAAGATACGACCTGGGCTGCCAAGATGGCCTCGCGGTATGCACACTCACTCCTAAGCTGTTTCGCTTAGAATTGAATCTTGACTCAGCTATAAACTGTCATCCCAGTGTTTCATGGGCAGCTTGATTTATCAATGTGTGCCGTCCGTCCCTCTGATGGACGTTAAAACTGGGCATCCTACATTAGTTGGTCAGCCTTAGGCCTAAAGATCCCCATGGCATCCTTCGCAAAAAGTAGATGAGATATCGCCAGCACCGTGGCCAAATTCCTGCCAGAACTAATGATTGAAAAGCAATGGTAAACTACCCAGTTTAACCCTTGCTCAGGAAGCTGCTTCGGTGGCACTGACACTCTGTGACACAGTATGAGAATTATCACAAGGTTGAACAAACCATGCAGGTGTTGTTAATAACAGTAGCCTGCAATGAAAGTCTTTGAACAAAGGTTGTAGTGCAAGGTGGTTATTTAATTAAAGGAAAACCTCCCTCCATTTAACATTGTGATCTAAAAATAACGTTTCATAATAAACGTCTCCAAAATAAGCTTAAATGTAATTACCGGTGGACTCGATGACGTAATTCGTTAAGAGTCGAATAGTTTGACGTTTCAAACCCCATCCAATAATGAGTTATATGAAAGACGTTAAATATGGTGTGTTTTGCATCATACTTAACGATGAGTATGCAGAAGACTGAGGTGATATGTGTCTGGCAGCAGAGAAAATAAATTAATATTAAGTTAGAGGGGAAGGAGATCAGACAGGGAAATAGGTTTGAGTATCTGGATTGGAAAAGTGACTGCGGAGATGGTAAATCAGAGGCAGAGGAGTGGAAGAGAATTCAGATTGGTGCGAATGAGCGGAAGAGGGTGGAACGAATAATGGCAGACAGAAAGATATCAAGGAGATTGAAAGGGAAGGTTCTGATGTTGTGTATAATGCCGGCCTACCTTTACGGTCTGGAGATGGTGGCACTGACAGAGAGACAACAATAGAGGCTGCAGGTTTGCGAGAACAACTGGGTCAGGAGGATTGTGGGAGTGAAGAGGGTGGATAGAAAGAGAATGGATGAACTGAGGGAGGAGATTGGTGAAATGTCGGCTGAGATGAGCTGGATACCTGGTGCTGATGGGGCGAGAGAGAATGGCAAAGAGAGCGGGTGGGTTGAGGGACCAAAGTAGGAGGAAAATAGGTAGACCGAAGGTTGGGAAGGGAGGATTGTGTGAGGACAGATATCAGTAAGGTGGGGTGGTTGGAGAGTGGAGAGAGATGGCTGAGGACAGAGGAGAGTGGAGGAGTATTGTGGTCAAGGCAGGGCAGTAGATTGGTGCCATTGAACCTCACCCCTTATAAATGGGAAGAGGAGGAGAGGCATAAGGGAGATTACTTCCTTGCTTCGACGCACAAAGTTTAAAAAAGATAGAGCATGGGCATATGGAGAGAAGGGGGAAAGATGGGGAGAGGCATGGGGGAGAAATGGTGAGGGTGGGTGGAAAGAGGGGAGGGGGTTAGGGGAGAGAGGGATAGGAGAGAGGAGAGAGAGGAGATTGGAGACCAAGGGGAGGAGGAGAGAGAGGAGAAGGGAGAGAGTGGGTAGAAGAGAGGGGAGGGGAAGGGAGAGAGAGTGAGAGAGGGAGAGCAGGAGCATAATAAATTATAGGGAACAAGTAGAGAGATAGGGAAGCAAACATTGTGGTTTCGTGTGAGGCATGTCGCCGAATGTGTAAAAAAGTTTTTTTTAAATACGTGGTGTAAAATCTATATTATATTCTCCGTAGGTGATTCTGTAAGTCTGAGAGTCAGTCTGGGGGTGTGGCCTCTGTCCGGGGGTGTGGCCTCCATTGAGGAAGTAGCTCCACCCATTCTGGAAGAGGCTTCAAAAACAAATATCCACCATTTTCTTTCCTCGCATAGCTTTGAGGCCTCTTTTGTAAGGCCCGTGGTGTATTGCTCTCTCTCACAGTTTTATTTCAACTCTCATTCAATATCTCATTCCATTTTCCACAGTCACTAGCATGGTTTTAGACTCGGTTGAAAACAAACGGGAATAAAATTCGATGAAAGTCACCGTTTATAGAACAAAATAAATTTTCAAAGGCCTGTAACATAAAGGTCATTCATTGAGTCTCCCTCATGCTTTATCTCGACTCGAATTCACCATCACAGTCGCGAGGATGGTTCAAGTCTCAGTTTCAGCTAAAGTTGAGAAAATTGGCAACATGTATTCCAACAGCCGTTTTGATTGTGTTGACTGCTATGTGGGGACAGGGAAGGAGAGAGGGGAAGGAGAGAAGGGAAGGAGAGAGGGGAATGGGAGAAGGAATGAGAGAAGGAAAGACGAGAGGGAAACAAGAGAGGAAAAGGAGAGGAGAGAACATTCCCAGGACTTCGTTATTTATATTATTACTTAGTAAAAATACAGTGACTGAATACTGAAGTTCGGGATCGAACCAAAGTTAAATTATATTTTTCCATATCCCTGGGGTGTATATACAGAGTTTGTTTTAAGCAAGTCAACTCTTTTCCAACCATGGAATTAAACAATACAGTACTTTAAAAATGTACATAATAATGTAAACTAACTATGGAATACAATATTTATTAATAACGTTTGGTTTTAATCTATTTTTACTTTGTAAAGCGAAACGTTATCGATACATTCAAGTTTTAAAATGAAGAAGAGTCATGGGCTCTATAGGCCTATGATCGGCCTCTGATGTGGATTTTAAGACTCAATCAACACGTCTTCGATCATGAATTATTTATGAAGAAACAAAGGTACATTTTGATTACAACTCAAACAAAAGAAGCCAGGCAATGCCTGTTTCGTTCGGCGTGATTATACACCACCCAAAGAAAATGTGTTTCGTACCGACAGGTGTGTGTGTGTGTGTGTGTGTGTGTGTGTGTGTGTGTGTGTGTGCTCGTGTGTGACCCACTCCCCCATGTGCGTGTGTGTGTGTGTGTGTGTGTGTGACCCACTCTCCCATGTGCGAGTGTGTGACACACTCCCCTGTGTGCGAGTGTGTGTGTGACACACTCCCCTGTGTGCGAGTGTGTGTGTGACCCACTCTCCCATGTGCGAGTGTGACCCACTCCCCCGTTTGCGAGTGTGTGTGTTTGTGACACACTCCCCTGTGCGTGTGTGTGTGTGTGTGTGTGTGTGACCCACTCCCCCGTCCGTGTGTGTGTGTGACCCACACCCCCGTGTGTGTGACCCACTCCCCTATGGGTGATGCACTACCCGGTGCAGTGTGCGTGATGTGGGAGGGATGGGGGCGGGGAAGGAAAGGATTTGAGCTCTTGAATTCACATTTTACATGAGATGTAATCACACATTTCAAACTGTATTTCACATGTGCATGCACATGCATTCACATGTTATCAGAAGTAAATAAATTCTGTAGATTACATCATTTGTGGATCTGATAAATTGCCAGTAACCATTTTGTAAAACTGAAAGTGCAGCAACGAAATGAAGATGTCCAAATGTCACACAAGTCCATGCCCGTGGGATTCCCACGGGTGACCCCACTAATAAGTTTATAAAAGGCGTCGCTGCATAAAAAGTCACTGGGTTTAATTGAATAATTTTATTCCGCTTTTTTGACCCACATTTCAGTTTTCCTGCAGCTTATAACACTACCATGAATGCCTCCAAACAAACACAACTAGCAAAAACAAAACAAACAAATAGCAGAACAACTCACCTTGTTTTGAGGTGTTTGTTGGAGGCTTACACGTTGGTACATGGCGGTTTGGAGATTGCAGGCATGGTATATGGATCTATCCGAGTTTATGATGGTACAACTGCCCCATGCATGCCGTAACTACTCCAAATCTCGTTGTTTTCACCCTTTTGACCTGCATCATTGAATACGTGGCTGATCTGTTTAATGTAATGTATTTGTTTAATCTGTATGACTTGGAATTTTCAAACTACAGCCTATGGGTACTTATAACGGCCTTAGTTAAAAACACACCAATTGGTCTGATTACCCTAGAACATCACAATCTATCTATAATTCCAGTAATCTCTGTGTGTATGTATGTATGTATGTATGTATGTATGTATGTATGTATGTATGTCTGTATGTCTGTGACCGCTGTTTCTCGACAACCACGGGTCCGATATACTTTAAACTTGCCAGGTATATTGCTGGGGACCTGAGGATGTGCCTTTTCAAGGTTTCATATTAATCGGAGAAGTAGTTACCGAGCTATGTCCAAAAAACGATTCAACCAATCAGAGAGCAGCGAGCTATCACGTGTGCCGAACGTGGCGAACAGACTCTGCCTCGGACGGCACATTTGAGAGCGTATTCATTTATTTCACGTTGGCAAACTATGTTGGCGTTAAACTATGTTTTAAAACTAATTAAAACTAATTTGCGATTCATCGTAACTGCGATTTGCGACCTTCCGGACAGTGAAGACTTCACTTCCGGCAGCCAATCACAGAACGCGTTGTTGCGTAGGCGTGGCCGATGTGAGAGCGAGCCGAGCCGAGCGCGTGCGCCATTACGGTTCGTAATTCGATTTCTTCCGGAGAAAATAATAATTTCTCGATTTCTTATGCGCATTATTTCTCCCAATTCAGTCAGAGCGAAGGGCGGAAGCGAAGAGCGTTGTTTTTTTTGTTTACGGGCGTACGGGCGTACGGGCGGGGTAGAGCGTACGGGTAGCGTTTTTTTTTTTTTTTGGCAAGGAACGGGCACCCACGTACGGGCATGCCCTAGTTTAATTAAATGAGATATTCGAAATCTGCCTTAGTTGTCAGACAATCGCAACACACTCTCTAAATGGCTATATAGGAACTGTATACAGATCAAAAACACTTGTTTTAAACTGTAGGATGTATATTTGGAGGTGTATATAATTTTTGAAGTTAGCTAAGTTGGTAAAAAAAAAATTCTTCAAACTCTTTTTTCAACCTTGAAAGTTATGGCGTTAGATCAGCAGTAAAATTACCTTTAAATCGATGCATATGTTGTGTTTGTATTATTTTCGGTTTTTGAATGATTATGGCATTTGAAAGATCATGCGAGTTGCGACTCATTATTCGCCGATCCTTCCGATCATGGTAACGTCTTATATTGACAGCTATTTTTTTTTTTTTTTTTTTTTTACATCTGATGACATATCCCATGATCGGAGATCACCTTTTCACCAATTATATAGGTATCCGGGTTGGAATCCGAAAACATTATGGCTTTTAATAAAGTATTGCATATATGGATCCACTCTCGGAGATCATGGTGACAGGTGGTGGCTCGGGTGTTTATAAGTGAAGAAATTGTGTGAAAATAACTGTTTAAAACCTCTATTTAGGTGGATCGTGGTAAAAATATGTTATCCTATGAAGTCTCATGTCAATTAACCTTGGGAGCTCACAAACAAACAAACAAACATTTCGCTTTTGTATGTATAGATGTCATCCACGACCATATTGTTGAAGTCCATAATCCAGATAAAGGTAAAGGTACCTCAGCTATCTATATAAATAAAGCAGGAAAATCAGTGTTTGTATGTATGCTCCTTATCTAAGTACTCCGAAGTCATTGGGCCAATCTCAAGTAAACTTTGTGGGATGATCACATATTGAGCTACAGCGAAGACTGAACATACTCAACTTAAAAATTCCCCTCTGCATATATGTTGTTAAAAAGTCAGAAATATTGATTTCCAAAGCTCAATGAAGAACTCGCCTGAGAGGGCAGCCGAGTGGTGGGCTCCAGCCGAGACTTGCACAAACTTCATATCCTCAGGCAGTCCTGGAATAGCAAACAAATGTGGCTCAGCACAACTCATTCACATTAAGTATAGGCTACGGCAACAAAACGTGACATGCTGATACAAAAACAATTGCATAACCTGGCTTTACATTTCAAAGAAAAAATTCAAAGTTAAAAAGGAAACAAGAAAAATAAATATAAATGGGGTGGGGGATGAAGGAGTGTAACGTGGGGATGGAGAGTGCGGGCTTTGGGCTCATTCATGGTACGGAAGTACAAATGAACTTTTATTTTGGATCTAAAATAAAACGAAATTCTAACACAAGAACTGTGATGCCAGGATGTTTAAAATTATGTATCTTCGTAAAAAAAAAAATGTACCTCAACATCTATCTTCGTAGGCCAACACAGAATACCACGTCTTCCTCCACTGTATTATGCTCGTGGCTGGTGGGAAATGGTTTATGCGTGGATATACATGATGTTATGCGGTCAAAAGTTTTTGAACACCTTAATTTTTTATTGACATTTACGCAGTTTAATGTCCAGTGAATAACCTGAAATGGTACAAAGGTAAGCCGTAAACTGCTCGAGGTTAAAAAAAAGTTTAGGTTAGCAAAAAGGGGAAAATAATGTAAATTGCACAGTTATATTGTAAAAAAAAAAGGCCTTCTTCAGGGAACAAGTAATGGGTTAACAACTTACAGCTGTTCTGCAGCAATGTAAGTAAATTAAGCCTTGAAAGTTGATGCAAACAATTCCTACAGGTGTTCCAACCTCTGCTGATTACGTGATTGCAAACCCCCTGTCTGTATAAAAGCAGTTTTGGAACAGACTGTTATTACACCCTCTGAAGCATTATTTGGACAATATTGCACTGCAGGAAGTAGTACATTGGAAACTGGAGGAAACTCTGACAGGAAGAGATCTGGCAGACCCAAAGCCACAACAGAATCAGAAGACAAGTTTCTGAGAGTCAACAGCTTGCGTGATAGGCGGCTCACAGGACAACAGCTTCAAGCACAGCTTAACACTGGTCGAAGTAAGCAAGTCTCAGTTTCAACTGTGAAGAGAAGACTTTGAGCTGCAGATTTGACAGGTCGAGTGGCAGTAAGAAAGCCATTGCTAAGATGGCAAAATAAGAAAAAGAGGCTTGCCTGGGCCATGAAGCACCTGGGCCTGGGCCATGAAGCATGAAGCCAGTGGACTACTGAAGACTGGAAGAAGGTCTTATGGACCGAAGAATCTAAATTTGAAATCTTTGGTTCATCACGCAAGGTTTTTGTACGCCGTCGAGTAGGCGAAAGGATGGTTCCTCAGGGTGTGACACCAACTGTCAAACATGGAGGAGGAAGCGTGATGGTCTGGGGCTCTTTTGCTGGATCCAGAGTCGGCGACTTGCACAGAGTGACTGGCACCCTGAACCAAAAGGGCTACCACAGCATTTTGCAGCGCCATGCATTACCCTCTGGTATACGCCAAGTTGGTCAGGAGTTCATCCTACAGCAAGATAATGACCCTAAACACACCTTTTTTTTTTCTTTTTTTTGTTGTTTTGTTTTGTTTTGTATACAAGATCGAGGCTCGTGAAAGAGCTAACATTAATCACACAAAAAGACAAACCGACACACAAAACAGAAAAAACAAGGGGAGCGGCAGACAAGATGGGGAGAGAGGGGGAAGGACACAAAAGAGAGGGGGAAGAGGGGGAAGGACACAAACACAACATTTGAGAGCAGGGACATCGGGAGGACTTGGGGGGAGGTGGGAGAGGAATAAAACATATGAACACTGCAAGGACTCTGGGGTGAATTACCGGGGGTAGAAAAGATCAAGGTTTTCGATGGGGGAAGATAAGAGATGGTGGTGAACAGCTGTTTTAAAGACCTGGAGGGAGGAGTGGGATTGAAGGGAGTGGGGGAGTTTGTTCCAGAGGCGGGAGAAAAGGGGAATGAAAGAGTGAAGGTGAGCAGAGAGCCTAGACTTTGGCAGTTTAACCATAAGAGGGTTGCAGGCAGATCTTGTGCGACCTGAAGGAATATTGGGGGGACAGAGCACAGAGAGAGCTGGGGGAGCAAGGCCGGAGAGGAGTCGGTAGAAGACAGAAAGACCACCAACCTGCCTGCGGTGAGTGAGTGAAAGGCCCTCGGAGTTGACTACATCGCAGGAGATTCCAATGATTCTGAAAGCTTTGGCCTCCAGGCTATGTGGTGAGGTGTTTAGCCTGCTTAGCCTCCACCTCCAGGCTATGTCAAAACAACCTTTGAGGAAAAGCACAAGACGGTAGGCTTCAAATCATGGAATGGCCAGCATAGTCTCCAGACTTAAACCCCATCGAGCTGGTTTGGGATGAACTGGACAGAAGGGTGAAAGCAAAGCAACCTACAAGTGCAACACATTTGTGGGAACTTCTGCAACAGTGTTGGGAAGAACTTCCCGAACAATATTTGATTTCCATTGCAGAAAGAATGCCCCGAGTGTGTTCGGCGGTTATATCTGCAAAAGGTGGCTACTTTGCCGAGTCAAAAATATAAATTAAATTTTGTTAAACAAAATGATTCTATGATTTCTTTTTTTATCTCCAATTGTTTATTTGTTCTATGCTTAATTTCAGAGTACATTGAGACATTAAACTGCGTAAATTTCAATAAAAACTGGAAATTTTGTTAAACAAAATGATTCTATGATTTCTTTTTTTATCTCCAATTGTTTATTTGTTCTATGCTGAATTTCAGAGTACATTGAGACATTAAACTGTGTAAATTTCAATAAAAACTGGAAAAATTGAGGTGTTCTAAATCTTTGGACCGGTAGTGTTTATATATATGTATATATATATATATATATATATATATATATATATATATATATATATATATATATATATATATATATATATATATATATATATATATATATAACTTTATATATATATATATATATATATATATATATATATATATATATATATATATATATATATATATATATATATATATATATATATATATATATATATATATATATATATATATACACTAGCTTGGATCGGCTCGCTGCGCTTGCCTCAACACGTGTCGTTACAGAGGAACGGGCTTGTTTTAGCTGAGGATAATGACTGTACCTGAGTTGCTGTGTTATCATGATTTACACCAATCATAATACAAACAATTTTTTTGCACAAATGTATTTGTAGTGTTTGTGATATTACATTTTTATAAGCAATTTAGGTTGAAGATTTAGGTTGGAAAAAAAATTTTTTTTTTTTAAAGAACCCCTCAGCACATACATATGGGAGGGGTAGGTGCAGACTGCAAGTTTGGAACAATTACACCTCACCATAACGTAATTCAAAACACCTCACCACCACGTAATTCAAAACACCTTACCACCACATAATTCAAAACACCTCACCACCACCACCTAATTCAAAAAACCTCACCACCACGTAATTTAAAACACCTCACGTCCACGGAATTTAAAACACCTCACCCCACCTAATTTAAAACACCTCACCACCAAGTAATTAAAAACACCTCACCACCACGTAATTCAAAACACCTCACCACCACATAATTAAAAACACCTCACCACCACGTAATTCAAAACACCTCACCACCACGTGATTTAAAAACATCTCACCACCACGTGCTTTAAAAATACCTCACCACCACATAATTCAAAATATCTCACCCCCACATGATTCAGAACCACCACCACGTTATGAAAAACACTTCACAACCACGGAAACAAAAGTTTCAGGGAGTAGTTCAATGACAACACAGACACTGCCCAAATATATAGATATATAGATAGATGACTGTACCAGAGTTGCTGTGTTGTCATTGTTTACACCAATCATAATTCAAACAATTATTTTGCACAAATGTATTTGTAATATACGTGATATTACATTTTATAAACAATTGAAGTTGAAGACTTAAGTTGCAAAAAATTATTTAAAAAAAAAAAAAAACATTTGGAAATTTTTTCTAAATAAATACCCTTAAAACATACTCACGGGAGGGATAGGTGCACACCAGAAGTTTGGTACGATTTCACAAAAAGTTTGAGGGAGTAGTTCAGTGACAAGACAACACAACACAGACACTGCACAGATATATATATATATATATATATATATATATATATATATATATATATATATATATATATATATATATATATATATATATACAGTATATATAAATATATATATATATATATATATATATATATATATATATATATATATATGTATATATATATATATACATATATATATATATACATACATATATATATATATGTATAATTGTATATACACTAACTGAAGTATCTGGCATTGCTCAGGGAGTGGGTGGGGTAGGGAAAAGGAAAGGGGAGTTGGGAGAAATGGTTGGGGAGGAGGGGCACGGGGAGAGGAGGGGGGAGTGAAGGGGGATGGGTGGAAGGGGGAGGGAAAGAGGACTTACCCATGCAAAGCATGCTTTACCTTTATCGGTTAAAAAGGAAATTGCAACACCCTCTGCCACCACCACAAGGTGGCGCTACACGGTACACATTTACATAGAGGTCGGGCGATTATGTTGATGTTGTTGGGCGATTAGGCCTGGCTCGCAGTCGGCATTCCAATTCATCCCAAAGGTGTTCAATGGGGTGGAGGTCAGGGCTCTGTGCAGGCCAGTAAAGTTCTTCCACACTGATCTCGACAAACCATTTATGCTTGGACTTTGCTTTGTGCATGGGGGCACTGTCATGCTGAAAGAGGAAATGGCCTTCCCCCAAAAGGTTGCCACAAAGATGGCAGCACACAATCATCTAGAATGTCATTGTATGCTGTAGCGTTAAGATTTCCCTTCACCGGAACTTAGGGGCCTAGACCAAAACATGAAAAACAGCCCCAGACCATTATTCCTCCTGCACCAAACTTTACAGATGGCAGTATGCATTTGAGCAAGTAGCGTTCTCCTGGCATCCGCCAAACCCAGATTCATCCGTCAGACTGCCAGATGGTGAAGCGCGATTCATCACTCCAGAGAACGCGTTTCCATTGATCCAGAGTCCAATGGCGGTGAGCTTTACACCACTCCAGCCAACGCTTGGCATTGCGCATGGTGATCTTCGGCTTGTGTGCGGCTGCTCGGTCATGGAAACCCATTTCATGAAGCTCCTGATGAACAGTTGTTGTGCTGATGTTGTTTACAGAGGCAGTTTGGAACTCAGTAGTGAGTGTTGCAACGGAAGACAGATGATTTTTATGCGCAACACGCTTCAGCACTCGGTGGTCCCGTTCTGTGAGCCTGTGTAGCCTACCACATCACGGCTGAGCTGTTGTTGCTCCTAGACGTTTCCACTTCACAATAACAGCACTTACA
Organism: Myxine glutinosa; assembly: GCF_964187855.1. Taxonomy (NCBI): domain Eukaryota; kingdom Metazoa; phylum Chordata; class Myxini; order Myxiniformes; family Myxinidae; genus Myxine; species Myxine glutinosa. Next base: position 138,943,572 of record NC_136267.1, on the reverse strand, counting down.
GTTGACGGTTGCAGCTCTAGCAGGGCAGAAATTTGACGAACTGACTTGTTGGAAAGGTGGCATCCTATAACGGTGCCATGTTGAAAGTCACTGTGCTCTTCATTACGGCCCAATCTAATGCCAATGTTTGTCTATGGAGATTGCATGGCTTTGTGCTTGATTATACAGTCACGTGAAAAAGTAAGTACACCCCATGTAAAGTTTTGACTTTTTCAACATATTTCAACATACAGCTATTTGATCTTCATTTCAACAATATTGATAGATAAAGGTGATATAATATAACAAATATCATGAAACATTTACATTTTGTAGTCCATTGTATAATTTAAATAAACATAAATGCAAATTTCACTTGTGGAAAAAGTAAGTACACCCCTACATTTATCACTACTTCAAATACCTAAAATTGGAATCAGGTGCACCAGCTCAGGTGCAAATGCTTAGAACATCGTTAGAGAAGATCTTGGAAGAACCTGTTTTATTTAAACCTCAGACATTTAGTTTGGTTTGCTCTTTGTTGTTGAAGTGTGCGGGGTCACCATGCCTAGATCAAAAGAGCTCTCTGAGGCCTTCAGAAAGAAGGTTATGGATGCCTACGAGTCTGGGAAGGGATTTAAAAAGATCTCCAAACAATTTGAAACCAATCATTCGACTGTCCAGAAGATCATCTACAAGTGGAGAAGATTCCAAACAACTGCCAACTTGTTCAGGCCAGGCCGCCCCAGCAAGTTCAGCCCAAGAGCAGACCGCAAGATGCTGAAAGAAGTCTCTAAGAACCCCAGAATGTCATCACGGGACCTACAGGTAGCTCTTGCCACTGTTGATGTCAAAGTGCACGGGTCTACCATTAGAAAAAGGCTGCACAAATTTGATCTACATGGGAGGTGTGCCAGGAGGAAACCTTTGCTGTCCAGAAAGAACATCAGCGCAAGACTAAAGTTTGCCAATGAACACCGAGGCAAAGACCAGCACTTCTGGAACAATGTGCTCTGGACAGATGAGACAAAGGTCGAAATATTTGGCCGCAGTACCAGAAGACATGTTTGGTGAAAACCAAAGACAGCATTTGACCACAAGAACCTGATACCAACTGTAAAGCATGGTGGTGGAAATAATATGGTTTGCGGCAGCTTTGCTGCATCAGGGCCTGGGCAGCTCACCATCATCGAATCCACGATGAATTCTTCATTGTACCAGAGGGTGCTTGAGGATAATGTGAGGCCATCTGTCTGAAAGTTGAAGCTCAACCGAAGGTGGACCTTGCAACATGACAATGACCCTAAACATACCAGTAAATCCACCAAGATTCATTGATTTCCAAGATTCCAAGATTCTGAGGCTGAAAAGAAAGAAATGGAGGGTTCTGGAATGGCTAAGTCAAAGCCCGGATCTAAATCTCATCGAGATGTTGTGGGGGGATTTGAAACGAGCTGTGCATGCAAGAAACCCCTCAAACATCGCACAGCTGAAAGAATTCTGCATGTAGGAGTGGGCAAAAATTTCTCCCAGTCGATGTCAGAGACTGGTAGACAGTTATAAGAAATGCCTACTTGAGGTTGTTTCTGCCAAAGGGGGCAATACCACCTATTAGAGGCAAGGGTGTACTTACTTTTTCCACATGCGAAATTTGCATTTATGTTTATTTAAATTATACAATGGACTACAAAATGTAAATGTTTCATGATATTTGTTATACTAGGGCGTGCCCGCACGTACGGGCACGCCCGTACGTGCTTGCCTGTACGTGCGTGCAAAAAAACATGCGTGCAAACAACAACAACAAAAAAAAAACTTTGAAACCACGTGGCAGTAACGACCACAGAACCCCCCCCCCCTCTATTTACATGAAATGGTTTGGTCCATTCGCAACGACCATAGAACCCCCCCCCCCCCCCCCCTCTATTTACATGAAATGGTTTGGTCCATTCGCAAAGCCAAAGCGAACGGCTTGCGAGTACGGTGACCATACCTTGGGAACCACTTGTCCGATTAATTTCAAACCTTGAAAAGGCACATCCTCGGGTCCCCAGCAATATACCTGGCAAGTTTCAAGTATATCGGACCGGTAGTTGTCGAGAAACAGCGGTCGCATACATACATACAGACAGACAGACACACACACACACACAGAGATTACTGGAATTATAGATAGATTATATCATCTTTATCTATCAATATTGTTGAAATGAAGATGAAATAGCTGTATGTTGAAATATGTTGAAAAAGTCAAAACTTTACATGGGGTGTACTTACTTTTTCACGTGACTGTATATATCTATCAACAATGGGTGTTGCTGAAACAGCCGAATCCACTAATTAGAAAGGGTGTCCGCATACTTTTGGCCATGTAGTGTATATGTATGTTATATATATTTATATTTACATATCTTTTCATAGCTTGGCTAAGATATGCTTATACGCAATATGAGGAAGATCATTTAATTCTCAATTTTATCGTCCGGTCCACCCCGGAGAGAGAAAATGAACATTCTCTTGGTCTCTATCAGCTCTATAATCACCCAATTCCCACAGGATGGTGCAGATGTAGCGCATTTCACTTTGAGCTGTTTTGCCTTGGTTGGACTTCCAACCAGACTATAAACTGTCTGAATGTGGTTTGCAGGCAGGGGGTTGAATATCAAAGTGTGCGATCCCTCAGAGGGATGTTAAACACAGGGAACAGTCTGTTAGTATTACTTGGTAGCCATTAAAGATCCCGGGGTCTTTCGAGAAGAGTACGTGAGTTATCACCAGCATCCTGAACAAATTTCCTGTCAAGTTCAGTTGAAAGTCAAGCTTAGCCAGCCGGTTTGTGAAAAAGCTTTTTGCCGGCCCTCCCCACGAGGTGGGAATGATTGGGATAATTGAAGAGGTAGTAGTGGATCTCTCCTCTGTATTCATGAAGCTACCACAGCGAGCTGTGAAAATGGAACCACCAGATTTGTGATTAAAAAATAACAAATCTGCGATCAATAACTCCCTACGATCCATTTTCTACCTCTCGCTGGCAAATTGACGTCTCTCAAACAGCTGATCCACTCTAGATTTTACAAATCTTGCAAGGGATCTAAAATTTTCACAATAGGACTCCCAGATCGCTTAAAGAGGACCATTGATCTCCCTGTCCGCTCACGCATCTAGAGGTTGACTCTGCATGGTAAACTGAAAGCTAAATTGTACAGTGATGCAAAGTTGATTTAATTAATTTTAAAAAATTTATTAAACACTAACACACTTATAAAATAATTTTACAAGCTGCTGTCTGTGAAGCATCTATAAAATCAAAACAATTTTCATCTTGAATTCCTCGCAAGGAAAGCGAAATGAACATGGTTGATATCACTTGCTTTTGTTTAGTGTTGATAGGTAAACGTTACAAGCAGCCATACATCACAGCTCTTGGTTTGAGCTTTACACGATTTAGCTGGTGTGCTGTTGTGGGCCATCGGCACAATCCACACTGCAAGTGTTTTCTGAGGCCAGGTAAACATCTCAGGCAATTTCCAGATGAGATTTCAGAAATGATGTCCCACAATCCTGGAAGCACCTTCATCAAATCTGTTGCAAGCATTCAGAATGAAAAACATGGTTTGAGGGTAGTGGTAAACATTGTGGGTTGATGTTCCCGACAATGGACAACATGCTCTACAATGCAGTGCCCCCTGCTGGCACTACAATCAAAGTGCAGTTTTGGTCAAATCAATTTCAAAGGAAACAAAAACGACACTTGGTAGAGTGTATACCTCCGCCAGGCTCAACAGTTTAAATTTTGTATGCCACTGATAGGCCGGATGTGGATTCAGACCTGTACCAAAATTGAATTGCATGTTCTTGTCGCCGAACAAACTCATTCACCAAGTTTCGTTTGGTCATAAGCCATCCATAACTTTTTGACATATTTGACGGTGCACTGTATATCGTTTTTAGTCCATTCACTCAAAGGTGAGAAATCAAAGAAAATGTTTTTTTAAATCTCGTATCCGGATCCGTATTCAGATCTTCGAACTGATTCGAACTGAAGTAAAATTCGAACCGATTCATCCTTGTCACATACCCAACTTGTCCACCAAGTTTCGTCCGATTCCGTCCATAACCTTTTGAGATGTCATGCTATATATCGTTTTTGGCCCTATCTCTCAATGGTGAAGTATCATTTACAAAATTCTAGTATCCGCATCCATATCTTCACCAAAATCGAATCCTTTCGTCCGTGTCAAACACCCAACCTCTCCAGCAAATTTTGTCCAAAACCATCCACAACGTTTTTTATACATCCTGCTCACAAACAGATAGGCAGAGGTGAAAACATACAGTCACGTGAAAAAGTAAAACACCCCATGTAAAGTTTTGACTTTTTCAACATATTTCAACATACAGCTATTTGATCTTCATTTCAACAATATTGATAGATAAAGGTGATATAATATAACAAATATCATGAAACATTTACATTTTGAAGTCCATTGTATAATTTAAATAAACATAAATGCAAATTTCGCATGTGGAAAAAGTAAGTACACCCTCGGCTCTAATAGGTGGTATTGCCCCCTTTGGCAGAAACAACCTCAAGTAGGCATTTCTTATAACTGTCTGCCAGTCTCTGACATCGTCTGGGAGAAATTTTTGCCCACTCCTCCATGCAGAATTCTTTCAGCTGTGCGATGTTTGAAGGGTTTCTTGCATGCACAGCTCGTTTCAAATCTCCCCACAACATCTCGATGGGATTTAGATCCGGGCTTTGACTTGGCCATTCCAGAACCCTCCATTTCTTTCTTTTCAGCCATTCCTTGGTGGATTTACTGGTATGTTTAGGGTCATTGTCATGTTGCAAGGTCCACCTTCGGTTCAGCTTCAACTTTCCGACAGATGGCCTCACATTATCCTCAAGCACCCTCTGGTACAATGAAGAATTCATAGTGGATTATATGATGGTGAGCTGCCCAGGCCCTGATGCAGCAAAGATGCCCCAAACCATAATATTTCCACCACCATGCTTTACAGTTGGTATCAGGTTCTTGTGGTCAAATGCTGTCTTTGGTTTTCGCCAAGCATGTCTTCTGATACTGTGGACAAATAGCTCTACCTTTGACTCCTCTGTCCAGAGCACATTGTTCCAGAAGTTGGCAAACTTTAGTCTTGCCCTGATGTTCTTTCTGGACAGCAAAAGATTCCTCCTGGCACACCTCCCATGTAGATCAAATTTGTGCAGCCTCTTTCTAATGGTTGACTCGTGCACTTTGACATCAACAGTGGCAAGAGCTACCTGTAGGTCCCGTGATGACATTCTGGGGTTCTTCGAGACTTCTTTCAGCATCTTGCAGTCTGCTCTCGGGCTGAACTTGCTGGGGCGTCCTGGCTTGAACAAGTTGGCAGTTGTTTGGAATCTTCTCCACTTGTAGATGATCTTCCGGACAGTCGAATGATTGATTTCAAATTGTTTAGAGATCTTTTTAAATCCCTTCCCAGACTCGTAGGCATCCATAACCTTCTTTCTGAAGGACTCAGAGAGCTCTTTTGGTCTCGGCATGGTGACGCCACACACTTCAACAACAAAGAGCAAACCAAACTAAATGTCTGAGGTTTAAATAAGACAGGTTCCTCCAAGATCCTCTCTAACGATGTTCTCATCATTTGCACCTGAGCTGGTGCACCTGATTCTAATTTTAGGTATTTGAAGTAGTGATAAATGTAGGGGTGTACTTACTTTTTCCACATGCGAAATTTACATTTATGTTTATTTAAATTATACAATGGACTACAAAATGTAAATGTTTCATGATATTTGTTGTATTACATCACCTTTATCTATCAATATTGTTGAAATGAAGATCAAAAAGCTGTATGTTGAAATATGTTGAAAAAGTCAAAACTTTACATGGGGTGTACTTACTTTTTCACATGACTGTATGTATACATATATACATATACAGTATAGATATATACAGTGCCTTTACAAAGTACTCACACCCCTTGACTTTTCACATTTTCTTGTTACAGCCTGAATTTACAATGGATTAAATTGTGATTTATTTTTGTCACTGATCCATAATGTCAAAGTGGATTTTTTTTTTTTTTAGAAAGTTTTACAAATTAATTAAAAATGAAAAGCTGAAAAGTCTTGAGTCAACAAATAGTCAACCCCTTTGCTATGACACTCCCAATTTAGCTCAGGTGCATCCAATTTCCTTTGATCATCCATGATATGTCTCCCCAACTTGATTGAGTCCACCTGTGGCCAATTCCATTGATTGGACATGATTTAGAAAGAAACACACCTTTCTATACAAGGATCCACAATCAGTTGACAGTACATGTCAGAGAAGAAACTCTACCATGAAGTCGAAGGAACTGTCTTTGGAATGGATAAAATTAGGAGGAGGCATACATCTGGGGAAGGACATACTAGTATATAAATTTCTAGTGTTGAAAGTTCTCAAGAGCACAATGAGCTCCATCATTAGGAAATTAAAAGAATATAGAACTACCGAAACTCTCAGAGTTCCTTGACTAAGATGGGAGAACCTGCTGGAAGGACAACAACCTCTGCAGCACTTCACAAATCTAAGCTTTATGGGGGTGTGGCCAGAAGGAAGCCACTCCTGAGAAAAAGGCACATGACAGCATGCCTGAAGTTTGCAAAAAGGCACGTGAAAGACTGACAGCATTACACAAAAGATTTTGCGGTCTGATGAGACGAAAATTGACCTCTTTAGCCTCAATGCAAAGCGCTACGTCTGGAAAAAACCGAGCACAACTGATCACACATCTAACACCATCCCTACCATGTAGCATGGTGGTGACAACATCATGCTATGGGGATGGTTTTCAGCAGCAAGACTGGGAGACTTGTAATGATAGAGGGAACAATAAATGGAGTTAAATACAGGAAATCCTTGAGGAGAACCTGCTTCAGAGTGCAAAAGACCTTAGACTGCAGCGATGATTTACGTCCCAACAAGACAATGATTCCAAGCATACAGCTAAAGCAACACTGCAATGGCTATAGCTCAACAATGTAAAAGTCCTTGAGGGGCCCAGCCAAAGGCCATACTTGAATCACATTGAGAATCTGTGTAAAGAGTTGAAGATTCCTGTTCACTGATGCTCCTCATCCAACTTGACAGAGCTTGAGCAAATCTGCAAGAAAGAATGGGAGAAACTCCCCAAATCCAGATGTGCAAAGCTGATACAGACATATCCAAGAACTCATAGCTGCAGTCACTGACAAAGGCGCTTCTAAGAAGTATTGACTCAGGGGGCTGAATACTTATGTAAATTAGATATTTCTCTATTTTATTTTCAATAAATTTGTAAAAAATTTTAAAAAAGTGTTTTCACTTTGTCATTATAGCATAATTTGTGTAGATCGGTCACAATACAATTTTAATTTAATCCATGTCAAATTCAGGTTGTAAAACAACAAAATGTGAAAAGTCAAGGGTTGTGAATACTTTTTGAAGGCAATGTATATTCTGTATATACAGCGTTATTCAAAAAGAAGTATACACTTTCAAAAATGTATTTTGCAAAAACTACTGATGTTAAATCCATGTTTGATGTATGGATGGAAAGGAAATCTCTAAAAGTGTTGTTTTCATCTCCTTTTGTTTTAATATTTTGGGTTTTTTTCTTGTATTCTTAATCTTTTCTTTAAAGAAAATTTGGTTAATTGGGGGCTGGGGGTGGGGGAGGGGTGGGGAGGAGAGGTTGTTATGTTCAAAATAGAGGCAAGCAAACAGGAGAAAGCTTTCTGTGTCCTGGAATACCCAAGACACATTCATTGGTAAGTGTGCAATGACATTTTTGGATACATTATGAAAATAACCCGGGTACAAACTGTTCTAAGGCACAGATTGTCTCTGCAAGTGAAAGAGCACCGGGCACCCTCAGACTTCAGAGGAAACCGTGCGGCAAATTCGGGAAAAATTCCAATGCAGTCCAAAAAGTCAACCAACAGACCAAGTCGTGAGCTACAGATTCCACAGTTTGGCATATAGTGTGGAAGTGCCTAATAAGGAGACCTTACAAGTTGGAGTTATGGCAAGCCCGGAAGGCCAGTGACAATGTCATTCATTATGATTCAATATGACTCCCACGTTTGCCACGTCATATCGAGAGTTTGTAAAGTGTGAAAATAACTTGAATGTCTCCCTTCAGCCTATATAAAGCACATCACCATATGTTTAATAATACTTGTAAAATACATTTTTGAAAGTGTATACTTATTTTTGAACAAGCATTCTGAGTATTGCGCTGCAATACATGTCCCCTACAGGCAGTCTGTCATCCGGAAAACTGTTGGGGAAATTCCCAAAGTTCAAAGTGCCATAACTTTGTCAAAAATGATCGAAACGTCGTGAAGTTCGAACTTGATCTGTAACTTATCATGAGGAAACCATGTGCCAAGTTTGAAATCATTAGCGTTAAGAGTTTAGAAAAAAAGTCCGGAAAACCGTTCTTTTCGTGACGGACTGACGGACTGACAGACTGACAGACGGAGGGACGGCGTGCAAACCTATAGTCCCCAACGGTGTACACCGGTAGGGGACTAATAATGCTGTAGATATGACTTCAAAATTGAAAAACTTCAAAATTAATCACTGAGCGTTTTACCTCACAAAAACTAGCATTAAAAAACACCTTTAGAGGCCATTTTTCCCCGCAGAGCAGGGGTTGGCCTTTTTCGGTCACCGTGGTCCCCTTTTTTTGAAGCAATGTTTTATGACCGGATGCCCTTCCTGCCACCAACCGTCGCCTCTTGCGACACACAGGAAATTACCAGTGAACTGGTACTCAATTTGCCGACCTCAGAATGATGGCAGGCTGAGTCAACCCCCCTGGCGTTAATTCAGTGATCGACCGGTACAGCAAAGTGTGGTCCAGCAAGGCCATATATGGTTACAGCATATTGCAATTATTGTTTAAATGTACAGTGTGTTCCAGAAGAAAATATCAGTTTGTTTAAATATTGCTACTTCAAATTGCTCACATAAGGTGAACCGGAATGAGCACTCCTGCCAAGAGGGCTGCAGTGCTGATGCTAGTATCACAAAAAGGAGCTGCTTTCGTCCATGTGGCCATTTTTTTTTTTTTTTTTTTTTTTTGTATACTCAATCGAGGCTCGTGAAAGAGCTGACATTTACTTCACAAACAAATCAACCAGACAAACAAAATATATAAAAAGAGGGAGCGGAAGACAAGAGAAGGGGAAGCACACAAACACTTGAGAGCACACAACATTTAAGAGCAGGGAGATGTGTGGGAGGGAGAGGGCTTGGGGGGAGGAGGCGTGGGAAGGGGGGGGGGGGGAGAAGTATAAAACACAAGGACACCAAGGACTTCCAGGACAGAAGTTGGTATTTCAAAAAAGTGGAATTGGGGTGAAATTAGCGAGGATAGAAAAGATCAAGGTTTTGGATGGGGGAAGATAAGAGATGGTGGTGAACAGCTGTTTTAAAGACCTGGAGGGTGGAGTGGGATTGAAGAGAGTGAGGGAGTTTGTTCCAGAGGCGGGAGAAAAGAGGAATGAAGGAGTGAAGGTGAGCAGAGAGTCTTGATTTTGGCAGTTTAACCATAAGAGGGTTGCAGGCAGATATTGTGCGACCTGTAGGAATATTTGTGGGACAGAGCCCAGAGAGAGCTGGGGGGGGGGCAAGGCCAGAGAGGAGTCGGTAGAAGACGGAAAGACCACCAACCTGCCTGCGGTGAGTGAGTGAGAGGCCCTTGGAGTTAGCTTCATCGCGGGAGATTCCAATGATTCTGAATGCTTTGGTTTCAACAGCGTGAAGACGAGCTAGGTGTGAGGCAGGAGCACCAGCCCAGAGGGGAGAGCAGTATTCCATTGAGCTGCGGATGAAAGCCTTGTATGTGGTGAGGAGCTCAGGTGTGCCAAGGAAGGACTTCGCACGACGGAGGATGCCCAGTCAGCGACTGGCTTTGGAGGCCAGATTTGAAATGTGGTTTTCCCAGGAAAGATCATCGCAGATAGTGAGACCCAAAAGTTTGAGTGACAGAACTTCTTGGAGAGGATTATTCAGAAAGTGGATGGGAGGGTTGTCCAGTCGGTCTTTTCGGAGAGACATCGTAAGAGTGTGAGATTTGTCAGGATTGAAAGACATGTTCCACTTGTTTGCCCAGTCTGTGATTTTGTCCAGGTCTACAGAGAGTGAGGAGGCTGCAGACTGCCGATCTGAGGGATGAAGAATGGAGCGACAGAGAGTAGAGTCATCAGCAAAGAGATCGAGAGGATTTTCAAGAGAGTCAGAGAGATCATTGATGAAGACCAGAAAAAGCACAGGGCCCAGAACACTGCCTTGGGGAACTCCAGCCTGAACAGGAAGAGGAGATGAGAGAAACCCATTCAGGGCCACACGTTGACTACGACTAGAGAGGAAGTCCGCCAGCCATGCGTGGAGATTTCCATGGATACCAAAAGAGGAGAGTTTGGTGAGCAGAGCAGGGTGCCAGACCGTATCGAAGGCACGTGATATGTCAAGGGAGACAGCTCTAATATCCTGTTTGGCATTGAGGACCTCCATCCATTGTTGAGAAAGCAGAAGCAGCATGTCCAGAGTAGAGTGACCAGGTCTGAAACCAAATTGATGATCAGAGATCAAGCCATTGGAGAAGAGGAAAGATTTCATATCTGAAGCAATGATGGATTCCATGACTTTGCTGATAATTGGGAGAAGGCTGATTGGTCTGTAGTTGCTAGGATCTGTTTATGCACCTTTTTTGTGCAAAGCGGTGATGTTGGCAGATTTCCAAGCAGATGGCAGATGACCTTGAGCAAAAGAGAGGGTGAAGAGAACAGATAGAGGGAGTGAAAGAGCGGAAGAACAGGATTTTAGGACCCGTGGGCTGATGCCGTCAGCCTTATTCTCAAGGGTTCCTGCTGTCGTCGAATAATTAACAGGGTGCCATTGGTTAGTTAATATATTATTTATTTGGAACATAAATTTGTGTTCGTTTAATCACAAAGATGCCAGTTGGGGTTAGTGAAGAAAAAGACGCATGATGTGGGGTTAATGCAACTGTTCCAACAGTAACATTTTTAGCTCACCTGGACTTTAGTCCAGTGAGCTTATCCGATCGAGCAGCGAGTTAGTGAGTCTGTAAACATTTCAGTCATTATCACTTGAACCAAACACATAATTTTGATGAAACTTGGCTACAGGCTTCATATTTGATGCCTAACGAAGGTGTATTGATCATATTAAAATCTGTGCTCATTGCAGGGGCGGATCCAGGGGGGGGGGAGTGCAGGGGGTGTGCACCCCCCCCCCCTTCGATCCAGGATGAGGGTGCAGGCAGTGCGAATCTGCTGAACTGTTGGAGCAGGGAAGAACACAAGGAACTGCAGAAACTTCCAAGAACGCACGAAATGCTGTTTCTGACGACCATTTTTATTTTATTTCTCGGGGGGGGGGGGACCCCCAGATCCCCCTTTATCCCTCCCCCCCAGCGCTATAGTTTCATGCACCCCCCACCCCCCCAGTCTTGAAATTCCTGGATCCGCCCCTGCATTGAGAGGGTCTGCGGAGATTTTATGACCCCCAAAATTGGTATTTGCTCTCTTCTCTGAAGCTACACACATGATTGCGCCGACACTTGACTACTTGACTGCAACCTTCATCACCAGAGATGGACCAAAGTTTGTTCACGGCATAATACATATCAGGGTCTGAGAGAGTCTGCGGGGTGTTTAAGTGACTGTTGCTCCTGATCCAGGTGATATTCAGGACCCGCAGTTCTATTTTTATTATTCTAAGACAGCAGGATCCCTTTGGAATAGCAGGGGCAGACAAATAAAAACACAAATATAGCAATTCTTCTCGAAGCAAATAAAAACACATAATAGTGCACAAAAGGAGCACACAAACAACAACATCAGCAACAATGATAATGATGACAGCAGCAGCGACAGCAACAACAGCAACAATGACAGCAGCATTAGCAACAACAATGACCACAGCAGCAGCATCGACGAAAACAGCAGCAACGTGAACAGCAGCACTAATGACAATGACGATGACAATGACAGGAGCAACAAAAACAACAACAACCAAGTGTTATAAATTATCCTTTTTTCACACATTTTACTTAATTTTACATCCTCACTTGAGACTCAGATAGACATGCAATATGTTTGTGAAGTGCAAGATGTGGTCTTTTGATTAAACCCATTAGTGAAGCGATGAGCATGCACAGCCAGTCGTACATAAAACAAAGCAACACAGTTACATATTAGATGCTCTCCACTCATCGAGCTCAATCGAGTTGTGTTCTCTGTACATTGAAATTGCCGTGAATGAGGTACCTTCAAATAAATCCAACCTCCACCCCCCTTCCAGGTGGTGGTTGAAAAAGTAAATGCCTAGTGCATTTATCGGATGAAATATGGTATATGCGTGTATAATGTGTATATATATATATATATATGTATATGTATATACACAGTACACACACTAGCTATACTCCCGTGTAGCATTGTGGCCTAGTGTTTTTGAACACGTTTATTCATATATTTCACTGTAAAGATCAATGACAATCTCATTCTTCTCAGATACAACCCTTGTGTAGCGGGCGGTGTAGATGGTGGTGTAGAGGGCGGTGTAGAGGGAGGTGAAGCGTTATCATTTTAAATAAAATAACTTAGACATTAAAAAAAAATACACATTTGTATCAGATGGAATGAGAGGTATGCACAGTACAAGAACAGTATACAAGTTAAATCTATCGATTGCACAGGCCTCAATGATGTGTCTATTTTGGAAACTTGCGGAAACATACCTAAGGCTCTTATATATTTATATATACGAGGTAGGCAAAAAATAGTAGAAATTCTGAGCCTTCCCTCCCATTCCCCCACAAAAATAACCACCACCACCACCAACACGGGATGTTTCATACAATCCCGTTACATCCCCTAAACCTTTTCCAATCCCAACTTTTTTTTCCATTCTCTCATCCCTCCTCTGCAAATCCAAGAAAACCTTTTCTCTGTTCTACCATATTTTCCCAATATTTTTGTTTCACATTTGTAGGGTCCCATGGCATACAATAATGAAGATTGGAGTGCAGCATTTGAGATTTAGACCAAATGGACTTTTATATCCTGTTGCATCATCTGGCATCACACCCATTGAGGATGATCAATCATGCATCACAGCAAATGCATGACATGGATGAACAACATTCCTGTTTAAGCAACATCCCCATATGAAAACCAAACATACCTAGTATGGCACTGGGAGTTGAGGCCTGCAGGTAGGAGGGTACGGGACCCGCACGCCTTGCGCGGATCAACATGCCCAAACCCCACTGCAGAACTGTTCCCTCCCCTGAAAAAGAGACAGAATATCGGCACAACGGGGTTTTTCTTCCTTCAACGTTGTTGTTTGCTTATTTTATTTGCTTAGTGTTTGCCATCTTCCCTGACACACAACATTACAGGCACAACTTTAAAAAAATGTATTGGCCACCATTTGTTATGTGTCCAATTTGCACGAGGAATGCACATGTAAATTTCCTGCTCTGCACAAAAGTCAAGGCTCCTAGAAGAGCAAAATGAAAGAGGGTGGCAGGTCGACTGGAAGAACAAGGAGCGGAACAGCAAGAAAATAAATAAATCAGGTAAAGGCATGCCCCTGTATTTAAGGAGAGAAGCAGGGAGGAAATTGTTAATGCATAATATTTGAGAGGTGCTTTGATAGAGCTCTTCAGAATTGTGCAGACATGCACAGATGCACGAAACGTGTGCACACACACACACACCCATTAATCACCATCAGTCAGGTGGTCAAAAAGTGCAATGCCTCTTAGGTCCTCAGCTTTAGGGTTGTATCTGCTGACGCATTCATGCTAATCCTCATCAATGGCATTCATCATCTCACCCCAATGCAGGGTCAAACATAAGAGAAAAGGAAGGTGTTTTCTCCCTCTGATTTATATATTGCGGCAGACTGGGCATCAGCCAAATTTAAGATGCTTTTACAAAGGTGTCATCGGCTGACATACAGTCAGCTGTTTCAAGCCACAAAAACCTCTCAAAATAAATCGCAAACAATGCTCGAGGGAAAAAACGCATGAATGGAAATTGCTGCAACTTAAAAGAAATATCTGACATTGAAAAGTACAGCTGAGGTACATGGATGGGGTGGGGTAAAAATCGAGACAACCAATGAGGGAAATGTTGGCAGTTGGCAAAGAAGTCAGGGAGGGAGTACGGTGAATGTGAGGATAAGGAACAATCCAGAGAGTTTGTGTGGAAGAGTTGAGCATAGACGAGAAAGGAGGCAAGGCCACCAAATAAGAGGAAGGTCTATGGGGAGTCGGTGAGACAGAGGACAAACAAGTATCTCGACAACTCACAAGTAATCGCGAGGGAATGCCTCAAACCGGCTGCAATGTCGCAGAGGCAGTGTTCCAGCACCTGCAGGGTAAAAAGGGTAGGTGGAATGGAATGGGAGAAAGGTTTTTATTTTTTAAACAAAGTAGTGAAGACAACATGGTACAACAGTGATCGATATGTTGCATGTTAATCTGAAGCTCAAACGAAGACCTCAAGTCCCTTTGGGTAGGCATTTCATGTCATTCGTTGTGTTGTGCAGAAAAAGTGCCGACTTAAAAGCCTCTGGGGTCTCACTCTGTAAGCCAATTTTGAGGGTAAGGTGTTCACATTCACATTACAGCAGCAGCAGCATCTTAAAAAGCTAGCTGTGGAGTAATGTGTATGCAGTGACTTCACAAAGTATTCACACCGCTTGACTTTTTTCACATTTTGTTGTGTTCCAGGCAGAATTTAAAAAGGATTAAATGAAGATTTTTTGTCATTGATCTGCATGCAATACCCCATAGTGTCAAAGTGGAATTATTTCGCAAATTAATGAAAAATGAAAAGCTGAAATGTCTCGAGTCAATTGGTATTCAACCCTTTTCCTATGACACTACAAATTGAGCTCAGGTGCATCCAATTTCCTTTGATCATCCTTGAGATGTCTCTACAACTTGATTAGAGTCCACCTGTAGCTAATTAAATTGATTGGACAAACTTTATAAAGAAACACACCTTTCTATACAAGGTCTCACAGTTGATAGTGCACGTCAGCACCGTCCAAGGAATTGTACGGTCCATGGCATACAAGAAAGAAAATTGGAGTAGTCCAAGGAACTCCACCATAAAGTCCAAGGAATTGTCGGTAGAACTCCGAGATAGAATTGTAACAAGGTAGAGTTGTGAGGAGGCATAGATTTGGGGAAAGGTATAAAACAATTTCTAGTGATGAAAGATCCCAAGAGCACAGTGAGGTTCATCATTAGGAAATGGAAAGAATATGGAACGACCCAGACTCTTCCTAGAGCTGGTCGTCCGACCAAACTGAGCAACCGGGCAAGAAGGACCTTGATCAGGGAGGTGACCAAGAACCCAATGACCACTGACAAAACTACAGAGTTCCTTGGCTGAGATGGGAGAACCTGCTGTCCATAAGTACAACAATCTCTGCTGCACAACATAAATATCAGCTTTATGGGAGAGTGGTCAGACAGAAGCCACTCCTGAGCAAAAGGCACATGACAGCATGCCTGGAGTTTGCAAAAAGGAATGTTAAAGACTGAGAACATGAGGCAAAAGATTATGCAGTCTGATGGGATGAAAATTGAACTCTTTGGCCTGAATGCAAAGTGCTATGTCTGGCGCAAACCGAGCGAAGCTCATCACCCATACAGTCGTGGCCAAAAATATTGGTACCCTTGCATTTTTTTCAAATACGGCACCATTTCTTCCAGAAAATTGTTGAAATTTAAAAAATATTTTGGTATCCACATATGTGTTTCTTTGGTTTGCAGTGGAACAAAACAAAAAAATAGAAAAAAAATACTAAATCTTAGCTTATTCTACACAGAAATCCTAAAATGGCAAGACACTATCATTGGCACCTTTTAGAAGTTGTTAGAAATAATTAGATTTCAAGCAGGTGATTCTCGTTTACTTTGAAAGGTGTTCTCCCTCTTGCGAGGAAGAAGGTCTCATTTACCTGTGGTGAGTTGCAGGTGCCTGCAATAAAAAGATCACTCATTCAATCAGTTTGAGTCATTCTGCTGTTTTGTGTCACTGTTGAAAAGAAAGAAAACCAGAATATTGTCTGAAGAGGTCAGACACAAGATTGTAGCCAAGCATGTACAATTTCAAGGCTACAAGTCCATCTCCAGAGACCTTGATGTTCCTGTGTGCACCATACGCAATGTTATCAGGAAGCTTAAGGCCCATGGCACTAGCCAACCTCCCTGGACGTGGCTGCAAGAGAAAACTTGATCGAAGATTGCAGCGAAGGTTTGTTCAAATGGTGGAGAAAGCACCGTGATCAACTGCCAAACAGATTCAAGCTGACCGTCAGACACAAGGTACGACAGTTTCAACTCGCACCATCCATTGCCAACTCCATGAAAGGGGGTTCTATGGTAGGAGACCCAGGAGGACCCCACAACTGAGAGAGAGAATTAAGAAAGCCCGACTGGAGTTTTCCAAAACACACCTGAGCAAGCCAAAATCCATCTGGGAGAATGTCCTCTGGACAGATGAGAACAAATTAGAGCTTTTGGTAAAGCACATCATCTCTATGTTTGCAGAAAACAAAATGAAGCCTTCAAAGCAAAGAACACCGTCCTTACAGTCAAACATGGAGGTGGTTCAGTGATGTTTTGGGGTTGCTGTGCTGCCTCTGGCACTGGCTGCCTTGAATGTGTGCATGGCATCATGAAATCAGGAGATTACCAAGGCATTTTTGAGCGCAATGTTCAACCCATTGTCAGAAAGCTGGGTCACCGTCGAAGGTCATGTGTCTTGCAGCAGGACAATGACCCCAAACATACTTCAAAAAACACCCAGGAATGGTTCAAGACAAAATGCTGGACTGTTCTGAAGTGGCCAGCAATGAGTCCAGATTTAAATCACATTGAACACCTGTGCGGAGATTTGAAAACAGCAGGTGGGAGAAGGTAACCTTCAAATCTTGGAGAAATGGAGCAGTTTACGCAAGAAGAGTGGGCCAAACTGCCAGTAGAGAGGTGTAGGAAGCTCGTTCAAAACTACAGGAAGCGCTTGACAGCAGTTATTTTGTCCAAAGGCTGTGCTACCAAATATTAAGTCTAGGGTGACAATAATTTTGTCAATGCCATTTCTTTTTATTTTCTGATTTAAAAGGATATTGTTACGTTTGCATTCGGGTGGCAGGCTTGGGATCCTAAGGTCCTGAGTTTGAATCCCGTTCAGCTGTTGAATTAATACCAGGTGGGGTTGACTCAGCCTGTCATCCTACCGAGGTCGGCAAAATGAGTACCAGGGTACTGGGTCCTCTCTTAAGGAGGTTGGTGGCAGGATTTGCACTTTTGCCCACGTAGAAACACCTCATTCCATAGCACACACAGTGGTGTGTGTCGGGATGGTGCTGAGGAGTCGTCCAAGGATGCAGAAATGTGCTGATCAAGTCTACTCTCCCATAAAGAAGAAGAAGAAGTTACGTTTGTGGGGGTAGGGATGAATCTCATAGGAAAGGTAGGAATGTATACATTAGCATGGACCGTGTGACACGTAGAAAGCCCAATTTACAGTACATAAGCAGGTTAAACGTTGAGCTTAAGAGTGTTTGCATATCACCACACGGAGGGTGGTTTTTGTGTTATTTAAATAGGGTGTAAGGATAGTTTCCAGTATGTACTTGTCTCCTGTGATTTTCTCCTACATTTTTATTTCACCTAAAAAGGCCCGCCATTACCACAACACTGACAAGATCGACAGAAACACAGCACATTCACCATCGGGCTAAACCCCACCCCACCACTGCCGACGTAATCAGAACATTCCCGAAGACTAAACTCCGCCTCGAAGCGATTGCAACAAAGAGGAAGAATCGGTTTCTCTCTCTTTCACTCTGCTGCTGGCCACAGGCGGTCACATTTTTCTCCCTCTTGGACTTGCTTCGTGGTGAGCGGTCGGATTTTGGTTCTCTCTCTCTTCTTTTGTGCCGGGTTGGAAAAGGACGGTTGTGCTTCGTGCCGTGTGCGCCTGAGAGAATAATCAGAGCCTGGTGGAGTGTGGAACGACCGGAGAAGGTTCCCGAGTGGTGGTGCTGACCGGACACGTTTTGCCGCCTCTTCACGGCTAACGTGCCGTGTCGCGATTCGCACCATCTTGTACGCTCCTGCGCGGAGACTCGGGGACCGTTCACGCTCGTCCTCGTCGGAGCAAGCTGAGTATTGGCCGACTCAACAAGCCTTTTCTTTCTTTTCGTTTATTTTTCCCCTGTCGTGTAATTGTGTCCGAATGAAGGCACCTCAATTTAAGAATTAAGTTTACATTACTTTTCGTTTTGTTATCCTTGCATTATTTTCATTAATCCCATATTTGTTGCATTTTACTTTGTGTCATGTAGTTAGGCAGTTAAGAGGAAGCATCGTTCATTTTTTCAGGAAAGCACCAAATTTGGCACAGATGTAGTATGGACCTATACAATTGTTTTCCTGCGGGGCACCCCAAAATTCTGAAAATTCAAAAAATCCAAAAAAATGTCCTGGATGCCATGAAAAAGGGGAGAAAACGGGTATTGATTCGAACTGTAGATTCTGATATTGTGGTCTTGGAAATAGCACACTACTTTACCTACCAGTCACACGGTGTGGAGGAACTCTGGATTGCCATTGGCACTGGTAAAAGCTACCGCGACCTTGCCATCCATAAAATTGCCACCGGCCTTGGCCGCAGGAAGTCCGAGTCTTTGCCATTATTTCATGCCTTCACTGGCTGCGACACAGTGTCATTTTTTGCCCAAATTGGGGAAAAGACAGCCTGGAAGGCTTGGGAGGCATACCCCATTACCCCAGCATCACGCAGACCTTTCATGCTCTCGCTTATAGGCCATCTGTGGACGCTATTACTATGGAACTACAGAGCATAGAAAGATATGTTGCCATCCTCTATGACCGGACTACCGAGATAAAGACAGTGAATGACATGCGCCGACACTTGTTCACTAAGAAGGCAAGAACAATTGATCACATTCCCCCAACAGCAGACGCCTTTGAACAACACCTAAAACGTGCATGTTTTCAGGCTGGACACGTATGGAGTCAGGCACTTGTGCCCTACCCAGAACTTCCATCACCAGCTGATTGGGGCTGGATGAAAACAGGGACTTCTTGGACACCAATTTGGACCACAATACCACTGATACAGGAGGAATGTTCAGAGCTTACAAGCTGCCATTGTAAGTCGGCCTGTAAAGGCAACTGTAAATGCTCCAGGGCAAATCTGTCCTGCACATCACTGTGTGACTGCGATGGACAGTGCTTGTAGTACTACGCGTCTGTGCGAGAGCCTCCACCTTTCAAGTGCCCACAATATTTTAAATTAAAACTGCAACTATGTTTAAATTTCATTAATTAATACCATTCCATTGTTATCAGAGACCAATAAAACAATGTGTATCACTTGGAATTGAAATTTTACCTAAAATACTATGAGAGATTCAAGGAAAATGGAAACACCATGGCGGCCATCTTGAAATTAAAGATGATGGATGCCAATCTTTATGCAATTGATCCCATTGGATTCAGAGACCATGAAAACATGGGGTAAGACAATGGAACTGTGGTGTTATCGCTCATAGTATAGAAGTTATTGAGGGAAATAGGTCACAGAGGGCGGTCATGTTGAAATTCAATATGGCGGCCACCAGGGGTTCTGAATTTTTGGGCGCCCCTCAGGAAAACAATTGTATAGGTCCATACTACATCTGTGCCAAATTTGGTGCTTTCCTGAAAAAATGAACGATGCACCCTATTTTTCGGTCTTAACTGCCTAAGTAATGTTCATTTACTCGTTTGTGGGTTCGAGGAATAGACCCCGTGGCGGCCGTCCGGTCATGTAAGGCTTTGGATCCATCCTGTGCGTGCGAAAAAATCATCCCGCCAAGTTCAAACTACGCCTCGGAGTTAACTGTTCGGCTATCTGTCCAAGGCTGGTTTTCATCAGCCATGGACGTGGCAATATATTAAGTTCTGAATCAAAAATAAAGGTTCTGTAATATTACCAGTGAAATAAAGAATTGTGGAGACCAAATTATTTTGTCAATTTCAACTTATTTTTAGAGAAAATTGTGAGTTATTTGAAAAACGTGCAAGGGTGCCAATATTTTTGGCCACAACTGTATAACAACATCCCTACTGTGAAGCATTGTGGTGGCAGCATCATGCTATGGGGATGCTTTTTCAGCAGCAGGGACTATGAGACTTCGAAGGATAGAGGGAACAACGAATGGAGCCAAATAAAGGCAAATCCTTGAGGAGACCCTGCTTCAAAGTGCAAAAGACCTTCAACTGTGGTGAGGATGTACGTTCCAACAGGACAATAACCCCAAGTATACTGCCAAAGCAACACTGGAATGGCTTCAGAACAAGAACGTGAAAGTCCTTGAGTGGCCCAGCCAAAGCCCAGACTTGAATCTGTCTGAATCTGTCGAAAAGACTTGAAGATTACCATTCACTGACGCTCCCCATCCAACTTGGCAGAGCTTGAGCAAATCTGTAAGGAAGAATGGGAGAAACTCCCCAAATACAGATGTGCAAAGCTGATAGACATACCCAAGAAAACTCAAAGCTGTAATCACTGCCAAAGGTGCTCTTATGAAGTATTGAGTCAGGCGGTTGAATACTTATGGAAATTAGACATTTCAGCTTTTCATTGTTAATTATTTTGTAAAATTTTCTAAAAGCAAAATTCCACTAGGACATTATGGGGTTTGTGTAGATCAGTGAGTGACCAAAATAAAATCTCAATTTAATACATTTTAAATTCAGGCTGTAACACGACATAATGTGAAAAAGGCAAGGGGTGTGAATACTTTCTGAGGGCACTGATTACATACTAGGTGTCCCCACTTAACGTCGTCCCGATTAACATTTCATTATAATGTCTATAGTAATTAGATACCAAGGCTTCACAGAATGTCAGGATCATTTACCTACTACCAAAGTACCCGTCACTGACTTTCATAGATGTTCCACCTGAAATTAGTATTTTATATTTTTGGAATGTGTATTGGTAGCAAGGGGAATTCAATGAAAATATTCAGTGAGCAGATATCACAATGGGTGGAGCTGGTAACCTTGGCAAGCTTGTTCCATTGCAGAAATGAATATTTCCAATACATGATTGTCTTACCTTTGAAGTACTGCTTGGCAGTGAGGGTGATATCATGAAAGCTTGACTGGGAAATTAATTTGGGCACATTTTGGGCCTGCTGCCTGATAGAAGATCACCGAAGTTCTTTCCATGCCAACTGACAACCTCCATGCACTGGTCCCTCTCCACATCGCTTCTTCAGCCCCGGACCTCCCCCTCTCTCTATATTCCCCATAGATTTTCTTTCAGGAATTTCCATTTGGTATTTCTCACAGCATTTCATTCTGGTTTCCCATTCAATAATACATAGATCAGTAATTTTACTTTCATTTTTCAAAATCAGTTTCGCTTTGAGATATCAGTTTTGATTTGTCATTGCTACTTGTGATGCAACGTGAATGGTGCATGAAAAAGGTCGTCAATAGCTATTTTGTGGGGACCTTTTTCAATTTTCTAAAGGGTCTAAAGTGTTTAAAGGGTCATATAAGGGTCAAATGGGTCTAAGGGTCTTAAAAGGGCCAAAGGAGTTCAAAGGGGTCTAAGAGTGAAAGAACAAATGAGGTCTAAAAGTGTCTAAAGGGTCTTAATATGTCCACGTGGTCTTAAATTGTCCAAATTATGTTAAATTATCCAAAGCGTCTAAAAAGTCTATAGGTCTCAAAAGGGTCTAAATGGGCATGAAAGGCTCTAAGGGGTTTAACAGGGTATGAATGAGTATGAAGGGGTCTGACGGGTTTTAACAGGGCATATATGAGTATGAAGAAGTCTGAAGGGTTTTGACGGGGCATAAATGTGTATGAAGGGATCTGAAGGCTTTTAACAAGGTATACATGGGTAGGAAGGGGTCTTAAGCTGAGCTAACCTTAATGGCTGAGCAACCCACCTGGTATTATTTCAACGGATCGGCAGGGGCTCAAACTCAAGACGCTAAAATCTTAAGCCAGCCACCTTAACCGTTAAGCCAGCACCAGGCTTTCCAAGCAGATAGAAGATAACCTAGGGGAAATTATAGGGTTAAAATAGCAGAGAGAGAAAGTGCAAGAGTAGCAGAGCAGATTTTTAGGACTCTCACTTTTAGGACTCTCCCAACTCTCACTTTCGTACCTAATTTGAAATGTCCTTTTATTCCAATGAGAAATGCTCTGGTTATGCGACGCACATTTCCAGTTCCGAACACATGGTCGCAGTGCATGACTAGTCACTGTATGATGAGCAGGTAATAAAACAAAACAGAAAATAGCAACAGTCTCTGGTTTTTTGACAAAACTATTAGCAACCAGCACATCTTAGGTGGGAAAAAAAACAACTGATCCATGGAAAAGGAATATCAATGCCCCAGGCATACGAGCATCAATCAAAACATCTGTGACAACTGTAAGTAATGAAAGAAATGTAAAACAAACTTGCACAAAGGTTATTATAGTGATTCGGAGGTCACGGTTGATTGCCAACAATCACGACCATAATTCCACGAGTGCAATGCAGAGCACATTATTATAAATCAATGATCCATTGGTTTTGGGCACAAATTAGGCCTGTAATAAACGATAAGGATGCATTGAAACTCTTATGATTGGTGGCTTTGGCATGACGAGAAAACTTGCAAAACTGCAAATGAAGAAATAATGTATCAATCGCTGAAGTTAGGCCAAGATATTTATTATCGATGTACCGAGAAGGGGAGAGGGTTAAACCTCTGCCTTTATTGCATTTATTTCAGACAATGCACCATGCACAAGGTGTTATACCATGTGCAATGTCCAGAGAACAAAAGTAATGGATTAAAATACTTTGTTCATGGTTATTACGAGGCCTGGAAAGCTAGCCTAGAGGTATGCATACTCAAGTCGAAGCTACCTAGCATGGGTTTGAATCTACAAGATGTCATCCTGGTGAGTCACAGGCAGAGTGATACATCAATTTGTGTGCTATTCCTCGGATGACCATTAATCTGGGTGTCCCGTCTGCCAGCAGACGATAAAAATTCTACGGTATGCTTTGCGAAGAGTAGGTGAGTTATTGGCGGCACTCTGGCTAATTTCCAAATTCATGCACCGTAAATTGCAGTATCTTGCGTCGGAGTGGCAACCTGTCCAAGATTGTAACCCTTTCCAAGAAACTGCTTTGGTAAAACAGATACTCTGCATTAGAGCATGGTACATTGGTACATGTATGGATGAAGGAATAAATGAAAGAACTAGAACAGCACTCGGTAGAGCGCATAACTTCGCCAGGCTGAACAGTTTATGTTTTGTATCCCACTCATAGGCAGGATCTGAATTCGGACCTGAACCAAAATCGAATTGGCTTATTCTTGTCAACGACCCAACTCATCCACCAAGTTTTGTCATTTGTCCACAACTTTTTGAAATATCATGCTATATATTGTTGTTCGCCCCATCTATCGATGGTAAAGAATCACTTTTAGGAGTCGCGGAAGGCGAGAGAACGAGGCCATTCGTAGGGTTCGAAGATGGTTTATTGTAACAGCAAGATCCAGCACACACTAAACTCGAACGGAAGTCAGCATGCTTATATAAAGCCAAAAGCCCTCTTCGGAGGGCGTGGCTCCGGCAACCGCGCGTGCGTCACGTCCGCACAACCACAAGTCCAAAAGGCCCGTGCACGTGTATTATGCCCAAATAAGGTAATCACATAAGGTAACCGCCACATGCGGTTACCTGCACATAAGGTAACCGCCACATACGTCCCCCGAGAATGCACTCCACGGGCCTATGCGTAGGCCGAGGCGACCGAGGGGCTGGGCAAGTCCTCGGGGGAGGCTGCCGAGGTTCCTCGCGGGCCTCCCAAGGTTGCAGGTCGCGGGTGCAGTGCCGAGAAGGCTCGAGCGGTGCACGCGAAAAGCGGGTGAGCCAACCGAGGGGCTGGTCAAGGCCTCGGGGGAGGCTGCCGAGGTTCCTCGCTGGCCTCCCGACGTTGCAGGTCGCGGGTGCAGTGCCGAGAAGGCTCGAGCGGTGCACGCGAAAAGCGGGTGAGCCAACCGAGGGGCTGGTCAAGGCCTCGGGGGAGGCTGCCGAGGTTCCTCGCGGGCCTCCCGAGGATGCAGGGTCGGAGAAGTAGTTGCAGTTGTAGTTGTAGTTGCGCGAGGGTGACGAAGCGGCCGTGCCGCTAACGTCAGCGCGCGCGTAGGTGACGAAACAGCCGTTCCGCCAACGTCAGTGCGCGCGAAGGTGACGAAGCAGCCGTGCCTTCGGAGGGTCTTGGAGTAGGTTCGCCCCTCCGGTCGTAGAGGAGGAGCCGAGCGCGGTGCGCGAACCTCATAGTCATGGCCGTCGTCGTTACCGAAACTCCGGCATTTCAAAACCGCGTTCGAAACTGCGCCCGAAGCCGTGCGGGAGAAGCCGGCGTCACCAGTTTAGGTGGCTTCCCTGGCTAGGGCGCGCTTGCGGTGTTCGTTTGCAGCCCCTGAATCCGTTCGGGGGCAGTCGGAGGTCACCAGTTTAGGTGGCTTCCCTGGCTAGGGCGCGCTTGCCGTGTTCGTTCGCAGCCCCCGAATCCGTTCGGGGGCAGTCGGAGGTCACCAGTCGTAGGGTTCGAAGATGGTTTATTGTAACAGCAAGATCCAGCACACACTAAACTCGAACGGAAGTCAGCATGCTTATATAAAGCCAAAAGCCCTCTTCGGAGGGCGTGGCTCCGGCAACCGCGCGTGCGTCACGTCCGCACAACCACAAGTCCAAAAGGCCCGTGCACGTGTATTATGCCCAAATAAGGTAATCACATAAGGTAACCGCCACATGCGGTTACCTGCACATAAGGTAACCGCCACACACTTAAAGATTAAAAAAAAAATTAGAAGAAAAAAAATTCTCGTTTCCAGATCCAGATTGGGGTATTCGCCAAAATCGAATCAATTCGTCCTTGTCACACACCCATCCTGTCCACCACGTTTCGTCCGAATCTGTAAACTTTTTGAGATATCCAGCTCACCACAGCCAAACATAGAGAGAGACAGGGGTGAAAATAGAGAGAGACAGGGATGAAAACATAACCTCCATCTCCTGAGTCCACGAACCTCCTCCATTTCCCTTCCCATCTCCCACCCCCAGCACTAGAGACGCTTAAACATAAGACAAGACCAATTGGCCCATTACTCCTGACACACATATATCTCATTCACTATATTTTAACTGTCACCGAGGGATCCTAGGAACAGACGGGGCTCACAGGAAAATACTCCACCAACTGGGCTACTGTGCAGTCCTCAACACCCTATTATCCTTTCCCCATTCCTTCACATTTTTAAAACCTCAATTTACTGCTTGCCCTTTGCCCAATGCAAACATAATATGTAGGTGAGCCCAAACTAAACATTAATTACTCTCCGATTGATGTATAAATTTGCGATACATCTCGACATTCACTTTTACAAGTCAGTACTTTTGGAAAACACTGGAGCTGTTGTTTTGCTTCCATATTGTATTATTAAGAAACTCAAGAGGCACTTCATTGCGACGAAAAGGGAGGCGATTTGACTGTAATACCCTCAACAAAAATTTCCAATAATTTCTCATGAGATTTGTTAGAAATGTGACCAGACTGGGTAGCATCGTGGTGAGAGTGTCCCCTCTGAGTCAGGTAGTCGACGGTTTGAATCGTCAGTAACGAAAAATAACTCCACGGTTTGAACCCCAAACTTTTAGAGACCAAATACGCCGAGTAATGCAAAACTTTGAAAATGGTCCGTGCAGCTTTCTTACTTGACGCTCAGCATTTAAGAGGATAGAGCATGGACCAACAACGCTGGGAAGACCATTGCAAACCACAAGTATAACCCAAGATAAGAATCTGCTTTTGGCAACCTTGGCAAGCTTTTGTTTCCGTAGTTGTGAAGTGTTTTTAATAACGTTGTGGTGGTTTTGAATCACGTGGTGGTGAGGTATTTTGAATTATGTGGTGGTGAGGTGTTTTAAATTTTGTGGTGGTGAGGTGTTTTTATTACGTGTTTTATGGCTGTGAAGTGTCTTTATTACGTGTTTTATGTCTGTGAAGTGTCTTTATTACGTGTTTTATGTCTGTGAAGTGTCTTTATTACGTGTTTTATGTCTGTGAAGTGTATTTATTACGTGTTTTATGTCTGTGAAGTGTCTTTATTACGTGTTTTATGTCTGTGAGGTGTTTTTATTACGTGTTTTATGTCTGTGAGGTGTTTTTATTACGTGTTTTATGGCTGTGAAGTGTCTTTATTACGTGTTTTATGTCTGTGAAGTGTCTTTATTACGTGTTTTATGTCTGTGAGGTGTTTTTATTACGTGTTTTATGTCTGTGAGGTGTTTTTATTACGTGTTTTATGTCTGTGAAGTGTCTTTATTACGTGTTTTATGTCTGTGAAGTGTCTTTATTACGTGTTTTATGTCTGTGAAGTGTCTTTATTACGTGTTTTATGGCTGTGAAGTGTCTTTATTACGTGTTTTATGTCTGTTAAGTGTCTTTATTACGTGTTTTATGTCTGTGAAGTGTCTTTATTACGTGTTTTATGTCTGTGAGGTGTTTTTATTACGTGTTTTATGGCTCTGAAGTGTCTTTATTACGTGTTTTATGTCTGTGAAGTGTCTTTATTACGTGTTTTATGTCTGTGAAGTGTCTTTATTACGTGTTTTATGGCTGTGAAGTGTCTTTATTACGTGTTTTATGTCTGTGAAGTGTTTTTATTACGTGTTTTATGGCTGTGAAGTGTCATTATTACGTGTTTTATGGCTGTGAAGTGTCTTTATTACGTGTTTTATGTCTGTGAAGTGTCTTTATTACGTGTTTTATGTCTGTGAGGTGTTTTTATTACGTGTTTTATGTCTGTGAAGTGTCTTTATTACGTGTTTTATGTCTGTGAAGTGTCTTTATTACGTGTTTTATGTCTGTGAGGTGTTTTTATTACGTGTTTTATGGCTGTGAAGTGTCTTTATTACGTGTTTTATGTCTGTGAAGTGTCTTTATTACGTGTTTTATGTCTGTGAGGTGTTTTTATTACGTGTTTTATGGCTGTGAAGTGTCTTTATTACGTGTTTTATGTCTGTGAGGTGTTTTTATTACGTGTTTTATGGCTGTGAAGTGTCTTTATTACGTGTTTTATGGCTGTGAGGTGTCTTTATTACGTGTTTTATGTCTGTGAGGTGTTTTTATTACGTGTTTTATGGCTGTGAAGTGTTTTTATTACGTGTTTTATGGCTGTGAGGTGTTTTTATTACGTGTTTTATGGCTGTGAAGTGTTTTTATTACGTGTTTTATGGCTGTGAAGTGTTTTTATTACATGTTTTATGGCTGTGAGGTGTTTTTATTTCGTGTTTTATGGCTGTGAAGTGTCTTTATTACGTGTTTTATGGCTGTGAGGTGTTTTTATTACGTGTTTTATGGCTGTGAAGTGTCTTTATTACGTGTTTTATGTCTGTGAGGTGTTTTTATTACGTGTTTTATGGCTGTGAGGTGTTTTTATTACGTGTTTTATGGCTGTGAAGTGTCTTTATTACGTGTTTTATGTCTGTGAGGTGTTTTTATTACGTGTTTTATGGCTGTGAAGTGTCTTTATTACGTGTTTTATGTCTGTGAGGTGTTTTTATTACGTGTTTTATGTCTGTGAGGTGTTTTTATTACGTGTTTTATGGCTGTGAAGTGTCTTTATTACGTGTTTTATGTCTGTGAGGTGTTTTTATTACGTGTTTTATGGCTGTGAGGTGTTTTTATTACGTGTTTTATGGCTGTGAAGTGTCTTTATTACGTGTTTTATGTCTGTGAGGTGTTTTTATTACGTGTTTTATGGCTGTGAAGTGTCTTTATTACGTGTTTTATGTCTGTGAGGTGTTTTTATTATGTGTTTTATGTCTGTGAGGTGTTTTTATTACGTGTTTTATGGCTGTGAGGTGTCTTTATTACGTGTTTTATGTCTGTGGGGTGTTTTTATTACGTGTTTTATGGCTGTGAGGTGTTTTTATTACGTGTTTTATGGCTGTGAAGTGTCTTTATTACGTGTTTTATGTCTGTGAAGTGTCTTTATTACGTGTTTTATGTCTGTGAAGTGTCTTTATTATGTGTTTTATGTCTGTGAGGTGTTTTTATTACGTGTTTTATGGCTGTGAGGTGTTTTTATTACGTGTTTTATGGCTGTGAAGTGTCTTTATTACGTGTTTTATGTCTGTGAGGTGTTTTTATTACGTGTTTTATGGCTGTGAAGTGTCTTTATTACGTGTTTTATGTCTGTGAGGTGTTTTTATTACGTGTTTTATGTCTGTGAGGTGTTTTTATTACGTGTTTTATGGCTGTGAGGTGTCTTTATTACGTGTTTTATGTCTGTGGGGTGTTTTTATTACGTGTTTTATGGCTGTGAGGTGTTTTTATTACGTGTTTTATGGCTGTGAAGTGTCTTTATTACGTGTTTTATGTCTGTGAAGTGTCTTTATTACGTGTTTTATGGCTGTGAAGTGTCTTTATTACGTGTTTTATGTCTGTGAAGTGTCTTTATTACATGTTTTATGGCTGTGAAGTGTCTTTATTACGTGTTTTATGTCTGTGAGGTGTTTTTATTACGTGTTTTATGGCTGTGAGGTGTTTTTATTACGTGTTTTATGGCTGTGAAGTGTTTTTATTACGTGTTTTATGTCTGTGAGGTGTTTTTATTACGTGTTTTATGGCTGTGAGGTGTCTTTATTACATGTTTTATGGCTGTGAAGTGTCTTTATTACGTGTTTTATGTCTGTGAGGTGTTTTTATTACGTGTTTTATGGCTGTGAAGTGTCTTTATTACGTGTTTTTTGTCTGTGAGGTGTTTTTATTACGTGTTTTATGGCTGTGAGGTGTCTTTATTACGTGTTTTATGTCTGTGAAGTGTCTTTATTACGTGTTTTATGTCTGTGAGGTGTTTTTATTACGTGTTTTATGTCTGTGAGGTGTTTTTATTACGTGTTTTATGGCTGTGAAGTGTCTTTATTACGTGTTTTATGGCTGTGAGGTGTTTTTATTACGTGTTTTATGGCTGTGAGGTGTTTTTATTACGTGTTTTATGGCTGTGAGGTGTTTTTATTATGTGTTTTATGGCTGTCAGGTGTTTTTATTACATGTTTTATGGCTGAGGTGTTTTTATTACGTGTTTTATGTCTGTGAGGTGTTTTTATTACGTGTTTTATGGCTGTGAGGTGTTTTTATTATGTGTTTTATGGCTGTGAGGTGTTTTTATTATGTGTTTTATGGCTGTGAGGTGTTTTTATTATGTGTTTTATGGCTGTGAGGTGTTTTTATTATGTGTTTTATGGCTGTGAGGTGTTTTTATTACATGTTTTATGGCTGTGAGGTGTTTTTATTATGTGTTTTATGGCTGTGAGGTGTTTTTATTATGTGTTTTATGGCTGTGAGGTGTTTTTATTATGTGTTTTATGGCTGTGAGGTGTTTTTATTATGTTTTATGGCTGTGAGGTGTTTTTATTATGTGTTTTATGGCTGTGAGGTGTTTTTATTACGTGTTTTATGGCTGTGAGGTGTTTTTATTATGTGTTTTATGGCTGTGAGGTGTTTTTATTATGTGTTTTATGGCTGTGAGGTGTTTTTATTATGTGTTTTATGGCTGTGAGGTGTTTTTATTACGTGTTTTATGGCTGTGAGGTGTTTTTATTACGAGTTTTATGGCTGTGAGGTGTTTTTATTACATGTTTTATGTCTGTGAAGTGTCTTTATTACGTGTTTTATGGCTGTGAGGTGTTTTTATTACGTGTTTTATGGCTGTGAGGTGTTTTTATTACGTGTTTTATGTTTGTGAAGTGTCTTTATTACGTGTTTTATGGCTGTGAGGTGTTTTTATTACGTGTTTTATGTCTGTGAAGTGTCTTTATTACGTGTTTTATGGCTGCGAGGTGTTTTTATTACGTGTTTTATGGCTGTGAGGTGTTTTTATTGCGTGTTTTATGTCTGTGAAGTGTCTTTATTACGTGTTTTATGGCTGTGAGGTGTTTTTATTACGTGTTTTATGTCTGTGAAGTGTCTTTATTACGTGTTTTATGGCTGTGAGGTGTTTTTATTACGTGTTTTATGTCTGTGAGGTGTTTTTATTACGTGTTTTATGGCTGTGAGGTGTTTTTATTATGTGTTTTATGGCTGTGAGGTGTTTTTATTACGTGTTTTATGGCTGTGAGGTGTTTTTATTTTGTGTTTTATGGCTGTGAGGTGTTTTTATTTTGTGTTTTATGGCTGTGAGTTGTCTTTATTACGTGTTTTATGGCTGTGAGGTGTTTTTTATTTTGTGTTTTATGGCTGTGAGGTGTTTTTATTACGTGTTTTATGGCTGTGAAGTGTCTTTATTTCGTGTTTTATGTCTGTGAGGTGTTTTTATTACGTGTTTTATGGCTGTGAGTTGTCTTTATTACGTGTTTTATGGCTGTGAGGTGTTTTTATTACGTGATATATGGCTGTGAGGTGTTTTTATTACGTG
This sequence comes from Myxine glutinosa, assembly GCF_964187855.1. Classification (NCBI taxonomy): domain Eukaryota; kingdom Metazoa; phylum Chordata; class Myxini; order Myxiniformes; family Myxinidae; genus Myxine; species Myxine glutinosa. Next base: position 138,912,964 of record NC_136267.1, on the reverse strand, counting down.
TTTTATGGCTGTGAGGTGTTTTTATTACGTGATCTATGGCTGTGAGGTGTTTTTATTACGTGTTTTATGGCTGTGAGGTGTTTTTATTACGTGTTTTATGTCTGTGAGGTGTTTTTATTACGTGTTTTATGGCTGTGAGGTGTTTTTATTATGTGTTTTATGGCTGTGAGGTGTCTTTATTACGTGTTTTATGTCTGTGAGGTGTTTTTATTACGTGTTTTATGTCTGTGAGGTGTTTTTATTACGTGTTTTATGGCTGTGAGGTGTCTTTATTACGTGTTTTATGTCTGTGAAGTGTCTTTATTACGTGTTTTATGTCTGTGGGGTGTTTTTATTACGTGTTTTATGGCTGTGAGGTGTTTTTATTACGTGTTTTATGGCTGTGAAGTGTCTTTATTACGTGTTTTATGTCTGTGAAGTGTCTTTATTACGTGTTTTATGGCTGTGAAGTGTTTTTATTACTTGTTTTATGTCTGTGAAGTGTCTTTATTACATGTTTTATGGCTGTGAGGTGTCTTTATTACGTGTTTTATGTCTGTGAAGTGTCTTTATTACGTGTTTTATGGCTGTGAAGTGTCTTTATTACGTGTTTTATGTCTGTGAAGTGTTTTTATTACGTGTTTTATGGCTGTGAAGTGTCATTATTACGTGTTTTATGGCTGTGAAGTGTCTTTATTACGTGTTTTATGTCTGTGAAGTGTCTTTATTACGTGTTTTATGTCTGTGAGGTGTTTTTATTACGTGTTTTATGTCTGTGAAGTGTCTTTATTACGTGTTTTATGTCTGTGAAGTGTCTTTATTACGTGTTTTATGTCTGTGAGGTGTTTTTATTACGTGTTTTATGGCTGTGAAGTGTCTTTATTACGTGTTTTATGTCTGTGAAGTGTCTTTATTACGTGTTTTATGTCTGTGAGGTGTTTTTATTACGTGTTTTATGGCTGTGAAGTGTCTTTATTACGTGTTTTATGTCTGTGAGGTGTTTTTATTACGTGTTTTATGGCTGTGAAGTGTCTTTATTACGTGTTTTATGGCTGTGAGGTGTCTTTATTACGTGTTTTATGTCTGTGAGGTGTTTTTATTACGTGTTTTATGGCTGTGAAGTGTTTTTATTACGTGTTTTATGGCTGTGAGGTGTTTTTATTACGTGTTTTATGGCTGTGAGGTGTTTTTATTACGTGTTTTATGGCTGTGAAGTGTTTTTATTACGTGTTTTATGGCTGTGAAGTGTTTTTATTTCGTGTTTTATGGCTGTGAAGTGTCTTTATTACGTGTTTTATGGCTGTGAGGTGTTTTTATTACGTGTTTTATGTCTGTGAGGTGTTTTTATTACGTGTTTTATGGCTGTGAAGTGTCTTTATTACGTGTTTTATGTCTGTGAGGTGTTTTTATTATGTGTTTTATGTCTGTGAGGTGTTTTTATTACGTGTTTTATGGCTGTGAGGTGTCTTTATTACGTGTTTTATGTCTGTGGGGTGTTTTTATTACGTGTTTTATGGCTGTGAGGTGTTTTTATTACGTGTTTTATGGCTGTGAAGTGTCTTTATTACGTGTTTTATGTCTGTGAAGTGTCTTTATTACGTGTTTTATGTCTGTGAAGTGTCTTTATTACGTGTTTTATGTCTGTGAGGTGTTTTTATTACGTGTTTTATGGCTGTGAGGTGTTTTTATTACGTGTTTTATGGCTGTGAAGTGTCTTTATTACGTGTTTTATGTCTGTGAGGTGTTTTTATTACGTGTTTTATGGCTGTGAAGTGTCTTTATTACGTGTTTTATGTCTGTGAGGTGTTTTTATTACGTGTTTTATGTCTGTGAGGTGTTTTTATTACGTGTTTTATGGCTGTGAGGTGTCTTTATTACGTGTTTTATGGCTGTGAAGTGTTTTTATTACGTGTTTTATGGCTGTGAGGTGTTTTTATTACGTGTTTTATGGCTGTGAAGTGTCTTTATTACGTGTTTTATGTCTGTGAAGTGTCTTTATTACGTGTTTTATGGCTGTGAAGTGTCTTTATTACGTGTTTTATGTCTGTGAAGTGTCTTTATTACATGTTTTATGGCTGTGAAGTGTCTTTATTACGTGTTTTATGTCTGTGAGGTGTTTTTATTACGTGTTTTATGGCTGTGAGGTGTTTTTATTACGTGTTTTATGGCTGTGAAGTGTTTTTATTACGTGTTTTATGTCTGTGAGGTGTTTTTATTACGTGTTTTATGGCTGTGAGGTGTCTTTATTACATGTTTTATGGCTGTGAAGTGTCTTTATTACGTGTTTTATGTCTGTGAGGTGTTTTTATTACGTGTTTTATGGCTGTGAAGTGTCTTTATTACGTGTTTTTTGTCTGTGAGGTGTTTTTATTACGTGTTTTATGGCTGTGAGGTGTCTTTATTACGTGTTTTATGTCTGTGAAGTGTCTTTATTACGTGTTTTATGTCTGTGAGGTGTTTTTATTACGTGTTTTATGTCTGTGAGGTGTTTTTATTACGTGTTTTATGGCTGTGAAGTGTCTTTATTACGTGTTTTATGGCTGTGAAGTGTCTTTATTACGTGTTTTATGTCTGTGAGGTGTTTTTATTACGTGTTTTATGGCTGTGAGGTGTCTTTATTACGTGTTTTATGGCTGTGAAGTGTCTTTATTATGTGTTTTATGTCTGTGAGGTGTTTTTATTACGTGTTTTATGGCTGTGAGGTGTCTTTATTATGTGTTTTATGGCTGTGAAGTGTCTTTATTACGTGTTTTATGTCTGTGAGGTGTTTTTATTACGTGTTTTATGGCTGTGAGGTGTCTTTATTACGTGTTTTATGGCTGTGAGGTGTTTTTATTACGTGTTTTATGGCTGTGAGGTGTTTTTATTACGTGTTTTATGGCTGTGAGGTGTTTTTATTACGTGTTTTATGTCTGTGAGGTGTTTTTATTACGTGTTTTATGGCTGTGAGGTGTTTTTATTATGTGTTTTATGGCTGTGAGGTGTTTTTATTATGTGTTTTATGGCTGTGAGGTGTTTTTATTATGTGTTTTATGGCTGTGAGGTGTTTTTATTATGTGTTTTATGGCTGTGAGGTGTTTTTATTACATGTTTTATGGCTGTGAGGTGTTTTTATTATGTGTTTTATGGCTGTGAGGTGTTTTTATTATGTGTTTTATGGCTGTGAGGTGTTTTTATTATGTGTTTTATGGCTGTGAGGTGTTTTTATTATGTTTTATGGCTGTGAGGTGTTTTTATTATGTGTTTTATGGCTGTGAGGTGTTTTTATTACGTGTTTTATGGCTGTGAGGTGTTTTTATTATGTGTTTTATGGCTGTGAGGTGTTTTTATTATGTGTTTTATGGCTGTGAGGTGTTTTTATTACGTGTTTTATGGCTGTGAGGTGTTTTTATTACGTGTTTTATGGCTGTGAGGTGTTTTTATTACGAGTTTTATGGCTGTGAGGTGTTTTTATTACATGTTTTATGTCTGTGAAGTGTCTTTATTACGTGTTTTATGGCTGTGAGGTGTTTTTATTACGTGTTTTATGGCTGTGAGGTGTTTTTATTACGTGTTTTATGTTTGTGAAGTGTCTTTATTACGTGTTTTATGGCTGTGAGGTGTTTTTATTACGTGTTTTATGTCTGTGAAGTGTCTTTATTACGTGTTTTATGGCTGTGAGGTGTTTTTATTACGTGTTTTATGGCTGTGAGGTGTTTTTATTGCGTGTTTTATGTCTGTGAAGTGTCTTTATTACGTGTTTTATGGCTGTGAGGTGTTTTTATTACGTGTTTTATGTCTGTGAAGTGTCTTTATTACGTGTTTTATGGCTGTGAGGTGTTTTTATTACGTGTTTTATGTCTGTGAGGTGTTTTTATTACGTGTTTTATGGCTGTGAGGTGTTTTTATTACGTGTTTTATGGCTGTGAGGTGTTTTTATTATGTGTTTTATGGCTGTGAGGTGTTTTTATTACGTGTTTTATGGCTGTGAGGTGTTTTTATTTCGTGTTTTATGGCTGTGAGGTGTTTTTATTTTGTGTTTTATGGCTGTGAGGTGTTTTTATTACGTGTTTTATGGCTGTGAGGTGTTTTTTATTTTGTGTTTTATGGCTGTGAGGTGTTTTTATTACGTGTTTTATGGCTGTGAAGTGTCTTTATTACGTGTTTTATGTCTGTGAGGTGTTTTTATTACGTGTTTTATGGCTGTGAGTTGTCTTTATTACGTGTTTTATGGCTGTGAGGTGTTTTTATTACGTGATATATGGCTGTGAGGTGTTTTTATTACGTGTTTTATGGCTGTGAGGTGTTTTTATTACGTGATCTATGGCTGTGAGGTGTTTTTATTACGTGTTTTATGGCTGTGAGGTGTTTTTATTACGTGTTTTATGTCTGTGAGGTGTTTTTATTACGTGTTTTATGGCTGTGAGGTGTTTTTATTATGTGTTTTATGGCTGTGAGGTGTCTTTATTACGTGTTTTATGTCTGTGAGGTGTTTTTATTACGTGTTTTATGGCTGTGAGGTGTCTTTATTACGTGTTTTATGTCTGTGGGGTGTTTTTATTACGTGTTTTATGGCTGTGAGGTGTTTTTATTACGTGTTTTATGGCTGTGAAGTGTCTTTATTACGTGTTTTATGTCTGTGAAGTGTCTTTATTACGTGTTTTATGGCTGTGAAGTGTCTTTATTACTTGTTTTATGTCTGTGAAGTGTCTTTATTACATGTTTTATGGCTGTGAAGTGTCTTTATTACGTGTTTTATGTCTGTGAGGTGTTTTTATTACGTGTTTTATGGCTGTGAGGTGTTTTTATTACGTGTTTTATGGCTGTGAAGTGTTTTTATTACGTGTTTTATGTCTGTGAGGTGTTTTTATTACGTGTTTTATGGCTGTGAGGTGTCTTTATTACGTGTTTTATGGCTGTGAAGTGTCTTTATTACGTGTTTTATGTCTGTGAGGTGTTTTTATTACGTGTTTTATGGCTGTGAAGTGTCTTTATTACGTGTTTTATGTCTGTGAGGTGTTTTTATTACGTGTTTTATGGCTGTGAGGTGTCTTTATTACGTGTTTTATGTCTGTGAAGTGTCTTTATTACGTGTTTTATGTCTGTGAGGTGTCTTTATTACGTGTTTTATGGCTGTGAAGTGTCTTTATTACGTGTTTTATGTCTGTGAGGTGTTTTTATTACATGTTTTATGGCTGTGAAGTGTCTTTATTACGTGTTTTATGTCTGTGAGGTGTTTTTATTACGTGTTTTATGGCTGTGAAGTGTCTTTATTACGTGTTTTATGTCTGTGAGGTGTTTTTATTACGTGTTTTATGGCTGTGAGGTGTCTTTATTACGTGTTTTATGGCTGTGAAGTGTCTTTATTATGTGTTTTATGTCTGTGAGGTGTTTTTATTACGTGTTTTATGGCTGTGAGGTGTCTTTATTACGTGTTTTATGTCTGTGAGGTGTTTTTATTACGTGTTTTATGGCTGTGAGGTGTCTTTATTACGTGTTTTATGTCTGTGAGGTGTTTTTATTACGTGTTTTATGGCTGTGAGGTGTCTTTATTACGTGTTTTATGGCTGTGAGGTGTTTTTATTACGTGTTTTATGGCTGTGAGGTGTTTTTATTACGTGTTTTATGGCTGTGAGGTGTTTTTATTTTGTGTTTTATGGCTGTCAGGTGTTTTTATTACATGTTTTATGGCTGAGGTGTTTTTATTACGTGTTTTATGTCTGTGAGGTGTTTTTATTACGTGTTTTATGGCTGTGAGGTGTTTTTATTATGTGTTTTATGGCTGTGAGGTGTTTTTATTATGTGTTTTATGGCTGTGAGGTGTTTTTATTATGTGTTTTATGGCTGTGAGGTGTTTTTATTATGTGTTTTATGGCTGTGAGGTGTTTTTATTACATGTTTTATGGCTGTGAGATGTTTTTATTATGTGTTTTATGGCTGTGAGGTGTTTTTATTATGTGTTTTATGGCTGTGAGGTGTTTTTATTATGTGTTTTATGGCTGTGAGGTGTTTTTATTATGTGTTTTATGGCTGTGAGGTGTTTTTATTATGTTTTATGGCTGTGAGGTGTTTTTATTATGTGTTTTATGGCTGTGAGGTGTTTTTATTACGTGTTTTATGGCTGTGAGGTGTTTTTATTATGTGTTTTATGGCTGTGAGGTGTTTTTATTATGTGTTTTATGGCTGTGAGGTGTTTTTATTACGTGTTTTATGGCTGTGAGGTGTTTTTATTACGTGTTTTATGGCTGTGAGGTGTTTTTATTACATGTTTTATGGCTGTGAGGTGTTTTTATTATGTGTTTTATGGCTGTGAGGTGTTTTTATTACGAGTTTTATGGCTGTGAGGTGTTTTTATTACATGTTTTATGTCTGTGAGGTGTTTTTATTACGTGTTTTATGTCTGTGAAGTGTCTTTATTACGTGTTTTATGGCTGTGAAGTGTCTTTATTACGTGTTTTATGTCTGTGAGGTGTTTTTATTACGTGTTTTATGGCTGTGAGGTGTTTTTATTACGTGTTTTATGTCTGTGAAGTGTCTTTATTACGTGTTTTATGGCTGTGAGGTGTTTTTATTACGTGTTTTATGTCTGTGAAGTGTCTTTATTACGTGTTTTATGGCTGTGAGGTGTTTTTATTACGTGTTTTATGTCTGTGAAGTGTCTTTATTACGTGTTTTATGGCTGTGAGGTGTTTTTATTACGTGTTTTATGTCTGTGAAGTGTCTTTATTACGTGTTTTATGGCTGTGAGGTGTTTTTATTACGTGTTTTATGTCTGTGAGGTGTTTTTATTACGTGTTTTATGGCTGTGAGGTGTTTTTATTACGTGTTTTATGGCTGTGAGGTGTTTTTATTATGTGTTTTATGGCTGTGAGGTGTTTTTATTACGTGTTTTATGGCTGTGAGGTGTTTTTATTTCGTGTTTTATGGCTGTGAGGTGTTTTTATTTTGTGTTTTATGGCTGTGAGGTGTTTTTATTACGTGTTTTATGGCTGTGAGGTGTTTTTTATTTTGTGTTTTATGGCTGTGAGGTGTTTTTATTACGTGTTTTATGGCTGTGAAGTGTCTTTATTACGTGTTTTATGTCTGTGAGGTGTTTTTATTACGTGTTTTATGGCTGTGAGTTGTCTTTATTACGTGTTTTATGGCTGTGAGGTGTTTTTATTACGTGATATATGGCTGTGAGGTGTTTTTATTACGTGTTTTATGGCTGTGAGGTGTTTTTATTACGTGATCTATGGCTGTGAGGTGTTTTTATTACGTGTTTTATGGCTGTGAGGTGTTTTTATTACGTGTTTTATGTCTGTGAGGTGTTTTTATTACGTGTTTTATGGCTGTGAGGTGTTTTTATTATGTGTTTTATGGCTGTGAGGTGTTTTTATTACGTGTTTTATGGCTGTGAGGTGTTTTTATTACGTGTTTTATGGCTGTGAGGTGTTTTTATTACGTGTTTTATGGCTGTGAGGTGTTTTTATTATGAGTTTTATGGCTGTGAGGTGTTTTTATTACGTGTTTTATGGCTGTGAGGTGTTTTTATTATGTGTTTTATGGCTGTGAGGTGTTTTTATTACGTGTTTTATGGCTGTGAGGTGTTTTTATTATGTGTTTTATGGCTGTGAGGTGTTTTTATTATGTTTTATGGCTGTGAGGTGTTTTTATTACGTGTTTTATGGCTGTGAGGTGTTTTTATTACGTGTTTTATGGCTGTGAGGTGTTTTTATTACGTGTTTTATGGCTGTGAGGTGTTTTTATTACGTGTTTTATGGCTGTGAGGTGTTTTTATTACGTGTTTTATGGCTGAGGTGTTTTTATTTCGTGTTTTATGGCTGAGGTGTTTATATTATGTGTTTTATGGCTGTGAGGTGTTTTTATTACGTGTTTTATGGCTGTGAGGTGTTTTTATTACGTGTTTTATGGCTGAGGTGTTTTTATTACGTGTTTTATGGCTGTGAGGTGTTTTTATTACGTGTTTTATGGCTGAGGTGTTTTTATTACGTGTTTTATGGCTGTGAGGTGTTTTTATTACGTGTTTTATGGCTGAGGTGTTTTTATTATGTGTTTTATGGCTGTGAGGTGTTTTTACTACATGTTTTATGGCTGAGGTGTTTTTATTACATGTTTTATGGCTGTGAGGTGTTTTTATTACGTGTTTTATGGCTGTGAGGTGTTTTTATTACGTGTTTTATGGCTGTGAGGTGTTTTTATTACGTGTTTTATGGCTGTGAGGTGTTTTTATTACGTGTTTTATGGCTGTGAGGTGTTTTTATTACGTGTTTTATGGCTGTGAGGTGTTTTTATTACGTGTTTTATGGCTGTGAGGTGTCTTTATTACGTGTTTTATGTCTGTGAGGTGTTTTTATTACGAGTTTTATGTCTGTGAGGTGTTTTTATTACGTGTTTTATGGCTGTGAGATGTTTTTATTACGTGTTTTATGGCTGTGAGGTGTTTTTATTACGTGTTTTATGGCTGTGAGGTGTTTTTATTACGTGTTTTATGGCTGTGAGGTGTTTTTATTACGTGTTTTATGGCTGAGGTGTTTTTATTTCGTGTTTTATGGCTGTGAGGTGTTTTTATTACGTGTTTTATGGCTGTGAGGTGTTTTTATTACGTGTTTTATGGGTGTGAGGTGTTTTTATTACGTGTTTTATGGCTGTGAGGTGTTTTATTTCGTGTTTTATGGCTGTGAGGTGTTTTTATTACGTGTTTTATGGCTGTGAGGTGTTTTTATTACGTGTTTTATAGCTGTGAGGTGTTTTTATTACGTGTTTTATGGCTGTGAGGTGTTTCTATTTTGTGTTTTATGGCTGTGAGGTGTTTCTATTTTGTGTTTTATGGCTGTGAGGTGTTTTTATTACGTGTTTTATGGCTGTGAGGTGTTTTTATTACGTGTTTTATGGCTGTGAGGTGTTTTTATTTCGTGTTTTATGGCTGTGAGGTGTTTTTATTACGTGTTTTATGGCTGTGAGGTGTTTTTATTATGTGTTTTATAGCTGTGAGGTGTTTTTATTACGTGTTTTATGGCTGTGAGGTGTTTCTATTTTGTGTTTTATGGCTGTGAGGTGTTTTTATTTTGTGTTTTATGGCTGTGAGGTGTTTTATTTCGTGTTTTATGGCTGTGAGGTGTTTTTATTACGTGTTTTATGGCTGCGAGGTGTTTTCAATTACTTGGTGATGAGGTGTAATCGTCCCAAACTTCCAGTCTGCACCTACCCCTCCCCTTTGTATATGCTGAGGGGTTCTTTCTTGAAAAAAAAAACATTCAAACTGAATCTTCAACCGAAATTGCCTATAAAAATGTAATATCACAAACACAACAAATACATTTGTGCAAAATAATTGTTTGAATTATGATTGGTTTAAACCATGACAAAACCGCAACTCGGGTACAGTCATTTATCTATATATCTACACATCTGGGCAGTGTCTGTGTTGTCACTTAACGACTCCCTCAAACGTTTATTTCCGTGGTTGTGAAGTGTTTTTAATAATGTTGTGGTGGTTTTGAATCACGTGGTGGTGAGGTATTTTGAATTATGTGGTGGTGAGGTGTTTTGAATTACATGGTGGTGAGGTGTTTTGAATTACGTGGTGGTGAGGTATTTCTAATTAAGTGGTGGTGAGGTATTTTTAATTATGTGGTGGAGAGGTGTTTCGAATTAGTTGGTGATGAGGTGTTTTGAATTACGTGGTGGTGAGGTGTTTTAAATGACGTAGTGGTGAGGTGTTTTGAATTACTTGGTGTTGAGGTGTTTTTAAATGACGTGGTGGTGAGGTGTTTTTAATTTTGTGGCTGTGAGGTGTTTTTATTACGTGTTTTATGGCTGTGAGGTGTTTTCAATTTTGTGGTGGTGAGGTGTTTTTTATTACGTGTTTTATGGTAGTGAGGTGTTTTAAATTTTGTGGTGGTGAGGTGTTTTGAATTACTTGGTGGTGAGGTGTTTTGAATTATGTGGTGGTGAGGTGTTTTGAATTATGTGGTGGTGAGGTGTTTTGAATTACTTGGTGGTGAGGTGTTTTGAATTACTTGGTGGTGAGGTGTAATTGTCCCAAACTTCCAGTCTGCACCTACCCCTCCCCTATGTATGTGCTGAGGGGTTTTTTCTTGAAAAAACACACATTCAACCTAAATCTTCAACCTAAATTGCCGATAAAAATGTAATTTCACAAACACAACAAATAAATTTGTGCAAAATAATTGTTTGTATTATGATTGGTGTAAATCATGACAACACAGCAACTCAGGTACAGTCATTATCCTCAGCTAAAATAAGCCCGTTCCTCAGTAACGACGCAATCTAGTTATATACATACTCCTCACTCGCCTCTCCAATCGCTCCTCACTCACCTCTCCAATCGCTCCTCACTCGCCTCTCCAATCGCTCCTCACTCGCCTCTCCAATCGCTCCTCACTCGCCTCTCCAATCGCTCCTCACTCGCCTCTCCAATCGCTCCTCACTCGCCTCTCCAATCGCTCCTCACTCGCCTCTCCAATCGCTCCTCACTCGCCTCTCCAATCGCTCCTCACTCGCCCCTCAAATCGCTCCTCACTCGCCTCTCCAATCGCTCCTCACTCGCCTCTCCAATCGCTCCTCACTCGCCTCTCCAATCGCTCCTCACTCGCCTCTCCAATCGCTCCTCACTCGCCTCTCCAATCGGCTTTCCCCGTCTCGTTTCTCTCGTTTTTCTCCCGTCTCATTCTTTTTCTTGCTCCAAATCGGCCCGTCTCGCCCGTCGGCCCGTCTCGCCCGTCGGCCCGTCTCGCCCGTCGGCCCGTCGGAATCGGAAATCGGCCCGTCTTGCTTTCATGCTTGCGCGTAAATAAATTGTGTTCATTACACCATTTCTGGATCTGATGACTTGCCAGTAACCATTTTGTAAAAATGAATGTGCAGCATCTAACTCAATATGTCGAAATGTCACACACATCCATGCCCGTGGGATTCCCACGGGTGACCCCGCAAGTTTGCATTGACGTTCGTCGAAGGACTCGTTCGCCCGTCTCATTCGTTTTCTTGCTACATCCTGTTCAAGTCTGCGTTCTTCATCGATCGTCTCATTCATTTTGGAAATAGAAGTTTCCACGCAGCGCATGAATTGTCGCGATCCTCAAGAGGAAGTGTCTCGTAATCATCAAATGATAAATGGCAAGTAAATTATATTGTGGAAAATTAAAGATTTCAAATAAACCATTTTAAAGTGTATGCACACATAACTAATAAAAAAAACGAAGAAATATCTCTCGGTAATTTCCTGAAACATATTTTACTTCCGGCTAATAATGTTGAATGAAATAAAAACGAAGAAATATATGTCGGCATCATTGTTGACGTTTTTGTGACGACTGTCATCAAACGAAAAATTAATATATCTTAACGGAAAAGCAAAAGCGAATTTTTAATATATATCGACACGTTGCCGTCTGTGTCATGTTGGGCGGTGTATGATACACCATGACGCGATTTTTAAAAATATATCTCTGCATTTTCCCGCGTGTGTGGAATGTTTGTGGAAAATTAAAGATTTCAAATAAACCTATTTAAAGTGTATGCGCACATAACTAATAAAAAAAACGAAGAAATATCTCTCAGTAATTTCCTGAAACATATTTTACTTCCGGCTAATAATGTTGAATGAAATAAAAACGAAGAAATATATGTCGGCATCATTGTTGACGTTTTTGTGATGACTGTCATCAAACGAAAAAGTAATATATCTTAACGGAAAAGCAAAAGCGAATTTTTAATATATATCGACACGTTGCCGTCGGTGTCATGTTGGGCGGTGTATGATACACCATGACGCGATTTTTAAAAATATATCTCTGCATTTTCCCACGTGTGTGGAATGTTCTCAAGACCCGAGTCTAAAACCATCGATAAAAATGAAATCATATGGTGAGTTAGATTGGAGATAAAGGCGTGAGCGAGACTCAATGGCCTTGAAGTTACAGGCGTTTGAGAATTCATTTCGTTCTATAAACGGCAACTTTCATTGGATTTTCTTCCCGTTTTATTTCAACCGAGTCTAAAACTATGTTAGCGACTGTGAAAAATGAAATGATATATCCAATTTGATTTGAAATAAAACTGGGAGAGAGAGCAAGACACCACGGGCCTACAAAACAGGCCTCAAAGCTATGCGAGTTAATAAAATGGTGGATATTTGTTTATAATTATATGAAGCCACTCCCAGAATGGGTGGAGCTATGGGTGGAGCTACTCTGCAAACCGAGTAAGCCACACCCTGGACAGACACCCAACAGACAGACAGACAGACAGAATCATCTACGGCTATTATAATATAGATATATACACAAAGAATTAAGTTAAGCACCCCCCCCCCCCGTTTTTTTACAACCTCGCACATTACAAGTTTGTTGTCGTCAAAACAGTGTAATATACCCATGATATTGCTATATTTTCTGGAGAAGTGATATTATGGTCACATAAAAACATAACAATCATGCCGTTTTCAATATTTTATTCTGAATAATTTAAGGTGAAATTTTTTGGGAATTTTAGGCATATTTTCACCTCAATTTAAGTATGGAGCTATAGGTCCATCACGGACAGTGTGGATGACGTTTATGTTTTCTAACGTACAGTCATTGTTCTGAGAAGACCTCTAGCGATCTTTGCGTCAATAACGTGTGTAGGACCCACGTGATCGGATCACTGACTCAACCCTACGTCTCATAGACCCTGTAAGCCGTCGTATGCGTTGCTGTGGCAGGTTGTTCCATTCCCGATGTAATGCACGTTCCAATTCATCCAGATTGGCTATTGGAGGGACCATCTTCGCAATTTGTCGTCCCAACATGTCCCAAACGTGCTCGAGGGGGTTCAACCTGCCACAGCAACGCATACGACGGCTTACAGGGTCTATGAGACGTAGGGTTGAGTCAGTGATCCGATCACGTGGGTCCTACACACGTTATTGACGCAAAGATCGCTAGAGGTCTTCTCAGAACAATGACTGTACGTTAGAAAACATAAACGTCATCCACACTGTCCGTGATGGACCTATAGCTCCATACTTAAATTGAGGTGAAAATATGCCTAAAATTCCCAAAAAATTTCACCTTAAATTATTCAGAATAAAATATTGCAAACGGCATGATTGTTATGTTTTTATGTGACCATAATATCACTTCTCCAGAAAATATAGCAATATCATGGGTATATTACACTGTTTTGACGACAACAAACTTGTAATGTGCGAGGTTGTAAAAAAACGGGGGGGGGTGCTTAACTTAATTCTTTGTGTATATATATATATATATTGTTGCGGATATGAGGACTGTATTTTTTTTGATTGTGTGTATTATTATTATTGCTTGAGTCTGCGCCTCCTGCCTCCGGAGCTGTGTAAAGGTCAAAGGGCGTCCCATAATTAGTCCATAAAGCATCCACACCACAGCTAATCATAGAATACCCCTGTTCGATAGCTTATATCTTATTATGTGTTTTAGGGTAAGGCTGTGTCTCCCATTAATTGAAATACTCCATTGCACCAGTGAAAGAAATAGATTCCCTTCATTCCCACTCCCAAAACTTTCATTCCCCCTTTTCGTCAATTGCCATTCGCATTGCCAACCAACAATTGCCGCCATTGGCCACGAGGCAGGGTTGGGGAAGAAAGGCGGGTCCCCACCTCATCATAGAGGGGAGGAGTGAGTCAGCCCCACTCAACCAACCACGAACAAGGGGTTGGACTTGGAGAGGGTGTGGAGAGAAACATCGAGGAGGTTCGCGAAGGTTGAGGGGCGGGGCCTATATAACCCGCAGCTAGGGCGTTTCCCGAAGAGATGAGCTTTTACAGAGAGACGAGAGGAAGCCCAAGCGGTTGAGTCCAAGAGAGGCGCTTTGAGTTGAGTCCGAGAGAAGTCCAGAGTTGAGCTGCAGCTCGAGACACCGAAACTGCACTTACTGCAGCTCGAGCCACCGAAACTGCAATAACTGCAGCTGGAGCCACCGAAACTGCAGCCACAGCAGCGTGAGGCCTGGACGGCAGTTTGGAGCAGGGCCGCGAAGGGGCGGCGGCTGCCCAACGAGTCGATCGGTTGCAGGACCAGTTGGACCTCCCTATCCCGCCAGCCATCCATCTCCCGCCAGTCCTATCATCATTCCCCGCGTGAGTCTGTCCTTGTTTGTTCTGTCCCTGGGTTAATTAAGACTGTAGGTAAGCTAGCGTTGCACTGTGTATCTAATATCTTCTGTAAATAAACGTGACTGCTTTCTTCCTGCTTATATGTGTAAATAATAAATCCAATTACTCTTCTGTACGTCTTCTTCCTCTTTGTATTCGGTCGCTTTAGAGTTCTCCATATTGAGCAGCCGCGGTGCGATACGGCCAACGTTTGGGTGGAATCGGGTTCTAGTCGGGGAATAACTGTTCGGTCGCGGTAATACCACCGCTCGGTAAAATAACATCCTTTAACCGCGTCCGTAACAATTGGTGTCAGGAGTGGGATACGAGGCCCGAAGCGCGCTTAACGCGCTCAAAATTACAAGCTGCTGGAAATTTGTTTTGTGTTTTAAAGAAAAACCCGAATTTTGAAATCGCGCCATGGCTGGTCAAGGCGATCGGATGCCGGTGGGTGAGCTAGAGGAGGGGTTAGGAGTAACCCAGGATCAGAGGGACGAAGTAGAGGAGAACATTGGCAATGTGGTTGAGGGAGTATCAGATGCACAAAATGGCGTCCTCGCGCACGTGGGTGTAGCGGCACCAAATTTTGCCGCGCCCGCGACCGTAGCAGCGCCACTGGTGGATTGGAATCTTTTTATGATCCAAATGAAGGCCCTTATGGACAAGAATAGTGAGCAATTGGAAGCCAAAATGGGGAACCGGATGGATGCTCAGAGTGAGCAAATGAAGGCTCAGAGTGAGCAAATGGGGGCAATGAGGGGCAAAATGGGGGGCAAAATGGGTGAAATGGGGGGCAAAATGGGAGAAATGGGGGAACGGCTAGAAGCTAAATTTGAGGGGTTAGACAATAATTTTAAGGGATTAGACAAGAAATTTGGGAAGTTAGACGACAAATTTGAGGGGTTAGACAACAGGATAAAAGAGGTAAAAAATGGGTTAATGGGGTTAGAAAATAGGATGGAAGACAAATTGCGGGAAATAGGGGAGCAATCCGCCCGGGAAATCGAACAGATGGGGAACCAGATAGAGGAGGTGAAAATCGGGTTAGAAAGTAAATTGGATGCTCAGAGGGATGAATTGGGACAGATGAATTGGGATCTTCGCTCTTTCACGAGCCTCGACCTTGTATACAAAAAAAAAAAAGAAAAAAAAAAAAAAAAAAAAGATGAGGGTAGCATCTACAAAAGAGAGGGAGGAGATGAAAGAGGAGATACGACGAGGTGTAAGTGAGGAGGTCTCGGGGGTACGCGAGGAGGTAAAGCGAGGCGAAAAGCGTATAGAGAAAGAGGTGAGGAATAATACGGCGAGGTTACAAGGGGGAATAGAAGATCTGACGGAGGAGGTGGAACAGCTGACAGAGGGACAAACGGAGTTAGTGAAGCAGGTTCAAAGGAACACTGCGGTACTAGGAGGGTTAAAGGCGACACAAAAAGAAATTAAAAATGACTTAATAGCGACACAGAAACAATGTCAGATGGTACGTGAGGGACTGACAATGAGGTTGGACGAGGTGACAGAGATAATGGAGACGAAGGACCGGCAGGTAAGGACGCACATAGAGACGGTCACGGTAGCCTTAGAGGACGAAATTGAGGAGACGCACCGGGAGATGAAGGAAGTAAAGGAAAAATTAGAGGAGGTGGAAGAAGGGGTGAGTGAAATTAAGAAGAGACGAAGGGAAACTAAAAAGGAAATAAAGGAGGAGGTGATGGAATTGGTACAAGGTCTGTGCTCGAATCGTGATGAGGTGCTCACTAACCAAATAAAGAGTTTGCAGGTGGCAGAAGAGGTGCGACGAAGAGGTGCCAAGGTGAGTGGCGATATACGTGGAAATGTACATGATGTGAGGGGAGCTTCAGTCGGCTTGGGGGTTGTTGTGGACCCGGGTGTTCGTGAGAGGCCGTTGGTGAAGTGTGCGACAGGTACGGTGTGCGAAGGAGGAGGTGTGCGAGAATGTCCCACTCTGGGGTGTGTGAGGAAAAAGTGCGCGCCAAGGAGTGAGTGTGCTGTCGAGAGTGAGTCGGTCGTAGCGCGTGTGCGAGGGGGCACATGGAAGCGCGGTGTGGTGAGTGTTACAGAGGATGTAACGAGAGAGTGTACACCTGTGGTGAGTGTTACAGAGGATGTAACGAGAGAGTGTACACCTGTGGTGAGTGTTACAGAGGATGTAACGAGAGAGTGTACACCTGTGGTGAGTGTTACAGAGGAAGTAACGGGAGAGTGTGCGCAAGAGTGTGCGCGAGAAAGGTGTGTAACGGACAGGTGCATGAGGAAAGAGTGCGCTGTCGAGAGTAAGGGTGAGTGCGTTGTCAAGCGTGGTGGTGAAAGTAGTGAGAGTGACACAGAGCGTGAGTTGGTTGTGACAGGTGAGCGAGGATGTACACCTGGAATGGAAGGATGCACACCTGGAATGGTAGAGCGTGTATGGAAATGTACGCTGGAATTGGTCGTGAGGCACGTGGTTGGGTGTGCGAGTGAGAGCACACCTGTAATTGTCACAGAGGAGGTGACCGAGAAGGGGGCGCGAAGAGGTGTGTTGGTGAGGTGTGCGAGCGACGAGTGTGTGCAAAGGTGTTCGGTGGTCAGGTGTGTGACCAAGTCTGTGAGTGGAATGAGTGTACCTGGGTGTGTAAGAGAAGGTGCAATGACCAAGAGCAGGGAAACAGCTGGATGTATGAGCAAGGAAGGGGTAGCGTATGCGTGTAAGCATGCAGGTGAGGCATCGACGGTAACCGGGTTAGCGGTTAGAGCGACTTATAGCCGAATCGGGCCCTCGGTGCGTGCCGGGCTTCGCGTGCCGCGAGAACCAGCGGGGATCCGAAGCACGGCGGGTTCGAAAGGACCGCCGTACGTGATCCACGCTGGGCCGCGCTGGGAACGGCCGCGTCCGTGCTCCGCTAGGCGGAACGGGCAGCCCGATAGGAAGGGTCGTCATGGCGACCCCTTTTTGTTAAGGCGTTCCGGCAGGTCGAGATCGGGCAATTGGATGGCTCCGCGCCGAGGTGGTGCGTGGGATCTCGGCACGGGTAAGCCCCCGTCCCTGCACCGAGTGCCGGACGCATCCAGCCGCCGGCACCAAAGAACCCGCGTTCATTGCTCGGCTGTACGAAGCCGGGCTGTAGACGTGAATTGGCGCACCGAGAGGATCTAATAAGTAGACGGGTAATGAGGTTAGTGTTTTGGACCCAAAATTAGAAAAAGGCAAAATTTGATGATTGGCAAAGGATTGGCAGAGTGATGATTGGTAATGGTACAGTGATTGGTAGAGTGATTGGCAAATTTTTGATTTGTGGAATTTGGTGTGCAAAATTGATAGTAAGGGATGCACCATGCGATGGGATGGCCAATCCACCATCCCTCACAGGGGGGGCAAAGGAGCACTAGATTATGGGGTTGATGGCAGTGAAAACTAGCCCGGGTGGGTTAGGATATTGTGTGTAGGGCCCTAGAAGATGACATTAGGTAACGTTAAGATTAGTTAGTGACAAGGATACCTGTAGTGGGGACGCAGGTAGATTAGTGTGGATGGTAATGACGTGGTATGTGCTTAGTTAAAGGGAAGACGGGGAGACGGGGAGACGGGTAGCAGGGCAACAGGTAGTTAGATGATGCCGTGTGAGTGTTGGAGGTGTATTCAAGTGTATTGAGCAGTGTGTGAGGATTGAACAGGTGTAATTGAACAGGTGTGATTGCACAGGTGTGCAACTGAACAGGTGGATGGAGCAGTGTTTGAGTGATGGTGATGGTGCGGTGGGTTGTGTTGACTAACTGGTCCAGGAAGAGGAGGAGGGTGCAGGTGGCACCAGGTGATTGCACAGGTGTGCAACAACAGGTGTATGTGGCTATGTGGAATAAATGGTAGTGTGGAGTATATGGAGTATTGGAATGGATGGTCGTGGAGTGAGTATAATGGAAACTATGGAGTGGAGTGGATGGTGCGAAGGTGTGAATGGGGGAAGGATGGACCCCCATCACAAATACCCGGGGCGGGTAGTGTAAGTGTTAGGTAGAGGGTATCGGTAAATTGTGGTTGGATATTGGCATCTGTGGTGCGGGTGGAAGAATGGTATTTGGATGGGTGCATTAGTGTTGTGGAAATGGCTGGGCGTGTAGCCTGTTAGTGTGTGTAGTTGGTTTGGGCACTCCACCACTGTGAGGATGTCGGCCAGGTGAGGCCGCAGGTGGGCTCTGGGAGCCGGTAGTTGTTGTGGATGGGGCCCGAGGATCCGGAGGACGGACCCGGGTAGCCCAGTGCCAGAGGGCACCGAGTGGGGTGACAGAGCCAGGAGGGGCCTTCCCCAGTTAGTTAGGTTAGGGTGAGGAGCTAGGTAAGCTCGGGTGGCAACTGCAGTGGTGGAGGTGTGCAGGTGGGTAGACCTGCTGGGAGAGCTACACGTCACAGCCCAGAAATTGTGCAAGGGCACCGGGAGATGAATCGGGGGAGTGAGACCCCAAATTGAGAAGCACCACAGTTTGGTCAATGGGAATTTTTTTTTTTTTTTTTTTTTTTTTTTTTGTATACAAGATCGAGGCTCGTGAAAGAGCTAACATTGATCACACAAAAAAGACAAACCGACACACAAAACACAAAAAACAAGGGGAGCGGCAGACAAGATGGGGAGAGAGGGGGAAGGACACAAAAGAGAGGGGGAAGAGGGGGAAGGACACAAACACAACATTTGAGAGCAGGGACATCGGGAGGACTTGGGGGGAGGTGGGAGAGGAATAAAACATATGAACACTGCAAGGACTCTGGGGTGAATTACCGGGGGTAGAAAAGATCAAGGTTTTCGATGGGGGAAGATAAGAGATGGTGGTGAACAGCTGTTTTAAATACCTGGAGGGAGGAGTGGGATTGAAGGGAGTGGGGGAGTTTGTTCCAGAGGCGGGAGAAAAGGGGAATGAAAGAGTGAAGGTGAGCAGAGAGCCTAGACTTTGGCAGTTTAACCATAAGAGGGTTGCAGGCAGATCTTGTGCGACCTGAAGGAATATTGGGGGGACAGAGCACAGAGAGAGCTGGGGGAGCAAGGCCGGAGAGGAGTCGGTAGAAGACAGAAAGACCACCAACCTGCCTGCGGTGAGTGAGTGAAAGGCCCTCGGTGTTGACTACATCGCAGGAGATTCCAATGATTCTGAAAGCTTTGGCCTCAACAGCGTGAAGCCGAGCAAGGTGTGAGGCAGGAGCACCAGCCCAGAGGGGGGAACAGTATTCCATTGAGCTGCGGATGAAAGCCTTGTTTGTGGTGAGGAGCTCAGGTGTGCCAAGGAAGGACTTCGCACGACGGAGGATGCCCAGTCGGCGACTGGCTTTGGAGGCCAGCTTGGAAATGTGGTTTTCCCAAGAAAGATCATGGCAGATAGTGAGACCCAAAACCTTGAGCGACAGAACTTCTTGGAGAGGATTGTTGAGAAAGTAGATGGGAGGGTTGTCCAGTCGGTCCTTTCGGAGAGACATTGTAAGAGTGTGAGATTTGTCAGGATTGAAAGACATGTTCCACTTGTTTGACCAGTCTGTGATTTTGTCCAGATCTGCAGAGAGTGAGGAGGCTGCAGACTGCTGATCTGAGGGATGAGGAATGGAGCGACAGAGAGTAGAGTCGTCAGCAAAGAGATAGAGAGGATTTTCAAGAGAGTCAGAGAGATCATTGATGAAGACCAGAAAAAGCACAGGGCCCAGAACACTACCTTGGGGAACTCCAGCCTGAACAGGAAGAGGAGATGAGAGAAACCCATTCAGGGCCACACGTTGACTACGACCAGAGAGGAAGTCCGCCAGCCATGCGTGGAGATTTCCATGGATACCAAAGGAGGAGAGTTTGGTGAGCAGAGCAGGGTGCCAGACCGTATCGAAGGCACGTGAAATGTCAAGGGAGACAGCTCTAATTTCCTGTTTGGCGTTGAGGACCTCCATCCATTGTTGAGAAAGCAGAAGCAGCATGTCCAGAGTAGAGTGACCAGGTCTGAAACCAAATTGATGATCAGAGATCAAGCCATTGGAGAAGAGGAAAGATTTAATATCTGAAGCAATGATGGATTCCATGACTTTGCTGATAATTGGGAGAAGGCTGATTGGTCTGTAGTTGCTGGGATCTGTTTTTGCACCTTTTTTGTGCAAACCGGTGATGTTGGCTGATTTCCAAGCAGATGGCAGATGACCTTGAGCAAAAGAGAGGGTGAAGAGAACAGAAAGAGGGAGTGAAAGAGCAGAAGAACATGATTTTAGGATCCGTGGGCTGATGCCGTCAGGACCAGTTGCAGAATCAGAGTCGAGGGTTGACAGAAACTTTTCCACCTTGTCAGGAGGAAAGGACACAGAGTCCAGGAGCAGCTGGGTACGACTGGGTACGGTGGGTACAGAGAGGGATGGGTTTGGGACACAAGATTTAGAGGCAAACACAGAGTTGAGGCATTCAGCTTTTTCACGTGCGGAGTCAGCCGTTAAGCCGTTTGAGGTGAGGGAGGGGATGGAGGGGGAATAAACACCAGAAACAGATTTGACCAGACGCCACCAGGATTTGGAAGAGGGAGACAGATAAGAGAGTTCGGTCTTGAGAATGTTGAGATATTGTTTCCTGGCTCTCCTGAGGGTGGACACACACTTGTTTCGGGCTTTGTGAAAGGAAATGAGATTTCCTTCCGTTGGATTTGCTTTCCAGGAGACGAAAGCAAGTTGTTTCAGGGCAACAGCCTCACCACAAGATTCCGTGTACCATGGACGGGAGGAAGGGTATGACAACTGAAGACGAGATGGTATAAATCTGTGCATGAGAGAGAGCAATTTACTTTGAAAGAATTCCCAGGATGAGTTGATGTCAGAGGCGGTAGAGATGGGAGACCAGTCCAGATGATTGATGGCTGCTTGAAGACCGTGCCAGTTGGCCTGAGTGAAATGCCAGACTCGTCGACGCTGAGGAGGCTCTCTGAGAATGGTCAGAGAGATGTCCACTTTGACAAGCACATGATCAGATGAGCCGATTGGAGCAGAAGAAGAGCAGCAGACATTTTCAGGGAAGTTTGTCATAACCAAATCCAGAAGAGAAAATGCTCCGTTGACTGAGATCCGGGTCGGGAAATTGACAGATTGTGTCAGTCCCAGTGAGTCGCAGAAGTCCTTTGCTGAAGAGCCATGGCTGGTGAGAGAGGTACCCACACCCAGCCAACTGGCATGGTGACAATTGAAATCACCACATATGAGGAAGAGAGAGTTGGGATGGGTAGATAGAAGTTGGTCCATATTATCAGACAGTGAGATGTAGATGGAGTCATCGCTGTTTGGTGGACGGTAAAACACACATATGAACAAAAGGTGGGAGCGAAGGGGAAGCCGTAGCCAAAGGTATTCCTGGGGGTGAGGTGGAGAGAGGGCAGTGGAGGGCGAGTGAGGAAGAGAGTTTTTTATAAAGATAGCAACCCCACCTCCAGGACGAGGCTCAGGTCTATCATACCGGAGGAGGGAGTAACCTGGGAGAGATACCAAGGCATCAGAGACATCATGAAGGAGGAAAGTTTCTGTTAAGCGGATCACATCTGGTTTGTCAGAAGCAACCTGTATGGAGAGGTCAGTCAAGTTTGAGCGAAGGCCCCGGATGTTTGAGGTCCATACCGTTAATGAAGAGGAAGGGGGAGCATCGGGTCCAGAACAGGGGGGGGGGAGGGGTAGGGTAAGATGTGGAAGAGGAGGAAGAGGTAGGGAGAGCTGTTGAAGGTGAGTCAGAGATTTCAGAGATTTCAGAATAGCTTGGAGAAAGGGAAGAATGGGGCGGACAATAGGTTTGATGGAGATTGGGTGAGGCACAGTGAGGTGTTATTTGAGGAGGGGGAAGAGCGAGGCAGAAGGTTTGGGGAGATGAAGGTGAAAGTTGGAAGGGGGAAGAAGCAGGGAGGATGCTTTGAGGAGGAGGGGTGAGAGGGGAGTCTAGGAGGGGAGGAGCGAGGGAGAGTCTCGGAGGGGAGGGGTGTGGGGGGAGTTTAGTGTGTGGGGTGTGGAGGGTGTGGAGGTGTGGGGTGTGGTGAGATTGGCAAGGGGGGAGAAGGGGCAAGGGGCAAGGGCAAGGGGGGAGATTTGAAAGGGATGGGTGATGGGGAGGATTTGGAGGGGAGGGGTGAGATTGGATTTTGAAAAGTGTACGATTCATGGGAAACGAACATTTTTTGCAAAATGAGTTTGAGACCTTCGAGTCAAAAATACGTTTGAGGACACTGGAGGAGGGGTGGAGTTCTGGATAGTTTAGGGAATGTAGAAAGGAGGAACTGTAAGAGATGGTATTATATATATTTTTTGGAATGAATAGATTTGGTGAGCAAGACGAAAGCATCCTTTTGTAGGAAAAGAAGAAAAGGGTGTTATAATATATGAGAGAAAATAGTTGTTCAGGGGAGAGATTATACATTTCTAGCCGCGAGATCGCGAACGAAGAACGAACGAACATAAAGAACAACAAATAAACGAATAAGACCTGGGGAAGGAAATATTTTTTTGGGGGTTATTTTTTTTTTTTTTTTTGTGAGTACAGATATTAAACAAGGAGGTACGGGGTGAACGACTGGTACGAAACAGAGAACGAAAATAATTTCAGCGCATTCGACGAATCGCTGAGAGAAAAAAACACAAGGTCGGAGATGGTACGGTAGTCTAAGCCTACGAGTACTAGGCCGCAGAATACTCGATACCATTAACCGACGATTGTGTATACATGTACGAAAAATTAGCACCGAAAATTTTCCAAAAGATACGCTATAGGTACACACACCGAAAGATAGATACAGTCTCGACAAAAACACGATTGTGATAGATCACTTAGCTTCGAGAGCGTGAGCGCATGGAGCAGCTTCGAAAAGACGTGACCTCGCCGTGCTCTCGCGAGATATATAGATATATCAAGAGATATATTGGTTTTTAGAACCCATAGTGTAAGTGGCCAATGGATTGGCAGGGAAAGACCCTGGGTAGTGTAAAGTGTGTTAATGTCATTTAGAGGATAGTTAGGATTGGAGTCTCCTCGCACCATCTGCATCCACTCACCTGAGGTGACAGGTACTCCACACCATGCCATGTTTTGATTATTTTTTATGATGCAAATGTTTGGATTGTGAGACGCATCATGACGTGGGTGTGACATTGTGCTTGATGTTCCATCTCTTCCTCCTTATGAGGATTGATGATGAATTGGGTGATGGCAAATTTTGGTTAGAGGGATTGTGGAGACGAATTTGGTGTCGAAGAAATATGGGGAGACGAGACATTAGCGACGAATTTGTAAATGTGTAGATTTTGTAAATATGGGGTAAGGGCAAGGGTAGTGTAGGTGACAGGGGGGGTGACGTACGGTAGGGACGAGCTTTCTCATTTCGCTCTCCGTACGCATTTCGCCTTGCATTGCCTTATTGATGTGTACCCTTGTGACCTTACCCCTCGCTCATTTGTCTTGTCCCCCTTTTGTCTCTCACATGACCTGTGCGCCATTGGGCGCCAAGGGGAGCGTGCGTGAGTCGGCCATTGTGCGCCCGGAACTCTCAGAACCAGCTGTCTGCATCGATGCACCACATTATGGACCACATGCCTGTGGCCGAGCACCACTGATGGACCCCATGGGTTTGGGCATGGCCCCTCTGCTGGAACCGGCCATGAGGGCCTGAAATCTTGCTGGCGGACCTTGGCCACATGGCACCGATGCCCCACAGGTGAACCACACGTAGTCGGCCTGGTGGGCCATAAATAAATAAAAATGGACACGTTGGGCGCATTTCATTTTATGCTCAAATAGGCCGCCAGTAAGAAAATGAGAGAGAATGACAACAACTGGAAGACATAATAATAGCCAGCAGAGGGAGCCGAAGAGCAAGAGATCACCTGCAGGGTTAGGGGTTGTTGGTTTATTTTTATTATTGAACATTGATGAACAGTGATGACTGCACCGATTGGTGCTTGGGTGTGTTGGTGCGTTATAGGTGCTTTCATGGTGCATTGATGCAGAGCAGACTGTCTCCCCCCCCAGAAAGAACAATTACAGGTCCTGGTTTAGTTTTGTAAATAAAAGCAGAGTCATTGTAAATAATGCTCCCCACCGTCAATGTATAGTTTGAAGACCATTCCGCAATTCGGTTAACTGTGGGCGTAAGTCTGTTAGGCAGGGTGCAATGGAGCAGCGGGACACATTTATTTATGTTTTAAAAACTGTCGCACTCAGGGTCAGGTTAAAAGTAGAGGGAACTACACCTACGTGTCACACTAAATAAAAGTTGTAGGCCCGGGCGTACCTAAGAGGAGGAGGGTGCAGTGTTGCGGATATGAGGACTGTATTTTTTTTGATTGTGTGTATTATTATTATTGCTTGAGTCTGCGCCTCCTGCCTCCGGAGCTGTGTAAAGGTCAAAGGGCGTCCCATAATTAGTCCATAAAGCATCCACACCACAGCTAATCATAGAATACCCCTGTTCGATAGCTTATATCTTATTATGTGTTTTAGGGTAAGGCTGTGTCTCCCATTAATTGAAATACTCCATTGCACCAGTGAAAGAAATAGATTCCCTTCATTCCCACTCCCAAAACTTCCATTCCCCCTTTTCGTCAATTGCCATTCGCATTGCCAACCAACAATTGCCGCCATTGGCCACGAGGCAGGGTTGGGGAAGAAAGGCGGGTCCCCACCTCGTCATAGAGGGGAGGAGTGAGTCAGCCCCACTCAACCAACCACGAACAAGGGGTTGGACTTGGAGAGGGTGTGGAGAGAAACATCGAGGAGGTTCGCGAAGGTTGAGGGGCGGGGCCTATATAACCCGCAGCTAGGGCGTTTCCCGAAGAGATGAGCTTTTACAGAGAGACGAGAGGAAGCCCAAGCGGTTGAGTCCAAGAGAGGCGCTTTGAGTTGAGTCCGAGAGAAGTCCAGAGTTGAGCTGCAGCTCGAGCCACCGAAACTGCACTTACTGCAGCTCGAGCCACCGAAACTGCACTTACTGCAGCTGGAGCCACCGAAACTGCAGCCACAGCAGCGTGAGGCCTGGACGGCAGTTTGGAGCAGGGCCGCGAAGGGGCGGCGGCTGCCCAACGAGTCGATCGGTTGCAGGACCAGTTGGACCTCCCTATCCCGCCAGCCATCCATCTCCCGCCAGTCCTATCATTCCCCGCATGAGTCTGTCCTTGTTTGTTCTGTGCCTGGGTTAATTAAGACTGTAGGTAAGCTAGCGTTGCACTGTGTATCTAATATCTTCTGTAAATAAACGTGACTGCTTTCTTCCTGCTTATATGTGTAAATAATAAATCCAATTACTCTTCTGTACGTCTTCTTCCTCTTTGTATTCGGTCGCTTTAGAGTTTTCCATATTGAGCAGCCGCGGTGCGATACGGCCAACGTTTGGGTGGAATCGGGTTCTAGTCGGGGAATAACTGTTCGGTCGCGGTAATACCACCGCTCGGTAAAATAACATCCTTTAACTGCGTCCGTAACAATATATACATATATATATATATATATATATATATATATATATATATATATATATATATATATATATATATATATATATATATATACATATATATATATATATATATATACACATATATATATGTATATAATATATATATAATATATATATATATATATATATATATATATATACATATATATATATATATATATATATATACACATATATATATGTATATATAATATATATATAATATATATATATATATATATATATATATATATATATATATATATATATATATATATATATATATATACATATATATATATATATATATATATATATACATATATACATATATATATATATATATATATATATTTATACATATACATACATATATATATATATATATATATATATATATATATATATATATATATATATATATATATATATATATATATATATATATATATACATATTTAAGAAACAGGAGGTAAATTCCTGCGTGGGGCTAGTGTGAAAAAATTCTGACTCAGGAAAGATACATTAAACAAAAGGAGAAACACTGACCCTAAATGCAGCATGATGCTGACATCATGCACTTAAGTTAACTTATGCAAACAGATCACCTCCAAACTGGCATCCATGTGGCACTCAGGTTTGAAGACATATTTATGGTCACTAATAAATGAAAGCAGAGTCGTTGATTCAGATTTTGATCTTATTATGGGACTCAACCTGTGCCTTGCTGCTTTATCAGGTTAAGGAGTTCGATTTTTATTTAACCAACTTAGCATATTCAGAAATAAACGATTTGGCAGTATGTCCTCCTGAAAAGCCCATAATAAAGGAGAAATCTGGATCGGCGGTGTCGCTTTCATTTATTTGTGACAATAATGGCATAAATCTCAGTCTTCAAAGGCCTAAGTACCTGCCATCCTCGTTTGGAGGTTATGTATTGCCATAAATTGTGCATGATGTAAGCGTCATGGCACATTTAAGGTCAGTGTTGGTCCTTTTGTTAAATATATACATACATACAGTGGGGTGCAAAAGTACGAGTCTAGTAGGAAATATATTAATTGAGATGTGATAAAATAAACCATGGTAATATGTAACCAAAAGTTTTTTTTCAAGGGATTTCCATGAACTCTTGTGGATATAATAACACTTATTGTAACAGAAAAAAGCAAATCTGTCTTTATGTATAATGTATATTCAATAATCAATTGCCCTGGTGTTGGCTTACCGGTTAAGGTGGCTGGCTTAAGATGATGGGTCTTGAGTTTGAGCCCCTGTCATGCTATTATTAAATAACACCAGGCGGGTTGACTCGGCCTGTCATCCTTGAGAAGTCGGCAAAATGAGTACCAGCTTAATGGTAACAGTGGCACTGCATCAGCGGCACAGCCGCGTTCCCAATGATGCAACCAGCCACATACATACAAAATAATAATTATCAGTGTGATCATCTTTTCCCAACTGTGTTGCAATACACTACAGAGTATAGTCAGACTGCTTACATAAATGTTATCTTTCTCTCAAATGCATTAACCCCTCATTTATTTTGTTAAGACAAAGTGCATCATTTTCATTGTATAAAATGATTTAACGTACCAATACAAACCCAGGATCGGCACTTTCATTGTGTAAAATGAACTAAGGTACAAATATGAACCCAACATCGGTACTTAATTGTGTAAAATGATATAAAGGTACAAAAATAAACCCAGGATCGGTACTTTCATTGTGTAAAATGAACTAAGGTACAAATATGAACCCAACATCGGTACCTAATTGTGTAAAATAAACTAAGTTAACAATATAAACCGAGGATGTCCTGCCATATATTTGCTGTTAAGAAATGTGTTTTTTTGGAGCTCTTTCAATCAAAGCAAGAATAAACGCAATCCTTTTTTGCCTTCCTGCTATATACAGGTACATATATACAGGTACATATATATATATATATATATATATATATATATATATATATATATATATATATATATATATATATATATATATATATATATATATATATATATATATTGTTGTGGATATGAGAATGGGTTGTTTTTTTTATTGTTGTTGTAAAAGGTTGTTGAAAATATCGCCCCTCCTCCCTCCGTTTGTGGTTGTATAAAGGTCAAAGGGGCGTTCCCGTAGTTAGTCATAAAGCATACATGAAGGGCACTATAATATCCCTGTTCAGTAGTTTATTTCCTTATTCTGTGTATTAGGTTAAGGCTTTGTCTTCCATTAAAATGACACTCCATTGCACCGAATTCAAATAGATAGATCCCCTTTTCATTCCCCATTCCCACTCCCAAAACTTCTACTGCCAACTACAATAGCCGCCATTAAGCATGTGCTCAGCTCGGGGAAGAAGGGGCGTGCCCGCCCATCGTCATCAAGGGGCGGAGCCAGAGGGCCGTGCCGACCAATCAGGGCCGAGGCGAGCTGACCGATGGGCGTGTCCTGAAGCCGGCGGCTTGATCGCCTGAGGCGCTATAAAAGCGCATGCGCAAGAGCCGAGTGGGTGTGGTTGGACTGAGTACGAGAAGAGTTGAGTTGAGTACGAGAGGAGTTGAGTAAGGGATCCCTACAAGAGCAGCTTCAGCCACAGCAGCAGCAGCCACAGCAGCAGCAGCCACAACAGCAGCAGCCACAGCAGCAGCAGCCACAGCAGCTTCAGCCACAGCAGCTTGGGGGCCTTGACAGCAGTTTTTGAGCAGAGCCACGAAGGAACGGCGGCTGTTAAACGCGCTGATCGATAGAGGGCGGCAGCTGCTCATCCCCGACCCGACCGTGCTGCGGGTCAAGCTGAACCTTCCTCCCCCTCCAGCCATCCACCTCCTGCCATTCCTGTCATTCCCCGCGTGAGTCTGTCTTTTGTTTGTTCTGTCCTGGGTTAATTAAGACTGTAGGTAAGCTAGCATTGCACTGTGTCTCTAATATCTTCTGTAAATTATTTTATTACCCTTCCTTCTCCTTGGTTACTTTGAGCGTGTAAATAGTAGGAATAAATTTAGTAGTATTTCCAACCTTTTTGTCTTCTTCTTCTTCTTCACATCCGTGTCGCCTTTGTCTTTTCCCTATTGAATACCTGTGGCGCGATCCGGCCAACATTCGGGAATCGGGTTAGTTGGGGTAACTGTTAGGGCCGCGGGGCCATCCGCTCGGCAAACCAACATCTTATCCGCGGTCCGTAACAATATATATTGTTACAGACGTGGCTTGGATGTTATTTACCGAGCGGTTTTATGGTATGACCACGTCTGCACAAGTTACCCGATTGTGCCCGAACGTTGACTAGTCGCGCGATGCTGGCTCAATAAGAAAAAGAAGACACCCGGCTGGATTACAATAACACAATACGACACCAAGGTTTCGATTCTCAAGACCTCCGGAGGAGATTATATTCGTACGGAAAGGTCAGATTACAGGGGCTAGAAGTATAATCACAGAAAGACAGGCACTTAGACACACTCTTATATTAACCCCGGACAGACGACAGACAAACGGGACAACGGCTGACTCACACGGGGGTTTGATGGCTAGGAAAGGCAGGTATCGATGGCTCCAGGTCCTCCTGGGCTCGGGGCAGGGTACAGTACGGTCCGGTCCGGTCCAAAGATGCGGGGAGGTATCGTCGCGCTGGGGGTGGCGGTGGCTTCTCTCTCCAAGCTGAGGCGCATCTGACGTCACATCCGGCGCGGGGCCGCGTATATCCGGCGGGGAGTGACACGCCCTCGGCTCGTTAGCTCCGCCTCGTGGAATCGGCACGTTGCTTCTCATTGGGTGCGTGCGGGGGGTTTACCAGGCTCCGCCCTTGACGAGGAGCTGACAAGGAGCCCCTTCGTGGTAACCCCGTGGAGCGCGTGGTCAATGGCGCTAATCGAGCCGGTGTGAGGACGCATCCTCCCCCGCTCCGCCGCCATCTCCTCTGTTGTTGTTGTAATTGTTGGGGAAGAAGATGGAAGGAGGTATGGGAAAGGTCCTAAACTCACTACTGATGCCATATAATCACATTCTGGTGCAACGAAGAGTCATAATTAATGGAAACGAGGGCCTTAACTGACATAGATTAAGAATAACTAGGAAGATGTCCGAAAGTTGTCTACGTGTGGTGCGGGTGGACCTGGGCACGACATTTAATGGGGGAATAAGGGGGAAAGGTCGGCTCTACTGATTGTTATTTACATGCAATGGGACTAGGGAATGGGGGGATTGGGGAAAGTTGGGGAGTATTGGAGAAAATAGGGGAATATTTACAAGCGGATATGGAGGCCAAATTCCATATTCGCAACATTGCACCCTTCTCTACCCTCGGGGCGTCCCGACCCGATAAATTTTTTACCTACTTTAGTGTGGCACGCAATGTAGTTCCCTCTACTATTAACTCTACCCTGAGTGCGACAGTTTTACAGATATTCACAAATGAGTAAATATGTCCCCCTGCGACGTTGCACCCTTCTCCTCACAGAAACACACCCACAGGATAACCGAATCCGGAAAGAATTCTCAAACTAAACATACAGCCGGGTAGGGAGCATTATTTACAAGACTACGCTGCTATTTACACTACGATCCAGGACCTGTTTTTGGAGGGACACATGCAGATGTTATGCATAGAGAGAGAGCGCGCTTGCCAACATCGATACACCAACCCACGAGTGCTCTGTGGCCGACGGCCTTTAATAACGTGCAGAGCACCCTTCCCGAGCATCAACAGCACCACCCCACCACCACAATCGGTGCAGTCACCATTGTTCATTGGAATAAAAATAAATTCGACAACCCCTAACCCTGCAGGTGTCTCTTGCTCTTCTTGTGGTGCACTTGTGGTGTTAACTATTAGTGGTTCACCTGTATGGCATAGGTGCCACGTTGATCCATAGGTCCATCCCCGGGTGGTGCTTGGCCGCAAACGAACTGCGGTCCATTGTGGGTGGCCACAAACATTGCGGTCCATATGGTGTATCGATCCCGGCAGCAAACAGCGAAAGTGCAGGCCCAACAACTGCGCAGCAGCACCTCTCTCTCCTCTCTCTCTACCCCAAAGCCAGATCCTCGGAGGTGGGAGACAAAAGAAGAAACAAGTGAGTAAGGTGGTAAGGGCGCAAAAGTGCACGCAATGTAAGGTGATGCACACTGGGGGCACATGGGAACCAGGTGAGACAGGTACGTTCCTATCGTACGCCCCCCCCCCCCCAACCAGGTAACCTACATGGCCCCTCCCTTACCCCTTACTGTATCCACACAACACAACACTACCCATAAACATCTACTTTACAAATCAACAAACATCCCTACTGTCTTCCCCGTTCCTCCCATATACCAAATTCGTCTTCTCTCCCTCCTAACCAATCAAATTTGCCATTTTCAACTCTCATCAAAATTTGCCATCTCCAACTCAACATCAAATTTGCCATCACCAATTCATCATCAGTCCCTCCTAGGGAGGGAGAGATGGAATCACCCCAATGTCTCATCCACGTCGTGATGCGTCTCACAAATCCAACAGCAATTCTCATTTCTGCAACACAAACAAGAAAACACAGGTGTGGAGTCATCATCATCACCACAGGTAAGTGGCTGCGTATGGTGCGACAGGTTCTTCAATCCTAACTATTTCCTAAATGACTTTAACAACTTTACACTACCCGGGGTCTTTCTCCGGCCAAACCATTGGCCCTCTTACTCTATGGGTTCTAAAAACCAATTCCCATTGGCCAACCTGTGGTGCTTTTCAATTTGGGGTCTCACTCCCCCGATTCATCTCCCGGTGCCCTCGCACAATTTCTGGGCTGCGGCGTGTACCTCTCCCAGTGGGTCTACCCACCTGCACACCTCCACCACTGCAGTTGCCTCCGAGCTTACCTGCTCCTTACCCTAACCTAACTACCTGGGGAAGGCCCTCTGGCTCTCTCCCCACTCCGTGCCCTCTCTGGCACTGGGCTGCCCGATCCACACCCGGGATCCTCAGGCACCCACTCACAACTACCGGCTCCCAGAGCCCACCTGCGGCCTCACCTGGCCGACATCCTCACAGTGGTGGAGTGCCCAACCAACTACACACACTAACAGGCTACACGCCCAGCCATTTCCACAACACTAATGCACCCATTCACAACACCATTCTGCAACCGCACCACAAATGCCAATATCCAACCACAATTTACCTGCACCCTCTACCTAACACTTACACTACCCCGCCCGGGTACTCGTGAAAGGGGTCCACTCTTCCCCCATCCACACCTTCGCACCATGCACACCACTCCGTACCACTTACTCCAACTCTCTCCACACACTGTACTTGCACACCTGTGCTCTCACACTGGTGCACCTGCACCCTTCTCTCCCCAAGCGCATTCGCGCTGATCCACAACACTCACTACTCATTACACTGCTCACACACCTGTCCAGTTGCACACCTGTGCAATCACACTGTTCAATCCTCACACACACGGCATCATCTCAGCTAACTACTCCCTTCTGAACTTGCGCTTCCCAGTCGTCCCTTTAAACTATTGCGCTCCCACGTCATTATCATCCACACTAATCTACCTGCGTCCCCACTACAGGTATCAGTCACTAACTAAACTTATCGTCACCTAATGTCATCTTCGCTAGATCCCTATCAATATAACCTAACCCACCCGGGCTAGTTTTCACTGCCATACACCCCATAAACTATTGCTCCTTTGCCCCCCCATGGGAAGGGTGGCAGGGATGCCATCCCACCACATCGGGGGTCTCTCACTACCAATTTTGCACATCAAATTTCAACAAATTAAAATTTGCCAATCACTGCCCATCATCTGCCAATCACTACTGCCAATCCCTTGCCAATCATCAAATTTTGTTTTTCTCTAATTTTGGGTCCAAAACACTAACCTCATCACCCAGTCTACTCACTAATGCCTCTCGGTGCGCCAATTCCTGTCCAAAGCCCGGCTTCGTAAAGCCAAGCAATGGATACTGGCTGTTCTGTGCCAGCGGCTGGATGCGTCCGGCATTCGGGGCAGGACGGGGGCTTACCCGTGCCGAGATCCCACGCACCATCTCGGCACGGAGCCATCCAATGTCCCGCCCTCGACCTGCCGGCACGTCTCACCAAAAAGTGGTCGCCATGACGACCCTTTCTATCGGGCTGCCAGCTCCGCCTAGTGGAGCCTGGACGCGGCCGTTCAAAGCGAGGCCCGGCACGCACCGAGGGCCTGCTTCGGCTAAAGTCGCTCTAACCTCTAACCCGTGTAACGTCGATGCTTCACCTGGACGCTTACACCCCGCAGCCCGTTCCTTGCTCACACATCCAGCCGTGCCCATGCTCCTCGTACCTTTCCTTACACACCCAGGTACACTCATTCCACTCACAGCCTTGGTCACACACCTGACCACCGAACATTTTGGCACACATTCGTTCGTAGCACACCTCACCAAAACACCTCTTCGCGCCCCCTCCTCGGTCACCTCCTCTGTGACAATCACAGGTGTGCCCTCATTCACACACCCAACCACGTGCCTCACCACCAACTCTCAGCGTGCATTCCCACTCACGCTCTACCATTCCAGGTGTGCATCCTTCCATCCCAGGTGTACATCCTCGCTCACCTGTCACAACTAACTCACGCTCCTTGTCACTCTCACTACTCTCACCTCCATTCTTGACAGCGCACTCACCCTTACTCTTGACAGCGCACTCTTTCCTCGTGCACCTGTCCGTCACACACCTTTCTCGCGCACACTCTCCCGTTACACCCTCTGTAACACTCACCACAGGTGGACACTCTTCCTTACTTCTGACAGCGCACTCTTTCCTCGTGCACCTGTCCGTCACACACCTTTCTCGCGCACACTCCTGCGCACACTCTCCCGTCACACCCTCTGTAACATTCACCACACCGCGCTCCCATGTGCTCCCTCGCACACACGCTACGACCGACTCACTCTCGCCTGCACACTCACTCCTTGGTACACACTTTTTCCTCACACACCCCAGAGTCGGACTTTCTTGCACACCTCCTCTTTCGCACACCAGACCTGTCGCACACTTCACCCACGGCCTTTCACGAAGAACACCCGGGTCTATCTCGACCCCCAAGCTTCTTAAATCCCCTGGCGCATCATACGCACGACCATATTGGTCACCACTTACACCGGGTCCTCTTTCTCTTCGCTTCTCCTCCATCACCTGCGAATCCCTCATCCGGTTAATGAGCACATCATCACGATCCAAACACAGACTTTGGACCAATTCTTTTATCTCCTCTTTTATCTCTTTCTTATCCCCTCTCCGTCGCTTCTTAATTTCGCTCATCCCTTCTTCCACTTCTTCTAATTTGTGCTTCACCTCTTTTATTCCCCGGTACGTCTCCTCAAGCTCATCCTCTAAGGCTACCTTGACCGTTTCCAGGTGCGTCCTCACCTGCCGGTCCTTCGTCTCCATTACCTCTATCACCTCGTCCAACCTCGTTGTCAGTCCCTCACGTACCGTCTGACACTGCCTCTTTGTCGCTATCAAGTCGTTTTTTATGTCGTTTTGTGTCGCTTTTAACCCTCCTAATACCGCAGTGTTCCTTTGAACCTGCTCCACTAACTCCGTCTGTCCCACCGTCAGCTGCTCCACCTCCTGCGTCAGGACCTCTATGCCCCCTTGTAACTTTACAGTCCC
The DNA here is from genome assembly GCF_964187855.1 of Myxine glutinosa. Classification (NCBI taxonomy): domain Eukaryota; kingdom Metazoa; phylum Chordata; class Myxini; order Myxiniformes; family Myxinidae; genus Myxine; species Myxine glutinosa. The sequence goes on along the minus strand of NC_136267.1, from coordinate 138,878,744 downwards.
CTTTCTCACCTCCTTCTCCATGCGCTCCTTACAGTGCCTCACCTCCTCGCGCACTCCTCCGACCTCCTCACTCACTCCTCTTCTGATCTCTTCTCCCATCACTTGCATCTCCTGCCCAGATGCCACCCTCATCTGCTCCATTTCCTCCCTGTGAGCATCCAGTTTGGTTTCTACCCCCATTCTGACCCCCTCTATCTGCTGCTCCATTTGTTTAACTTCCCTTTCCGCTTGGTCCCTCATGTCCCTCAATTTGCCTTCCATACTGTTTTCTAACCCCTCTAACCCATTTTTCACTCCCTCTATCTGATTCTCCTGGGCAGCCATTCTATTTTCTACCCCCGTTAACCCATGTTTCACCTCTTTTATCCCGTTGTCTAACCCCTCAAAATTATTGTCTAACTTCCCAATTTTCTTGTCTAACTCCTCAAAATTATTGTCTAACTTCTCACCGGTACCCCTCGCTTCGTCCCTCATTACCCCCAATTGCTCACTCCGAGCCCTCGCTTCGTCCCTCATTACCCCCATTTGGTTTTCCAATCGCTCACCCTGAGCATCCATCCGGTTTCCCAACCGCTCATTATCAGCCCTCGTTTCCTCCCTCATTTTCTCGCTATTCTGGGCCATAAGGGCCTTCATTTGTATGAAAAAAAGGCCCCAATCCATCGGGGGCGCTGCCACGGTCGCTGGCGCGGTGATCAGCGAGGCGCCATTTTGCGCGCCCGCTTCTTCGTGCGTGACGGCGCTATTTTGCGAACCTGCCGCCCTCACTGCTTCGCTCTCCTCCTGTCCCTCATTTTGGTCCTGGATCGACCCTACCTCACTCTCCTTTACCGGACCCCAGCTGTCTTGATCCGCCATAGCGCGACTTTCAAAATTCGGTTTTTTTTTTGTTTTTTTTTCGTAAAACAAATTCAAATTTCGCCGTTATAATTTCGCGCGGGAAACGCGCTCCGAATCGATTCGGTCGAGCGCCGTACGCGCTCCGGCTCGATTTTCCCTCCCAAAATTTGGGCCTAACTAATTTAGTCCCGGGTTCGAATTCCACTCCTCGACACCAATTGTTACAGACGTGGCTTGGATGTTATTTACCGAGCGGTTTTATGGTATGACCACGTCTGCACAAGTTACCCGATTGTGCCCGAACGTTGACTAGTCGCGCGATGCTGGCTCAATAAGAAAAAGAAGACACCCGGCTGGATTACAATAACACAATACGACACCAAGGTTTCGATTCTCAAGACCTCCGGAGGAGATTATATTCGTACGGAAAGGTCAGATTACAGGGGCTAGAAGTATAATCACAGAAAGACAGGCACTTAGACACACTCTTATATTAACCCCGGACAGACGACAGACAAACGGGACAACGGCTGACTCACACGGGGGTTTGATGGCTAGGAAAGGCAGGTATCGATGGCTCCAGGTCCTCCTGGGCTCGGGGCAGGGTACAGTACGGTCCGGTCCGGTCCAAAGATGCGGGGAGGTATCGTCGCGCTGGGGGTGGCGGTGGCTTCTCTCTCCAAGCTGAGGCGCATCTGACGTCACATCCGGCGCGGGGCCGCGTATATCCGGCGGGGAGTGACACGCCCTCGGCTCGTTAGCTCCGCCTCGTGGAATCGGCACGTTGCTTCTCATTGGGTGCGTGCGGGGGGTTTACCAGGCTCCGCCCTTGACGAGGAGCTGACAAGGAGCCCCTTCGTGGTAACCCCGTGGAGCGCGTGGTCAATGGCGCTAATCGAGCCGGTGTGAGGACGCATCCTCCCCCGCTCCGCCGCCATCTCCTCTGTTGTTGTTGTAATTGTTGGGGAAGAAGATGGAAGGAGGTATGGGAAAGGTCCTAAACTCACTACTGATGCCATATAATCACATTCTGGTGCAACGAAGAGTCATAATTAATGGAAACGAGGCCTTAACTGACATAGATTAAGAATAACTAGGAAGATGTCCGAAAGTTGTCTACGTGTGGTGCGGTGGACCTGGGCACGACATTTAATGGGGGAATAAGGGGAAGGTCGGCTCTACTGATTGTTATTTACATGCAATGGGACTAGGGAATGGGGGATTGGGGAAAGTTGGGGAGTATTGGAGAAAATAGGGGAATATTTACAAGCGGATATGGAGGCCAAATTCCATATTCGCAACAATATATATATATATATATATATATATACAGTATATATATATACGGTAACTGTGAGAAATAGTAGAAACTCCACAGTACAAGCAGGGCGTCTCATTTGCATTAAATAAATAATCGGGAGATTAAATCAGACGCGGACGTAGCTTCAGGGCGTCGATCGTTAATTTCCGACAAGCTTTCGACCAACAAAGGTCTTCTTTTTAGTCGTCCCGAAGTTCAACGGAAGCCCCAAGTTCAAATATATATATATATATATATATTGTTGTGGATATGAGAATGTATTTTTTATTTATTGTTGTGGTAAAATGTTGTTGTAAAAGGTTGTTGTAAAATATCACCCCTCCTCCCTCCGTTTGTGGTTGTATAAAGGTCAAAGGGCGTTCCCGTAGTTAGTCCATAAAACATACATGCAGGACACGATATATCTTTGTTGACAGTTATATCCTTATTATGTGTTTTTAGAGTAAGGCTGTGTCTCCCATTAATTGAAATACTCCATTGCACCAGTGAAAGAGATAGATTCCCTTCATTCCCACTCCCAACGCTTCCATTCCCCCCTTTCCGTCAATTGCAATTCACATTGCCAACTGCATGTTGGGCGGTTTTCCCTTCATCCGCCATTGACCACGAGGCAGGGTTGGGGGAAGGAAGGCGGGTCCCCACCTCGTCAGAGGGGGGAGGAGTGATCCAGCCCCACTCGACCAACCATGAACAAGGGGTTTGGCTTGAGAGGGTGGGGAGAGAACGTTTGGGGGAGGTTCGAAAAGGTTGAGGGGCGGGGCCTATATAACCCACGGCGGGGGTGTTCCCAGAAGGAGATGCACACTGAGTTGGTCTGAGTCGGTTGCCAGAGGAGTTGGTCGTCAGAGGAGGGTCAGTGGTTGCGTTGGTTGCGGTGGTAAGAAGTCGGTGGTGAGAAGTGGTGGCGTCGAGTGGTCAGTGGTTGCGTTGGTTGCGTTGAGTTGTCAATGGTGAGGAGACACCAGGGCCAAGAGAGAGAAGGTGCCAAGGGCCATTACCAGCAGTTGCGCCAGAGACGGCAGACGCGCCCTGAGCTGAGCCAGAGAGGCAGCGTTGACTCCACCAGGCAGCTTCAACCCGTTACCCCGCGGGGACCAAATAGCGGTGGCATCGGTGGCCGTCGAGGTCCAGCCGACGTCCCGTGCGGGATCAAGCCCGAACCATCTGCCCCAGCTGAACCTTCCCATTCCTCCTTCCAACATTCATTCCATTCCATCCTTCTTGTATACGTGAGTTTGTTTTGTTTGTTCTGTCCCTGGGTATTTAATTAAGTCTGTAGGTAAGCTAAAATTTGCACTGTGTCACCTGCGTCTTATGTGTTGTAAATAAAACTTGATTGCTCCTTTTTGCTTGTGTGTGTAAATAATAAACCCCATTACTCGTCTGTACGTCTTCTCGTTTTATTCCTTTTCCTCTTGCATTGCGTCGTTTTTGTCTTTTCCCTCATTGAGCAGCTACGGTGCGATACGGCCAAAGTTCTGGGTGAATCGGGTGAGTCAGGGATCCTGTAACGGTCGCGGCAATACCAAACCGCTCGGTAACTAACATCTTAAACCGCGATCTGTAACAATTGGTTGTCAGGAGTTGGATTCGGACCTGGGACTAAATTTGTTAGGCCCAAATTTTGGAACACCAATTGTGTTATTAAGTAACAATTGGTGTCTGGGAGTGGAATTCGGGGCCCGAACCAAATTTTTAAAACATCTAGGAAAAAAATTTGGTCAAAATTTGGAGCGGCCGAAATTTGTTTTGTTTTACAAAACCCGAATTTTGAAATCGCGCCATGGCTGGTCAAGGCGACGGGATGCCGGTGGGAGAGATAGACGGGGTAGAATCGACCCAGGACCTCGGGGAAATGTATGTGGAGGAAAGGGAGGAGGAGAGCAATGAGGTGGTTGAGGGTGTATCAGACGCACAAAATGGCGCTCTCGCGCACGAGGTTTCAGGCGCGCAAAGAGGCGCCTCGCACGAGCGCGCGGTAGCCGAGCCCGCTGTATCAGCGGGCTTTAACATGCAGCAGTTCATGGCACGGTTTAGCGAATACATGGCACAGTCGAAGTGCGACAACGAAAAAAGAGCCAGGGAAATGGAGGGAATGGAAAACAGAATGGGGGAGCGACTAGGAAATCAAATCGGGGAGTTAGACAAGAAATTTGGGAAGTTAGACAATAATTTTGAGGAGTTAGACAAGAAATTTGGGAAGTTAGACAATAATTTTGAGGGGTTAGACAACGGGATAAAAGAGGTAAAGAATGGGTTAACGGGGGTGGAAAACAGAATGGCTGCCCAGGAGAATCAGTTAGAGGGGGTGAAAAATGGGTTAATGGGGTTAGAAAATAGGATGGAGGACAAATTGCGGGAAATAGGGGAACAATCTGCCAGGGAAATCAAACAAATGGGAGAGCAGATAGAGGAGGTAAAAATCGGGGTAGAAACCAAACTGGATGCTCAGAGGGATGAATTGGGACAGATGAGGCCGGCATCTACAAAAGAAAGGGAGGAGATGAAGGAGGAGATACGACGAGGTGTGAGTGAGGAGGTTTCGGGGCTACGCGAGGAGGTAAAGCGAGGTGAGAAGCGTATGGAGAAAGAAGTGAGGAATAATACGGCTAAGTTACAAGGGGGAATAGAAGATCTGACGGAGGAGGTGGAACAGCTGACAGAGGGACAAACGAAGTTAGTGGAGCAGGTTCAAAGGAACACTGCAGTACTCGGAGGGTTAAAGGCGACACAAAAAGAAATTAAAAATGACTTGATAGCGACACAGAGGCAATGTCAGATGGTACGTGAGGAACTGACAATGAGGGTGGACGAGGTGACAGAGATAATGGAGACAAAGGACCGGCAGGTGAGGATGCACATAGAGACGGTCACGGTAGCCTTAGAGGACGAACTTGAGGAGACGCACCGAGAAATAAAAGAGGTTAAACAAAAATTAGAGGAAGTGGAAGAAGAGGTGAGTGAAATTAAGAAAGGACGAACAGAAACTAAAAGAGAAATCCAGGAGGAGGTGATGGAATATGTACAAGGTCGGTGCTCAACTCATAATGTGCTGCTCACTAACCAAATAAAGAGTTTGCAGGTGGCAAAGGAGGTGCGGAGACGAGGTACGGAGGTGAGTGGCAATGTATATGATGTGAGGAAAGCTTCAGTCGGCTTGGGGATTGGTTTGGATCCGGGTGTTCGTGAAAGGCCGTTGGTGAAGTGTGCGACAGGTCTGGTGTGCGAAAAAAGAGGTGTGCGAGAATGTCCGACCATGGGGTGTGTGAGGAAAAAGTGCACGCCGAGGAGTGAGTGTGCCGTCAAGAGTGAGTTGGTCGAAGCGCGTGTGCGAGGGGGTACATGGAAGCGCGGTGTGGTGAGTGTTACGGAGGAAGTAACGAAAAAGTGTGCGCGAGAGGATGCGCGAGAAAGGTGTGTAACGGACAGGTGCATGAGGAAAGAGTGCGCTGTCGAGAGGAAGGGTGAGTGCGTTGACAAGAGTGGTGGTGAGAGTAGTGAGAGTGACAAGGAGCGTGAGTTGGTTGTGACAGGTGAGCGAGGATGTACACCTGGAATGGAAGGATGCACACCTGGAATGGTAGAGCGTGAGTGGGAATGCACGCTGGAATTGGTAGTGAGGCACGTGGTTGGGTGTGCGGGTGAGAGCACACCTGTGATTGTCACAAAGGAGGTGACCGAGAAAGGGGCGCGAAGAGGTGTGTTGGTGAGGTGTGCGACCAACGAATGTGTGCCAAGGTGTTCGGTGGTCAGGTGTGTGACCAAGTCGGTGAGCGGAATGAGGGTACCTGGGTGTGTAAGGAAAGGTATGAGCAAGCAAGGGGTAGCGTATGCATGTAAGCATCCAGGTGAAGCATCGACGGTAACCAGGTTAGACTTAGAGGTTAGAACGACTTATAGCCGAATCGGGCCCTCGGTGCGCGTCGGGCAGCATCGATTGCCGCGAGGACCAGCGGGGATCCGAACCACGGCGGTTTCGAAAGAACCGCCGTACGCGATCCACGCTGTGCCTCGCTTGGAACGGCCGCGTCCGGGCTCCACTAGGCGGAGCGGGCAGGCCGATAGGAAGGGTCGTCATGGCGACCACTTTCTATTGAGACGTGCCGGCAGGTCGAGATCGGGCAATTGGATGGCTACGCGCCGAGGTGGTGCGTGGGATCTCGGCACGGGTAAGCCCCCGTCCCTGCCCCGAATGCGGGACGTATCCAGCCGCTGGCACAGAACGACCCGCGTTCATGGCTCGGCTGTACGAAGCCGAGCTTTAGAAGGGAATTGGCGCACCGAGAGGATGTAATAAGTAGACGGGTGATGAGGATAGTGTTTTGGCCCCGAAATTAGAAAAAAGCAAAATTTGATGATTGGCAGTAATGATTGGCAGATAATGGGTAGAATTGGCAGTAAATGGAAAATTTTTGAATTGGTTGGAATTTGGACGAGCAAAATTTATAGTGAGAGACCCCCGATGTGGTGGGATGGCAAATCCACCATCCCTCACAAGTGGGGGAAAATGCGCAATAGTTTATGGGGTGGCTATGACAACCGAGCCAGGGAGGGCTTGGTTATATTGATAGGGATCTAGCGAAGATGACATTAGGTGACGTTAAGTTTAGTTAGTGACTGATACCTGTAGTGGGGACGCAGGTAGTTTAGTGTGGATGATAATGACGTGGGAGCGCAATAGTTTAAAGGGACGACTGGGAAGCGCAAGTTTCAGAGGGGAGTAGTTAGCTGAGATGATGCCGTGTGTTTGAAGATTGAACAGGTGAGAATTGAACAGGTGTGATTGCACAGGTGTGCAACTGAACAGGTGTGTGGAGCAGTGTATGAGTGAGTGATGGTGATGTGTGTTGTGTTGACCAACTGGTCCAGGAAGAGGAGGAGGGTGCAGGTGGCACCAGGTATGATTGCACAGGTGTGCAACGACAGGTGAATGGAGGACAGGTGTATGGAATAAATGGTATGGAGTATTGGAATGGATGGTCGTGGAGTGAGTATGGTGGAAATTGTGGAGTGGAGTGGATGGTGCGAAGGTGTGAATGGGGGAAGAGTGGACCCCCATCACGGATACCCAGGGCGGGTAGTGTAAGTGTTAGGTAGAGGGTACAGGTAAATTGTGGTTGGATATTGGCATCTGTGGTGCGAGGTGAAAGAATGGTATTTGGATGGGTGCATTAGTGTTGTGGAAATGGCTGGGCGTGTAGCCTGTTAGTGTGTGTAGTTGGTTTGGGCACTCCACCACTGTGAGGATGTTGGCCAGGTGAGGCCGCAGGTGGGCTCTGGGAGCCGGTAGTTGTGGATGGGGCCCGAGGATCCGGAGGACGGACCCGGGTAGCCCAGTGCCAGAGGGCACCAGGGGGTGACAGAGCCAGGAGAGGGCCTGCCCCAGTTAGTTAGGTTAGGGTGAGGAGCTAGGTAAGCTCGGGTGGCAACTGCAGTGGTGGAGGTGTGCAGGTGGGTAGACCTGCTGAGAGAGCTACACGTCGCAGCCCAGAAGTTGTGCTAGAGCACCGGGAGATGAATCGGGGGAGTGAGACCCCAAATTGGGAAGCACCACAGTTTGGTCAATGGGAATTGGTTTTTAGAACCCATAGTGTAAGTTGGCCAATGGATTGGCAGGGAGAGACCCCGGGTAGTGTAAAGTGTGTTAAAGTCATTTAGAAAATAGTTAGGATGAAGGATCTCCTCGCACCATCTGCATCCACTCACCTGAGGTGACAGGTACTCCGCACCATGCCATGTTTAATTATTTTTTACTGTGCACATGTTTTGGAATGTGAGACGCATCATGACGTGGGTGTGACATTGTGCTTTGATGTTCCATCTCTGCCTCCTTATGAGGATTGATGATGAATTTGGTGATGGCAAATTTTGAAGTAGAGGGATTGTGGAGACGAATTTGGTGTAGGGGAAATGGGGAAGACGTGACAGTAGTGACGAATTTGTAAATGTGTAGATTTTTGTACATATGGGGTAAGGGCAAGGGTAGGGTAGGTGACAGGGGGGTGACGTACGGTAGGGACGAGCTTTCTCACTTCGCCCTCCGTACGCATTTCGCCTTGCATTGCCTTATTGATGTGTACCCTTGTGACCTTACCCCTCGCTCAATTGTCTTTCCCCTTTTGTCTCCCACATGACCTGTGCGCCACTGGGTGCCGAGGGGAGCGTGCGTGGGTCGGCCATTGTGCGCCCGAAATTCCCAGAACCAGCTGTCTGCATCGATGCACCACATTATGGACCACATATCTGTGGCCGAGCACCACTTATGGACCCCATGGGTTGGGGCATGGCCCCTCTGCTGGAACCGGCCATGAGGGCCCGAAATCTTGCTGGCGGACCTTGGCCACAGGGCACCGATGCCCCACAGGTGAACCAAACGTAGTCGGCCCCTGTGGGCCATAAATAAAATAAAAACGGACACGTTAGGTGCATTCTTTTATTGCAAATAGGCCGCCAGCAAGGGAAGAATGACAACATCTGGAAGAACAAATAATAATCACCAGCAGAGGGAGCCGAAGAGCAAGACATCACCTGCAGGGTTCGGGGTTGTTGGTTTATTTTTATTGATGAACAATGGTGACTGCACCGATTGGTGCTTGAGGGTGCTTGTATTGGTGCGTTTTTGGGTGCTTTAATGGTGCGTCGATGCAGAGCAGACTGTCTCCCCCCCCAGAAAGAACAATCACAGGTCCTGGGTTAGTTTTGTAAATAAAAATAGCGTCATTGTAAATAATGCTTCCCACCGTCAGTGTATAGTTTGAAGACCATTCCGTAATTCGGTTAACTGTGGGCGTAAGTCTGTTAGGCAGGGTGCAATGGAGCAGCGGGACACATTTATTTATGTTTTAAAACTTTCGCACTCAGGGTCAGGTTAAAAGTAGAGGGAACTACACCTACGTGTCACACTAAAAATAAAAGTTGTAGGCCTGGGACGTGCCTAAGAGGAGGAGGGTGCAGTGTTGTGGATATGAGAATGTATTTTTTATTTATTGTTGTGGTAAAATGTTGTTGTAAAAGGTTGTTGTAAAATATCACCCCTCCTCCCTCCGTTTGTGGTTGTATAAAGGTCAAAGGGCGTTCCCGTAGTTAGTCCATAAAACATACATGCAGGACACGATATATCTTTGTTGACAGTTATATCCTTATTATGTGTTTTTAGAGTAAGGCTGTGTCTCCCATTAATTGAAATACTCCATTGCACCAGTGAAAGAGATAGATTCCCTTCATTCCCACTCCCAACGCTTCCATTCCCCCCTTTCCGTCAATTGCAATTCGCATTGCCAACTGCATGTTGGGCGGTTTTCCCTTCATCCGCCATTGACCACGAGGCAGGGTTGGGGGAAGGAAGGCGGGTCCCCACCTCGTCAGAGGGGGGAGGAGTGATCCAGCCCCACTCGACCAACCATGAACAAGGGGTTTGGCTTGAGAGGGCGGGGAGAGAACGTTTGGGGGAGGTTCGAAAAGGTTGAGGGGCGGGGCCTATATAACCCACGGCGGGGGTGTTCCCAGAAGGAGATGCACACTGAGTTGGTCTGAGTCGGTTGCCAGAGGAGTTGGTCGTCAGAGGAGGGTCAGTGGTTGCGTTGGTTGCGGTGGTAAGAAGTCGGTGGTGAGAAGTGGTGGCGTCGAGTGGTCAGTGGTTGCGTTGGTTGCGTTGAGTTGTCAATGGTGAGGAGACACCAGGGCCAAGAGAGAGAAGGTGCCAAGGGCCATTACCAGCAGTTGCGCCAGAGACGGCAGACGCGCCCTGAGCTGAGCCAGAGAGGCAGCGTTGACTCCACCAGGCAGCTTCAACCCGTTACCCCGCGGGGACCAAATAGCGGTGGCATCGGTGGCCGTCGAGGTCCAGCCGACGTCCCGTGCGGGATCAAGCCCGAACCATCTGCCCCAGCTGAACCTTCCCATTCCTCCTTCCAACATTCATTCCATTCCATCCTTCTTGTATACGTGAGTTTGTTTTGTTTGTTCTGTCCCTGGGTATTTAATTAAGTCTGTAGGTAAGCTAAAATTTGCACTGTGTCACCTGCGTCTTATGTGTTGTAAATAAAACTTGATTGCTCCTTTTTGCTTGTGTGTGTAAATAATAAACCCCATTACTCGTCTGTACGTCTTCTCGTTTTATTCCTTTTCCTCTTGCATTGCGTCGTTTTTGTCTTTTCCCTCATTGAGCAGCTACGGTGCGATACGGCCAAAGTTCTGGGTGAATCGGGTGAGTCAGGGATCCTGTAACGGTCGCGGCAATACCAAACCGCTCGGTAACTAACATCTTAAACCGCGATCTGTAACAATATATATATATATATATATATATATATATATATATATATATATATATATATATATATATATATATATATATATATATATATATATATATATATATATATATATACTGGGTGATTGAAAAGTAACTCCCTATTTTTAAATACTTATAATTTATTTCTTAACTATAATTTTTACAAGAAATGGATATAAGAAGAAAGCGTATAGCATGACGTTTTATTTAAAATTCGATATGGGCACCAGAATTCGCCACCAGCTTCTCAAGCTGCCCGGGAACCGCATCAACTGATTTCACCAGGAACTCTTGTGGGATGGAAGACATAACTTCTCGTATTCGCCCTTCAAGTTCTTCCAAAGTCGTTGGTTTGGTACAGTAGACTTGCTCTTTTACCCAACCCCAAATAAAAAAGTCACATGGTGTTAAGTCAGGGCTCCTGGCTGGCCACTCATACGGACCACGACGACCCATCCATCTCCCAGGGAAGTGGGCATTCAGCCATTCACGAACAATAGCAAAATGTGGAGGAGCGCCATCTTGCATGAAAATCAAATCTTCAACATTCTCCGAAGCACTGATAATTGGCCAGATTTCGTCTTGCAGCATGGTGAGGTACCTTTTGGCATTCATGGTATCGCGAAGAATAAAGGGACCTACAATCCTTTCCGAAGTCATTCCACACCACACCGTTACCTTGGGCCGATATTGCGTTTTTTCAGAAATAACACGAGGATCTTCTCCTGCCCAGTAATAGCAGTTGTGACGGTTCACAAACCCACTGATGTGAAATACCGCTTCATCAGACCAGAGGATATTTTTAAAGAGATCAGACCAATCTTCATACCAAGCCAGCATCACCTCCCCAAACTCCATGCGAATGTCGCAGTCTTCAGCAGAGAGTGTTTGACAGTAGTGCGGCTTCCAAGCATGCCATTTAAGCTCCTTTTTGAGCACAGTTCGTACTGTGTGAAAGGAGAGCCCACTTTCCCTTGCTGCTTGTCGAATTGACTTTCTTGGGCTATGTGTAAACATTTCTTGAACTGCTTGCACTGTCTCCGGGTCACTGGACTTGGAAGGGCGACCGCTTCTTCGAGTATCAGATACAGATCCTGTAGCCATGAGTTTTGCATGACAATTCTTGATCGTCTTTGCCTCAACTTGAGCATGTGCTCCTTTAATGGTCCTCCACCATCTTTGCACTTGAACAACGGATTTCCAAACTTCGTAACGTGCCACTAGCTGGGCACGCTCCTGCAGGGTAAGACGTCCAGCCATGTTTGTAGGGCTTCCAAATTTCAAACAAAAAATAATCTGAAAAAAAACCAACAGATTAAATTCTCATACATTAAGGAACAAACACTAAAAATTTGAGAAAAATATTACAATAAATAAATAATTTCTAACTTTTTAAAATAGGGAGTTACTTTTAGTAAGGGCATTTTATGAGATATTTCACAAATCTGTTAACTAAATTGTTACCAAAAAATTTCTTCACCAATATGTTTGTAAAGGTGTGTAATAACATGTGTTAAAATGTTGAAGTTCAACTCCCGTGGGAAACCCAGAAAAAAAGCTGTTGAATTCGGGTACCGAAAAATATTTTCGAGAATTTTTTTTTTTTTTAATCGGCCCTTAAGTAACTTATGAGGGGTCAAATAAGGGTTTTTCATGATTCTGAGTTGATTATTAACATTTATATTTTCACTTTTACATTTACACACAAAGTAGCTTTTATTTCACATACATATATATTATATAATACTCAAGAGTTATTTCTCATTCACAATGTCAGAAGTTTCAACAGTCATTGTCTATGTCTTCTTCAGACTCAACAACATCATGACTGCAGTTTCTGCATGTAATGCCATTACAGACTCCACAGGCCGAGATGCACGTGACCCCATTCTTCTTGCAGCTGCATCGCCGGTTGCTGCAATCTCCATGACAATTACAGCTCGTGAACTGCAATAGCTCCTCAGGAGCCGTGGGGTCCAGTGTTGGAACTGGCTCATACCCATGCACACCTATTGTCCATCCATAGTCACTGGGGTTCAGAGACATGCTCTGTAGTCTGCAGGTAGGCACGGAGTGAATGTTGTGCAGCTGCACCCTCTGTTGGAGGTAGAGTCTCTGGTTTGATCACTCCTGCCGCTGTCTTCCTTGAGAACATGTTGTACCGAATTTCACCCAATGTAGTATCTCGTCCATGGTAAATGTTGTCCAGAAACTTTGCTCTTGGGGTCCAGTTGGACATATCCGTTCGAATCTGGAGATTACAGCAGGAATTCTTGGTACGCCGGATGTGGTCGTGATCTTTTGGTGATCTGCTGTAGCCATCAAAGACCACAATGATCTTCTGGGAGCAGCGGCCCAGATACTGCACGTAGCTCAGGTAACTGTTGGCGATCTCCTGCCAGGTCTGACGTTGTTCCCACTTCACCATGTAGACAAGCCATCCGCCATCAATTACGAGGGTGCAGCAGGGTTGGTTAGTCAAGTCAAGTGGATCAGTTAACGCCTTCAGGCTTGTATTTGAAAAGTCTGCCTTGTTTGCCTTGTTCATCTTCTGATCTTTGTTGCTGAACAGGGACAATGGGAAGGGAGTCAGCTCATACTGTAAGCTTGTCTCAACTGTCATATCCCGCTGGGCGAAAATGATCAGTCGGTTGAACAACTTTAGTGAGTCAAGGTGAATCTTTTTCTCGTTGACCAAGGGAAATTTTCTTAGTGATGACAGGGCTTTTATCTTTGACTTGACATCCATGGTCGACGTCACTGACTGTCCATCCAGCTTGATCTGCATCTCCATCCCAACTTCAGCTGCTCTCTCAGCATTGACTGCGTCATCTCCAGTGCTTGTGAATCCTGTTGAGAAAGACACGAGCAACTCCTTGTCTCTATCGTTGTTGAATGGCTTGATCTCCTCAAACCATTTTAGGACAAGTTCAACTGCAACTGTTCAACTCTGCATCTCGCTTCATCTGTGTCTTGGCAAGATCTCTGTGGACTGGAACATGTTTACTGACGTCCTCCTCCATCCGCCGGTTGACATCGGACAGGTGACTGAGGGTGAGCACCCAGCATTTGTGGCCAGAAAAACTGTTTCTCATTCTTCCTCTGCTCAGTCCACCTTGTGACTTGGCTGCCTTCATTAATGTCTGCTCAATGCAAATGTCACACCATGTGCCGGACCACTCATGACTTGAGTAACAGACAACGTGGTTCCCGTGGGCAGTGAGACGTTCTAAGGTGTCTTTGTAAGCAGGCAAAGTTTCTCGTTCCTTCATGAGTTGACAGTACAGCCGTGCGCCCTTGGCATACTGATGATGGCCTGCAGCGGCAAAGATGTGAAGCATCTTGGTAACAATGCAGGACAGATGCCCATTGTGGTCTGCAAGTCGCTCGGTTCTGATAAAGACCTTGATCACATCTACCATGTGGTGGTACTCCACCCAGAGTGCAGGTGTTCTTCCTCCTTTTGCGAGTCGTTTGAAGGTTTCTTCAAACCTTTGCTCAATGCTCAAACACTGGCACTACTGGGTCTGAGTGTCTGGCTCCCATCTTCCACAAAGCCACTTAAATTTATTTTAGTACTTATTTAGTATTTTAGTACAAAGACACACTTATTTTTCCACAAAGTAGTGTCTGTGGTGAAATATAAATGTTAACAATCAACTCAGAATCATGAAAAACCCTTATTTGACCCCTCATAAGTTACTTAAGGGCCGATTAAAAAAATAAAAATTCTCGAAAATAATTTTTCGGTACCCGAATTCAACAGCTTTTTTTCTGGGTTTCCCACGGGAGTTGACCTTCAACATTTTAACACATGTTATTACCCACCTTTACAAACATATTGGTGAAGAAATTTTTTGGTAACAATTTAGTTAACAGATTTTCATATGTTTCCCTTACTATTTTCAATCACCCTGTAGATATATATATATATATATATATATATATATATATATACGTATATACATATATATATATATATACATATATATATATATACATATATATATATATATATATACATATATATATATATATATACATATATATATATATATATACATATACATATATATATATATATACATATATATATATATATATATATATACATATATATATACATATATATATATATATATATACATATATATATACATATATATATACATATATATATATATATATATACATATATATATACATATATATATATATATATATATATATATATACATATATACATATATATATATATATATATATATATATATATATATATATATATATATATATATATATATATATATATATACATATATATATATATATATACATATATATATATATACACATACATATATACATATATATATATATACACATACATATATACATATATATACATATATATACATACATATATATATATATATATATACATATATATATATATACACATACATATATACATATATATACATATATATACATACATATATATATATATATATATATATATATATATACATACATATATATATACATACATATATATACATACATATATATATATATATATATATATATATACATACATATATACATATATATATACATATATATACATACATATATATATAATATATATATATATATATATATATTATATATATATATAATATATATATATAATATATATATATATATATATATATACAGTGTATAATATATATATATATATATATATATATATATATATATATATAAATATATATATATATATATATATACAGTGTATATATATATATATATAATATATATATATATATATATATAAATATATATATATATATATATATATATATATATATACAGTGTATATATATATATATATATATATATATATATATATATAGTATATATATATATATAATATATATATATATATATATATATATATATATATATATATATATATATATATATATATATATATATATATATATATATATATATATATATATATATATATATATATATATATATATATATATATATATATATATATATATATATATATATATATATATATATAATATAAGCGCCTGGTGTTGGCTTAACGGTTAGGGTGCCGGCTTGGGATCCTAGGATCCTGGGTTCGAATCCCCGTCGATTGTTAAATTAACACCAGGGGGGTTGACTCAGCCTGTCATCCTTCCGAGGTCGGCAAATTGAGTACCAGCTTGCTGGGATGAATGATCCCGGTGTGTACCCCGGCTTAGAATAGGTACACCGTATCCCTGCGCATCGTAAGAGTGTGACCAAGGGTTGGCGTCAGGAAGGGCATCCGGCCATAAAAACATTGCCTCAAACAGGGAACCATGATTGTCATGGGACCAGCAAGGCTAACCCCTGCTCTAGTGGGGAAAATGGCCTTAAAAAAACGATCATTCGTATTCAGACCCCTTCACTTTTTTCACATTTTGTTATGTTGCAGCCTTGTGCTGAAATCGTTTAAATTCATTTTTTCCCTCATCAATCAACACTCAATACCCCATAATGACAAAGAGAAAACAGGATTTTAGAAAGTTTTGCAAATTTATTAAAAAGAAAAAAACTGAAATATCACATTTACATAAGTATTCAGATCCTTTGCTGTGACACTTGAAATTTAGCTCAGGTGCCTCCCATTTCTCTTGATCATCTTTGAGATGTTTCTACACCTTGATTGGAGTCCACCTGTGGTAAATTCAATTGATTGGACATGATTTGGAAAGGCACACACCTGTCTATTGTGGTAGAATAAATCTTTATACTATGTAACTAGTTATGAGATTGGTGAGTGAACCCATAGGTGGTCGTAAGAATGCTAGGAATGTATCTCGCTCTGTTAAACCTGGGAGTTCCTTTGTCCACCTGTATCATGGCCCCGGGCTAACACACATTCCCAAGCCTTCACTATTGACTTGGGACATCGGGATGCAAAGAGGGTGAAGGAACTCCCCAGCAGGGGGGCGAGCATGCATGACCTCGGGGCATTTGCGGAGAAGGGATTAGCGCGACGAGGCCCATATAAACCAGAGCAAACTTTGAGTCAAGACACTTGTCCTCAGAAGCCCTGCCCGACGGAATGAACGAATACCAACGAGAAGCAGCGCCAGGAGATCACCGGCGAACAAGAGGAAACAACGACTTCAATAACTAGATTCGTTATAGTGTTGTAGTACCTATTATATTGAAACAAGTGAATTAGGAGTTAATAAAGTCTGGATCTTTGTAAACCTGTTTTCCGGTCATTGGTCTTGAGTCCCAAACCACTTCCACGACAATACTTCCACGACACTATATAAGGTCTCACAGCTGACAATGCATATCAGAGCAAAAACCAAGCCATGAGGTCGAAGGAACTGCCTGCAGAGCTCAGACAGGATTGTGTCGAGGCACAGATCTAGGGAAGCCTACAAAAAAATTTAGGCTGCATTGAAGGTTCCCAAGAGCACAGTGGCCTCCATAATTCTTAAATGGAAGAAGTTTGGAACAACTAGGACTCTTATTAGAGCTGGCCGCCCGGCCAGCAGAATTCTGGAACAGAATTTTGTTTCTCACAGTCTGAGAGTCCTTTAGGTGCTTTTTTTTGCAAACTCCAAGCGGGCTTTCATGTGTCTTTCACTGAGGAGAGGCTTCCGTCTGGCCACTCTGCCATAAAGCCCAGATCGGTGGAGTGTTGCAGTGATGGCTGTCCTTCTGGAAGTTTTGCCCATCTCAACACAGGATCTCTGGAGCTCAGCCAGAGTGACCATCGGGTTCTTGGTCACTTCTCTTACCAAGGCCCTTCTCCCACGATTGCTCAGTTTGGCCGGGCAAACCAAAATTTGGTCTAAAAAAAATTTAGTCCCAGGTTCCAAATCCCACTCCTGACACCAATTGTTGCGGATCTCAAACGTCGGCCTTCCCCTTACCAAGGGGGGATTAATCCCCTTGTCTGTTATCTAGCCGACGTGATCCGGGGCTGTGACGTTCCTTCCGGACGACGTTAGGTAGGGTCGTAAGCCGAAATCTTATTACCTAATTACTAACGCCGGCCATGAAGCAAGGAAATAACCCCGCCTGAACCACGGTTTTAGTGGACACGCCGAGTGATAGTGAGCCGTGATTCGGGCCGTTAACAGGTACTAACCCGATTGGAGCGGTTCCTAATCGTGCCACGTTTACCCAATGGAGAAATCACTAAAACGGTCGAATCAAGAGGAAAAGGAAGAACAGATTGGTTTATTAATTATTTACACAGGAAGAAGGAGAAGTACAGAATACACAGTGCAGCCTTAATGACAGTCTTAACTTATCCCTGGACACGGGCCCGTTCGCACTCAGACTCAGACTCACATGGGGGTTGTAGATGATCGGGTTGAGGGTCCAAAGATGGCGTCCACAGCTCGCTCCGGTCCCCGACTCGTACCACGAAGCAGATGGTAGACGGCAGGCAAGCTCTCCGCGTGTCATTGGCGTGGATCGGACAATTATATTGGGGGGATCGGTAGGCTGGGCTAGCGGTTACTTTGCGGCTCACGGCCGTGTACGTAATAGAAATACCGGCGCTTTTTATGCGCTCCCCGCAAGCCCACAGCCAAATCCTCGACGAGTCCTGGCAATCAATCAGGATAACAGCGCCTCTGTCATGCGCCAATCGTGTGAGTCATCCTCGCAATGCAGTCCTTGTACAATCGTAACGTCAGCCAGTCCTTTACAGCAAAAGCGCCTCTCCCAATAGTCCTTCACAGTCCTCGCAATGCAATGCGCTCCCGATTCTGTCTTCTACCGACTCCTCTCCGGCCTTGCTCCCCCAGCTCTCTCTGTGCTCTGTCCCCCAAATATTCCTACAGGTCGCAAAATATCTGCCAGCAAGCCTCTGATGGTTAAACTGCCGAAATCTCAGCTCTCTGCTCACCTTCACTCCTTCATTCCTCTTTTCTCCCACCTCTGGAACAAACTCCCACACTCCCTTCAATCCCACTCCTCCCTCCAGGTCTTTAAAACAGCTGTTCACCCCCATCTCTTATCTTCCCCCATCCAAAACCTTGATCTTTTCTACCCCCACTAATTCACCCCAGATCCACCTTGTTTGTAATTCCAACTTCTTTCCTGGTAGTCCTGGCAGTGTCCATATGTTTTATGCCTCTCCCACCCCCTTTCCCATGCCTACCCCCCCAAAGCCCTCTCCCTCCCACAGATCTCTCGATGTCTCCATGTCTCCATGTCTCTCGGTTCCTGCTCTCAAATGTTGTGTTTGTGTCCTTCCCCCTCTCTCCCCATCTTGTCTACCGCTCCCGATGTTATTTGTTTTATGTGTCGGTTTGTCGGTTATGTGTCGGTTTGTCTTTCTGTGTGATAAATGTTCGCTCTTTCACGAGCCTCGATCTTGTATACAAAAAAAAAAAAAAAAAAAAAAAAAAAAAAAAAAAGTCCTTATCACGCGAATCCTCTGGTAAGTCCTCTCAATACCAATCCTTGGCTTCAGTCCTGATAAACCGCATAAGTCCTATGGAAGGGCTTTGCGTGCACGGTTATATAGCGCCACCCAGCAAACCCTCTGGAATGTGCCAGACGTGCACTTACCACGCCCCTTAGGCCATGCCCACTGAGCCCTGGTTGGTTGTTGGGGTCTTACCGGCTCCGCCCTTGATGTCTGCTTGATGTGGCCACACCCCCCGACCTCATGCTCCTCCCCTTTTCCAGGCCTTACCTTGTGGCATTCGGCTGGTTTCAGCATCCTAATGCGAGGGGCAATGGGGCGCAGACTGGATGGTGCGCAACGAGGTCGATTTGGAGGGTGGGCCGCAAAATGAACGGGCCTACTCTTATTTCTTCCTTTACACAACGCAGGTATCACTATTGGAAATGGCCTTATCTCACATATACTATGAAATAACTAACGTTCTAAGGTGGCCTACGTGTTGCATGTGAACTAACTATGGGGGCAAAACCTTTAACCTTTATTAACCAATATGTACACTTTCACAGAACCGCAACACTGCACCCCTCCTTCGCCAGGCTCGGTCCCGAGCCGGACCCACACACCAGTGAGCCCGACCGGTTCTGATGCAAGGGTCAGGACTACTTTTTAACAATTAGTGTGACACTTCGGTGTATTTTCCCTCTACCCTGGGTGCCTAACCTAACACTCTGGGTGCGACAGTTTTAAACACTAGATATGTCCCACCTACTGCGTTGTGTACTAAACTATCAGACTCATGCCCACAATTAACCGAATTACGGAAAGAATCCTCAAACTACACATAAAGCCGGTGGGGAGCATGTTATTTACAACACTACTAATTATTTACAACACTACAACCCAGGACCTGTCTTTTGTGGGAAAGAGAAGAGATTTTGAAAAGAGGAAACACCGAATGCACTGCACTAATACACCATACACCATATGCACAAAAATTTAAAAAATGCACAAAAAGCACCAAAATGCACAATCATCAAAATGCACCAAAACCACATTTCAGAATTATTAACGATGTCTTGTGCTTGCTTGGCTGCTGGGCCATTGTATCTTGGCTGCTCCTCTTCTTCTTCGGTGTGCCGTAATAATTTGGAGATCTTCTTTTCCTGGCACACCGGAATAATAAAAGGTGCACAAACCGTGTCCGCTTTTTATTTTGGCCAGCAGGGCCATCTTAGGTGGTCCGACTGCATGGCATCGAGGCCACTTAAAACACAGTGGTCCGCAGGGCAAGATAACGCTTGCAGCGACTGTCTGCTCAAGCAAAAGGTGCCAGGCCACAGAACGTGTGGTCCATCAGGTGTATTGGTGCAGGCAACAGGTAGCAGGGTGCAGCGCAAGGGTGCAGCCGCACCGCTCAGGGCACCAGCACACTCCCCTCAACAAAAGGTAATGGGTCCATGGGTGGGGAGGAAAGACAAAGCAGAGGTTAGCGGGGGCAAGAGCGCAAGGGTACACGTAATCACAAGGTAATGCGACATGAGGGGCGCTGGAGAGCGAGCGGAGAAAGCTCGTCCCTAGCTGTTCGTCACCCACCATGTCAATCTACACTACCCTTGCGCTTCCCCGTATTTACACTTTACAAATTCCGTCTCTACCGTCTTGTCTTTTCTATCCCCCCCTCTGTACCAAATTCGTTAGCCAATCCCTCCCATGAAGGAAGGGATGGAATTACACACAATGTCTCACCCACGTCATGATGCGTCTTTCATTCCAAATAGTTCACAAAACCTGGTGTGGAGTCCTGTCACCTTGGTGAGTGGATGTGTATGATGCGAAGAGATTTCATCCGAACTATCCTCTACTTGACATTAACTCTTAAACTACCCGGGGTCTTGCCCTGCCAATCCCATTGGCCTCTTTACACTATGCGGTTCTAAAAACCAATTCCCATTGACCATCCTGTGGTGCCTCCCAATTTTGGGTTCTCACTCCCCCATTTTTCCAATACTGTGCCCTCGCACAATTTCGGGGCTGGGTCGTGTGGCTCTACCAGCAGGCCTACCTACCTGCGCACCTCCGCCACTGAAGTCGCCACCCGAGCTTGCCTAGCTCCCGCGACTACCCTAACTCGGGGAAGGCCCCTCCTGGCTCTCTCACCCCGCTAATGCCCTCTCTGGCATTGGGCTACCGGGTCCTCTCTTAGGATCCTCGGGCCCCACTGAACGCTACACTGAACACTACCTGGCTCCCAGAGCCTACCTGCGGCCTCACCTGGCCGACAGACTACCAGTGGCGGAGTGCCCCAATAACCAAACTCACCAACAGGCTCACACGCCCAGCCATTCCACTCACTTATGCACCCCTCAAAGCAACAACTTGCTACTACTCGCACCACAGATGTCAATATCCAAACAATTTACCTACTCCCTCTACCTAACTTTAAACTACCCTCCCCGGGTATTCGCGAAGGGGTCCATCTTCCCCCATCCACTCCTTCGCACCAGGCACTCCACACCACTCATTCCACACACCATTTACTCCACACCACTCAGTATTCTCACTTGCACCCCATGCAAGTCAATCACTCAACACCATTACACACATCCTCAATACACCATTCATACACTTTATCCGGTCATCCCAGACCATTGCCTCATTTGCTCACTCTCACCACAAAGATTCTCATTCTCAATTCCTCATTTGGAACTAAAGCGCATCCTCATACTCACAGCATCATCGAACTATCTCCTTCCCTCTAATACTTGTGCTTTCCCCGTCTTCCCTTATACTAAGCACTTCCCTCGTCATTAATATCCACATAATCTCTCTGCGTCCCCTCTACCGGTATCAATGTCTCTACTTACATCTTGTCCCTACTGTCATTTCTAAATCCCTAACAATAACCGAGCACGCCCTAGGCTAGTTTATACTGCCAAACCCCATAAACTACTGCTCATGTGCCCCAAGTGAATGGTACAACTACCATTCGCCATCACTACTGCCATTACTATCCGTCCACTAACTATGAGCCTCTCGGTGCGGAAATACATTTTTACAGCTCGGCTTCGAAAAGCCGAGCAATGTATGCTGGTGGTCAGTCTCCTGTTGGTTGGGTCCGTCCGGCATTTTCGATTCTGGGGAGGAGGCATACTTGGGCCGAGGTTCCAGGTGCCATCCCGGCGCAAAGCCTTCCGGCCTCCGGCACGATGACCCAACCTCCCCCAGTCGGAGCACCGCGCCTGCCAGGGGGCGAAGGTCCGACCTGGCCTTCCCCCACCCCCCCCCCCCCCCCCCGGAATCGTGCCGTTCGCCTCTTGCGCCACGGCACGGCACCGACCATACAGGACGGGACCCGGCACGAATCGTGCACGGCGCTCCTGGCGAGACCGCCACGGCAACGATCCCCACCGGCCCCCGCAGCACACAAAGCGCACCACGCCCCGAGAGCTCGCGTCAGCTATCCGTTGGCCTAAACGCTGTCCCGGTCTGCGTCGATGCCCGAATCACATTCTCACACCCACACGCGACCCGCTCAATACACACACAACCCGGCGCTCCTGCGCCTCTCATACATTCCATGCACTCCGTTATTGCATTCTCCCGTGCATACCACCCAGGCACACTCACGCCGCTCACACACTCCCTTACTACACATCCTCGCGCAAACCCTGGCGCACTCATTCTACTCGCACACTCTGTTACACAGTTCTCTTCCCCGCACTCCTCTCGTGCACTCTCCCTCGTTACATCCTCTGTAACACCCACGGGTGTGCACTCTGTTGCACACCCAATCATCACCGCACACCCTCGCACACACTCTTGCACACACTCCTCAGTTACGTACTCCGTAACACTCATGGGTGTGCACTCTATTGCACACCCAATCACCCGCTCCGGTGTGCATCCCCGCACACTCTCTCTCCAACACGCTCCAGTGTGCATCCTCGCACACTCTCTTCATCCATCTCACACTCTGTGTCGCACCCACTCTCACTCTCAGTTTCATACTCTGTTTCACACTCTTCCTCAACACACTCTTCCCACATACATTCCATCATACACTCTTCTTCGCATTCTGTAACACACTCGCGCTCCGGCGCCGTTCACACACGCGCGCCATTCACCTTCATACACCTCACCACGGACCTTCCACAAGCGCCCGGGTGACGTCGGGATCCCAAGCGCGCGAAAAAGCTTTTCGCGCCAAACACTTTCGCGCCAAACCTTTTTGCGCCATACACAACCCTACTTACCTTCGGGACCCTTTTCCGCAGCAGCGCCTGCAAATTCTCATTGGGGTTAGGCAGCACGACATCACAATGCGAATGCAGACTTTGAGTACATTCCATCTTTTTCTCCCATTTAACTCCTATCTCTGCCGTCTCCTCAACCCCAATTTCAACTATAATTTATTTTTCGTTATTAAGCTCGATGACCGCTGGTGCAAATAAAATAAGATTTTCTAATTCGGCGGCCGTCGGCTTTTCTATACCCTGTGTCGCGATTTCTACCCCGGTCCACCCGGCTGTGCTTGGCTCAACCTCGCTTTCCCCACGTTCCTCAAGTCGCGCTACCCCATCACGTATCAGTGTGCCTTTCCCGCTCGACCTGCGGTCTATGTCTTTCCCCATCTTTTTTATTTGGCCACCTATTCTGTTACCACACCATTTTAACCCGTCTTTCATCCCTTTCATTTGATTCTCTTGGGTGGCCATCCTGTTTTCCAACCCCACTAACCCCTCATTCATTTCTCCCATTTGGCCACCCACGTCCTTCAATTGGCCCCCCAATTTGCTTTCTAATCCCCCCAATTTGCTTTCTAATCCCCCAATTTGATTTCCCAATTGCTCTCCCATTTTGTTTTCCAATTCTTTCATTTCATTACTCTGCACCGCGAAGCACGCTTTGATTTGCGCCATGAGGGTTTGTATGTCTACCCCCCCCCCCCCCACTTGCGCAGCGGCCGCAGCCCTCGTCGCCATGTGTGAGGCGCCGCCATTTTCTTCCCCCGCTACCTCTACTGCTGCACCCTCATTAACTGCATCCTCCATTTCTTCTACTTCTTCCCGGGGGTCCTGGGTCGATTCTACCTCCTCATCTTCCTCATTTACCCTCACCGGCATCCGACCGCCTTGGCTATCCATGGCACGATTTAATTTGGTTGTTCAATAAAATTTCGGCCACTCGTAATTTTGAGTGCGTTAGGCGCACTTCGGGTCCAATCCCACTTCCCTGACACCAATTGTTGCGGCCAATATACACAATTGGTGTCCAAAATTTGGTCTAAAAAAAATTTAGTCCCAAGTTCCAAATCCCACTCCTGACACCAATTGTTGCGGATCTCAAACGTCGGCCTTCCCCTTACCAAGGGGGGATTAATCCCCTTGTCTGTTATCTAGCCGACGCGATCTGGGGCTATGACGTTCCTTCCGGACGACGATAGGTAGGGTCGTAAGCCGAATTCTTATTACCTAATTACTAACGCCGGCCATGTAGCAAGGAAATAACCCCGCCCGAACCACGGTTTTAGTGGACACGCCGAGCGATAGCGAGCCACGATTCGGGCCGTTAACAGGTACTAACCCAATTGGAGCGGTTCCTAATCGTGCCAGGTTTACCCAATGGAGAAATCACTAAAACGGTCGAATCAAGAGGAAAAGGATGAACAGATTGGTTTACTAATGATTTACACAGGAAGAAGGAGAAGTACAGAATACACAGTGCAGCCTTAATGACAGTCTTAACTTATTCCTGGACACGGGCCCGTTCGCACTCAGACTCAGACTCACACCGGGGTTGTAGATGGTCGGGTTGAGGGTCCAAAGATGGCGTCCACAGCTCGCTCCGGTCCCCGACTCGTACCACGAAGAAGATGGTAGACGGCAGGCAAGCTCTCCGCGTGTCGTTGGCGTGGATCGGACAATTATACGGGGGGGATCGGTAGGCTGGGCTAGCGGTTACTTCGTGGCTCACGGTCGCCTACGTAATATAAATACCGGCGCTTTTTATGCGCTCCCGCAAGCCCACAGCCAAATCATCGACGAGTCCTGGCAATCAATCAGGATAACAGCGCCTCTGTCATGCGCCAATCGTGCGAGTCCTCCTCACAATGCAATGCGCTCCCGATAAGTCCTTGTACAATTCGTAACGCCAGCCAGTCCTTTACAGCAAAAGCGCCTCTCCCAATAGTCCTTATCACGCGAATCCTCTGGTAAGTCCTCTCAATACCAATCCTTGGCTTCAGTCCTGATAAACCGCATAAGTCCTATGGAAGGGCTTTGCGTGCGCGGTTATATAGCGCCGCCCAGCGAACCCTCTGGAATGTGCCAGACGTGCACTTACCACGCCCCTTAGGCCATGCCCACTGAACCCTGGTTGGTTGTTGGGGTCTTATCGGCTCCGCCCTTGATGTCTGCTTGACGTGGCCACACACCCCGACCTCACGCTCCTCCCCTTTTCCAGGCCTTACCTCGTGGCATTCGGCTGGTTTCAGCATCCTAATGCGAGGGGCAATGGGGCGCAGACTGGATTGTGCGCAACGAGGTCGATTTGGAGGGTGGGCCGCAAAATGAACGGGGCCTAATCTTATTTCTTCCTTTACACAACGCAGGTTTCACTCTTGGAAATGGCCTTATCTCACATATACTATGAAATAACTAATGTTCTAAGGTGACCTACGTGTTGCATGTGGACTAACTATGGGGAAAAACCTTTAACCTTTATTAACCAATATGTACACTTTCTCAGAACCGCAACAATATATATATATATATATATATATATATTATATATATATATATATATATATATATATATATATATATATATATATATATCAGTCACAATGCGATTTCATACCATCAGTGGTGAACCGCCATTAAGGTATCCATCCAGCAATGCTGTACCTTAATGGGAGCGATAAGTGCTCTAATGATGCAC